>NC_092425.1:25556755-25906502 GCF_036169615.1 Heliangelus exortis | reverse complement strand
TGAAGTTTGGGAAATCTAATTACTTGCAGAGTGATGCTGTTTTCTGTGCAGCTTTGATCCAGTAAGGAGTGAAACAATAGAATCCAGCACAGGTATCTCTGTGCGTGAATCCTTTTTCTTTAAAAAGCTCAGTATAAGTTGAAGTTAGCTTCCTTACCTTCATTTCTGGAAGCTGACTAAAGCAGAGGTGAAGCTTAGGGGACAAATTATTTGAATTTTTAATTTAATAGAACTAACATTTTCCATTTATGTTGAAATGATCTATTTGGTATAATTTCAGTGCATCGTAGACAGGGAAAATTTAAAATTTTCTCAGTATATCAGTAGAAGAGTTCAAGATGGAACTGGGCTAGGAGTTGATTTACTACTCTCCAATATAAATATATCAGGTTTGGGGTGTGGTAATGCTGTTGCATTTCAATATTAAAGATTTGCTCTTTTGTACCCACAATGAGTGCTACTGACATGACATAGCAGGACTTTTTACAGTTTTACAGCGTATTCCTGGTTGATGTAGAGAGGCAATAGGAAGGGGTACAGGAGGGCTCTGCAGCCCCCCAGTCCTTATGTTTTTACACCTGGCTGTGCATGCCACACCGGGCTCTGTCAGAGGGAGGGCAAAAAGCAGCCAAGGTGCTCCAAACCCCGTGTTTGGCTTAATTTCTGGAGATGGTGAGTCTTCCAAATAAATGGTGCAGATAAGAGACATGTTTGGAAGGCAGAGATTGGTAAGGAGGTTGTTCTGAATCGGTATATATTTTGAATATAGACTTTTTGTTTGTTTTTTTTTTTTTAAAAAAAAAAAAAACAGTGGAAGAAAAAACACTCAAAAAGAAATAAGAAGAAAGAGACGTAAAGGAGGGAAAGTATTCCAAGCTAATAAATAGTGCTATGCTTTAGTTTGCCGGTGAGGAGATGTAGTAGTGCCTTTACCCCACGGGGTGGTGCTGAGGGAAGCTCAAAACCAGCAGAGGCCCAGGGGGTCCCGGTCCTGCCGGGTCTCTGGGGCTCGCACAGGCACAGAAGAGCATCAGCTCCCGCCGACAGGAGAGCAGTTTAATGCTTATTTCTAATTCTCTCTCTCTCTTTCTCTTTTTTAACCTGTTTCTAGGCAGTGTTATCAGACACCAAGGAAATTATTTGCTATATATAGGATGCATAGATAACTCTTCAATCATTCTTTCACTTGAGCTTTTCCTTCTCAGTAGTGGATAATTCCATTCCATTACACATTCTTGGGAAAAGAACAGTGGTGCTAAGTAGGGCAAGAAAATGGTGTGTTATTTTTTTCTTGTTAATAACATACTCAGTATAAGCAATAAATCAGCAGATGTAGACTCACAAGAGTGACTTCTAAAAGTTGGGGTATGCTGGCTCAAGTCTCCAATTTTTGTCACTTTATGATCTTGTTTTTCTGGCTTAGTTCTCTCTTCTTCATTTCAGTGACTGGACTTTGTTTTTTCTTTTCTTGTTTGCTTTCTTGTCAGTTTAAGACAGTGGCTTTACAAAAGATTTTACTAGGGGCTGATCCAGATACCAACCCTGCCCCTTTCCTAGCTGCATTATCACCTCCTTCTGGCATTACCACCCCAACTTTTTGTTCTGCATCTTTTGAGCTTCATGGGCTGGGTATTTCAATAATTTCTGTGTTTGCAGACAGGAGGCAGCCTTGCTAAGCACATTGCAATTACACCCATGTTGTTCTTCAGAAACCATGAGATATCATTGTGACTTTCACCGATTGAAACTGTCTGTTATAACATCAATTATGTTATTTATCACAAATATATACATGTAATGTCTGCATTAAGTACTAATGAGTGGTGAAAAACAAGGCACAGTTTTGATCTGAATAACATTGACTATGGTTAGTATAAAGAATGATTGAAGTAAGATTTCAAATTATGCATTTTCCAGATATCTAAATTGTTGATTTTTATTTGGAATGCACACCTCTGACCCTTCCAGAGGAGAGCTGCTGAGTTGTGGATGATTCATTTTTCATAAAACTTGGGGGTTTCTTCAGCTCCAAGAGTACCATGCATTGACTCCTAAGACAAACATACAAATAGAGACTATGTATATTTTCTCTGAATTGCTCACTACAGAAACCAGTCATATAATTTATTCTGTGTTGGCTCTCATCAGATAATAAAAAAAATCTGAATTATGAAATGCAATGAATTTTTCCTTCTTTCAGTCCCAGTGTACCGAAGTGGATTTGCTACTTTCCTAAATCCTTCTTTTAGCATGAGTGAGCTTTATTCCTGATAGAGGAAAACATGGAGAATAATTTCTATCTAATATTTTCCCAATGCTTTCTTCTCAAAATGTGTGAGTGTTGAAGTTCATTTGGTGAAATCTTAGGGATTTTCTATTGTTTGGTGGTATACTAGGAGGTTTTTTTATTGACAGAACTAAGAAAGTTTCCTTTTATTTTAAAAATAAAGAAAATAATTTGCATCATAAACAGAAAGAATTAGAATGTGCATGAATTTATACTGTGTAATTAAGATGCTGTACAGAAGTGTTGAATCTAACACATCTTTATACTGAAATTAGGGCAGTATGGGTTTGTATTTGATAAATCCTTTTTAAGAAGAGCTGAAATTAACTTGGAGATGAAATTTCAGACACTAGTGATTCCTGAAATTTGGATCTTAAAAGAAGCTTCCCATTTCCCCAAACACGATAACAATATCTATACAGCCCAGTCAATTGAAATCAGGGAATAAGCATTTCCCTCATTCTGAAATGCATCTATTTCCTATTTTACATTCTTCCTCCTAGCTAGCTAACACTGGCAGGTCTACTTTTTGCAAATATTCTTTATTTGTAATGAATACTATTTTTTCTTTCAATGCATTAAACAAACAGAATTTTGACTACTGGTGTTTCATAATGAAATATCTAGTCTAAACCTCCCCTGATGCAACTTCAGGCCTTTTCCCCTGGTCTTATTACTATAAGAGAGAAGAGGTCAGAGAAGAGGCCAGCACCCACCTCACTATCACCTCCTTTCAGGTAGTTGTGGAGAGTTATTAGGTCTCCCTTCAGCCTCCAAACTTAAGCTTACCAGAAGATATGGAAAAACAGCTTTTATGTGGGGGAGTACAATATGCTTCCCCCTCTCTGCACTGTCCTTTTCTTTAATCTCCCTTAACCAACATCATCAATGTTTTGGGAAACAGTAGTAGCAGTCCTAGTCCACATAAAATTTTATAACTTGCATATAGTCCTTCCTAACTCTTTCCAGATCTTGACTGATGGATAACTGCATTGTTTGCCTCAGGTTACAGTAAGTTCTCAGGGCATTACACCAGTATTCTGAACAGACTCTGGGAGCCTTTCTATATACCCAGATTAATTTTTTTGTTTGAAAGTGTGCTTATTGTAGGCTTGGAGTATTGCTTCCAGGAATCCAAAAGAGTATTACTGAGAACATTTAAATTAATTTAGAGGTCAAGCCAAGTATGATTACTGGATCCTGTAACACAGAAGTGCCTTTCTGGTAAAACTTCAGTTGATTTATGTGACATATCTCATTGATTCTCTTTCAGACATTAGACATTTAAATTTTATTGGTAGCTTTACCATGTAGTCTAACTACATTGCAGATTACAACTGTAGTTTATCCACAGTTATTTATCTAAAATTATTTAGAAGCTTTGCCATTGCTTAAGACATAAATATTACCGGAGTACCTATTTTCCAAGGTTTTTATAATTTTATTTTATTTGACTTTCTGTTCTATTTATATAATTTTTTCAACTATGAAAACATGCCTGTCTTTAAGACAACAGGAAAGTAATGAATTTTCCCCATCCTATCACTGAAAAATGCATTACTGCCCAAAAATAGCATGCACCAGTACTTGCATATAGTATTCAGCATGAACTTCAAAAGAACCCAACTATCAGAATACTGCATAGCAATAGTTGCCAGTTTTTACTGCTTTCTACTGTTTCCCTGAAATCTACTTTAAATGTTTGATTTGCACTCTCTGTTGGTTCAGAGCACAGTAAAGTTGCCTTAGGAGGAACTGTTCAGTCCCTGATCTGGTTGTCACTACAATATTTGGGAGTGTCTCGACCACTGAAGCAGTTTCAGAATTTTCAGGCTTCCTTGATGGTCACAGAGAACAATATTTGGCTTCATGATTTGCCATCTTCAGCTTTTTCATATTAGATCCTGAAAGGATCTAATCTGCTGTGGGCTTTTGTAATATATAATTTCCTTTTTGTTATTTAAGTAAATGAATTTTTTAAGTATTTAGATTTCAGCCATTTAGGTCACATGCTGAGTAAGATCTATACTTGCAGTCATTGCATTACCAGGGGAGGCAAAATTGCTGTTGATCAAAAAGTAGCAATTCTGGAAATGCTTAATGAGTTTAATAATAATCTGAAAGTAATTCCACTCGGTCTTTTGGCACTCGAGGCACTTTGGAATCCAGCCACTATTTCAGAGCTTCAATGACTGCAAGCAATTAGTGCCATGGGCCATTTTTAGGATTTAAAAATTACCACGGATAGCTCATTTTTGTGTGCTTATTCAAGGCATATACCATGTCCCAAACATTTTCTTTCAGAATTGTAAAAATAAGAAACATCATCAGCAACTTTTAAACATTGGTTGAAATTCATGTGAATGGTCCTAGGAAAAGAAGGTTTTCTCTGTTAGATTGGAATCACTACTGAAACATTCCTGGGGCAGTCTGTCTTTCTGCCAATGTATTTCCTATTAAAGATGATATTTCATCAGGCATTACCTTAATTTGTTTACCCACTACTTGTGTTTTCCCCAGACTAATTTGGCACTGAGTAGCTCTCCAGCCTGAAGTCTGTTAGGAAATATGGGTTGGAGTAGGGCATGGTGAGTTTAAGGCAGTCAACTAATCAAGTATATCCAATGGGAAATGGTATGTGATAAAGCAAACACATTTGTTTATTATAGACTGTATTGATCTTCCTCTGAGATACAAAAACTCTTGAAACAGGAACACTGATACTACTGAAACATGATTATTTATTGTTTTAGTTAAAAATATTTTTAATAATCACCAGAACAATCCCTTTCACTTTTCTTGATATACTTTACTATTCATTTCCATTCAGCTCTTTCTAGGATATTTATATAAAGGGCTATTAATGCTAGAATTGTTAGGTATAAAATTACTATTATATTTACCCATTCTTTTCAGAAATCTCTGCCAAGGGGTACTAAAAGAGGAACCTTTTGGATTTAATTTACCTACTCCTGGTTAGGCACTTGGCTGCTCACAGCTAAGTGAATTTTTGTTCACAGTGAATAATTGTTCTGTGGCTGTGAATAATGACTCTGTTGCACTTAGACCAGAGCCATATCATTTTTCCAGTTATGGGATTGCAAGTATAACTTCAGTTCAGATGTCTGCACTTTGCTTCTATTTTAGGCATGGTTACATGGAATTGAACCAGCTCAGGAGTACATATTTATAATATGGACATACCTAGAAAAAAGCAGAGCTGTTCCTCTTACTCTCTTTGAAATTATCCATAAGTTTTTGTATTTTTTTTTTTTTTTAATATATAGCTTTACTGATTGTGCTCTGCATGAAATAATTTTACAGAATATATTGGATCTTGTAGCCAACAAAGCAATTGTTAAAGATAATGCAGAACTGCTTTTGCACTAATGCAGTGTTGAAGACCATTTCTTATAGCTTAAGTGCATTTAGATGTAGATTCTTATTTATAAAACACAGTATGCTGTGAATCAAATAAGGTTCCTTTATGGATTTTTTTGCAGATGTGCAAAACCTAGAAAATAAAGATTTTATGCATCAGATATTACCTTTTTTTGAAGCAATATTCCTGTCCATGCAAGTTGTCTCTTGTCTTGAAAGGCATGAAATCATATGTATTAAGGGCAATTCCCCCATTTTTTGACAACTAATTAAAAATGCTCCCGAAACCAAATCACAACTGTTTTGTTACTCACAAGAAGTTAAACTAATTTTTTAGGATTTCAAGAATTCCAGTCATCACTTATAGCAACACATAAGAAAAACCAAACCCAAACAAAACAAACAAACAAACAAACAAAGTCTTTTTTTAAGGTAACTCTGTGAGACCACAGTATTACAGGATCATTTTGGGAAATCTTTTTCAAAGATTCTTGCCATTCTGTACAGTTGCCCTCCCTCTCAAGTTGTGTTTTAAGCCCATGCTGTGTACATAACAAAGATGCAGATACCAGTGAGCAGCTGGGGGCAGCAGAAACAAGGCAGGAATGCTTTTAGCGTGGAATTACAGACTGAATGCTTTTATAGCTGCATTTTTATGTTACCTTTTCTTTATAATTCTGCATCTTTCTTCTTTTTCTACCTCCCTCTCACCGAAATAGTATTCAGAAAAGCCCCCCTTTGTTTTAATGATATTTAACATAGCCTACCTTTTCTCTTCTATACAAGACCTGCTCCTCTCTGTTAATGTTAGAATTATGATCACATTTCACAGAAAATGCCCTATTTTCCAGTAGGAATTACAGTTACTCTTCGAACTCTGATCTCCCAGAACAGAGCATTTCTCATTTCCAGCTGTACCTGCAAAATCAGACTCTTTGTGTCACAGGAAGAAAATTCAGTTTTTGAATGGAGAAGGTGATGGCAGATGTGTAAAGGTGAATATCTCTGGGAGGAACTCCCAGGCAAAAATACTGAAGTGTATTGTTAATGGTTGTTTCCATTAGGCAGGACTGTCTACATCCATGAAGAAGGATATTCACCCTGGATCTCACTGACTGCATCTGCTGTTCCCCTGGGAACATAAATTTTTAGCTTGTGCTTTTTCTGCTGATAATGTCTGCAGTCATGTAAGTGTTGTGTCAGAGCTGACAGAGTGATGTTTTTACAAGATGGTACCAGGGCTATGTACTGCATGCATGGACCATGATATGTGAGGGTGGTAGGGACATTATTTGAGAGTACTGGTCTCCTGAGGAATAGTTTATTGAAATAGTATTGGTGGACTATGGAGGAGGAAAGAGCCAGCTCTGGTGTCATCTTGTCCATACTACACTTAGGTTGAAGCCCTTGGAAAAAAATACTTCTGGACTGCACCCAAGTGTTGTCTTAGAGGACATAATTAGTTTGCTCTAAAGGAGAACCTAAGTAGAACTGGGATGTGGTGTGTGCAATCAAAAGACCAAGATCTTGGCAAAAGCTGAGAGCTTGCATCATTTGATCCTATGAATTAACTCAATGCACACCTCTGATCATCCATTATGCATGTATGTCAACTATGAGGAATATCTCCTGTCTTTTCTTTCTCTGTGGGTACAAGGGCTGATTAATAAAGAACATCTGACAAAGTTATGGATAATTCTGTGAAGACTAGGTTATTCAAAGAAAACTATGTCTAGGAAAAATTCAGAAAGATCAAAAGCTTGTTTTCTTCATAACACTATTAGGCACCGAAAATAAACCAATAAATTTTGCATCAAAGTACCATGCTGTCTTCTTGCATCATGAATAAAAATCAATCTGATTTACAGCAAGGTTACTGAACTGCTGGCATGAAATTTTTGTTTTCTCAGATCTGTATAATTTTGATACACTTGCACTGAGCATCTAGTTCTGCAAATTATTGCTGAGCATTTCCATCTCCAGGAAATGCTAAGTTTGATTTTTAGCAGTCCCCAAAACTTATACCAAGCCACTGTTCTTATAAATCTGATTTAGAAAAAAACCCAAACCTATTTTGTTATAAGCAATGTAGTAACTGGTTTTGCTTTTAAATGAAAACAATACAAAAATTGTGTAAAAACAGAATACTGGACTATTTGGTATGTTGTGATGTAATATGGCAACTTGACATAGTATAAATCATATTATGCATTGATAACATCCAGTGACATATTTAGTATGTACCTGTAATAGAATAAGATAAAAATAATAAATATAAGCATGAAAAAGATGTATTTTAACCCAATATTTTAATTGAATTTCATGGGATATCCTGAGAGTACACAGATTTAATCAGCATTGGGATGAGATCAGATTTTGAAATGCCTTTGTTTCCTGTGAAGTAAAAATTTGGCTAGGCTCTATTTTAGGGGAACTTTGTAATTGATTCAACCTCTGATTAAACTAAACTAATCAGTAGATTTTTTTTTTCCCCAAAAAATCCAGGAAAGGAAGCTGTCACTTTGAATTCCTGAAATCAGCTTCTGTATGTGCGATGCAGTTTGTACATCTACGTAGTCAATCTGCTCTTAAGTCAGTCATCTGTATGCATGTATAAATTTGTCTTTGTTGATTACCTTTTTCCCCCAGTCATCAATTAGTCTGGTTTCTTTGGATGTCTGTGTAATGATTAACTGAAAATTGTTCTTCTAAAACCTTCTGTTCTGACTGATTTACCTGATTTGCCTGCACGCGTTTGTCAAGGTTTGACCTTTCAGCTTCAGCTTAGATAATTACATTGACAAAGATTGTTAGAGCTGCTTCTGTGCAGTTTGCTTGTTATAGACAATGCCAGAATGCATCAAGAGATTAATGTTTACATGCTTTCAGACTGATTAAATGAAATTTACATCTGAAAACTTTGAACCAGTATTTAAAATTAGAATTTATCTTTGTCTATGGCATGAGAAGACAACAGGACCTCAGTGTGCTGAAGTACAGAGTGTGCTTGTGAGCATTTTTGCATTAATTCGTCAGCATACCTCCACTGGTCTTTTTATTGCTATTACACAACAGCCTCTGAAGAGACTCTGAGCGAAATGTAGCCAATAGAACTGAAAATACTTGCACAGTATTTTATAAAAAACGTCAGCGTGCTGAGGATTCAGTAAGTGTCACATGTTGCCAACAGAGGAATCACACCTTTTCCTCTCCTCCAGCCCACACAGGCTAACCCTATGTCTTCATCTGACAAACTAGTGATGTGTTGGGCTCTGAAATAATCTACAGTAACATCTTTTACTCAAGAAATACAGCCTGGTGAAAAATTCTGGTAGTTCTTCAACCTCAAGATCCATACAGTATTTTTGTCCTTTGATATCTTTTAGAGAAACGTAAAGAACATGTCAGCTAATTAGCTCTTTGGAAGTGCATCAAGTACATCCATTTTTCATACAGAGTAAACTCTTGCCAGGAAAATTTAATAAGGTAATTTGCTGAAGCAAAAGAATGTTGATAATGTTGGATGCAGTCAGCATATCTAGCCAGCATACAATACTGGCAGCTAGTTCTTTTTCTAGATAAACATAAGATTCTAGACCCAAATGATTCATATGTGCCTACATTTAAAAAAAAAAAAACAACCAACAATGCATATATATATCAACAACATGTGTATCATCACCTGGAGATTAAAAGGAAACTGAGCCCCACGGCATCTTAAAAGACATCTTGGAAATTTTTTTGTTTGTATTCCCATCATCAAAGATTTTCATCCACAATGGCAAAACTGTGCTATAGAAAATACCTTTCAAATGGAATTCTATGGCAAAGGCTTATCAGAGCCAAAGGATTTTGTGAAAGCGGGTGGTTCTTCTGAGTTTTCTCAGCCTGTTTAATTTTCTATTTCTTTGGGATATTGATGTTTTGAAAATAGTTGGTGTTTTTCCTAAACTATAATGAAAAATTATCAAGACTCAGAAAACCTGATAAAATTCTCAGTTTAAAATTTTGATTGAACTAATCTAATTGCCCATTTTGGTGAGCTGGAAAAAAGAGAAAAGAGAGGGGGTTTCTTATTTTTTGTTGGCTTTTTTTCTTCACTTTTAGATTTTTCATCCCATTGTTGTTTGATGGTACATTTTGGCATAAAAAATGCCTTCAGGATTTTTCAAGGTTTCCAAAAGGCCATTGAAACTGTCAATGAAACTGTTGCTGATTTTCTGTTGTGGTCATTATTCTTCCATTTCTGTAGTGGCAAGCTGAATCAGGAATTGCATACCTGAATATTTTGGGTGAAATCTTGTTGTCCAGGAGAATCCTGGCAGCTAGGACATGTAAAGGCCATGAACAGTGAAGAGGCATACATTTAGATCTCCTAAATTTTCACAACTGATGTAAGGGCCAGATCTTTAGATTATATTCATCACCATTATGTATTTATATACATATATATATATATATAATTATTACATATTTATATATATGTATATAAAGTGATGTTACATTGACTTACTTGGAGCTATATTGGCACTTTATGAAGATCTCAGAGGATAATAGTATTTTAAAATTCCATCATTATTGTGCGAATTAACTGATAAACTTTTTTTTTCTGATGTAAAATGAGTTTAGTAAGGAAACAGGATCAGAACTGAGACCAGGTTTTTAAATAATATTGGAATATGTCAGTGTAATTATATGGGTAGAATGGGAAATCAGGATTAAGAAGATAAATAGCTGTAAATGCATTTTGATTACAAAATGAGAATGCAGAAATGTAGAAGAATATGAAAGTTTTCAAGTCTTTGTATTTCTACAATATGTCAGTGGTAGAAACCTATGCCAAAATTGCACAACTGGTGATTTATATTTTCCCTCTTGTGCAGGTGACTAGAAATCAATTATTGTAAATTAGACTTAGCTGATATAATAAATGACTAATGAATGTGCTGTATCCAGAATTTACTAACATGTAATAATCTGTGTATTCTTAGTGAGTATTTTCATTACCTATTTGTTTTAAAAAGCTGTGGCAATCAAACTGTTTTCTTACCAACTTAACTCATGGTCATTCAGGTAACTTGATGCATTTCTATAGCCCCTTTCTTTTTCTTGTAGGTAATTCTCTATCAAATGACTTTTGATATTATTACTGGAAGATCTAATTAATTCATACTTTTTTTTTTTTATTGTGTCATTTATCTATATAATAATTAGGTGCTTTAGATTGTAATACTTTACACACTGGGACAGCAGGCCAGCAGGTATAATTTTTTTCTAGGGCAAGAAAATGAGAAAGAAACTCAACAAACCACATGAAGATAAATAGCCTCAGAGAAACTGAAAGAAGCTGCTAAGCTTCTGCTTTGTTAGACTTTGTTCTCTTTTGCTTTGTTGGACTGCATGTACAATAGACTTGTATGTATATGCGCAATTAAATTGTGTCAAACTAATTATCATAAAGGCCTTGTGTTAGCATTTCATAGCTGTAATTTTTACCTATTTTAGTTTGGATGATAACTTGGTGAAATGCCCAGTAATTTGGCAGGGTAGTGCCAATGCTACCTCGGTAATATCCAGACTATTAAAATATTTTCTTTCCAGTGATCAAATAACCATGATAGATGTAAGTAACCTTTAAATAGTTTGTCAAGCTGATAACTTTAATTGCTTAGCAAGTAGCTGAACTGATATGGAAGCACACTGTGCAAATTTTCAGAAAAAGCTGATTTCATTGGCATAATTTCTCACTGCTTCAGTTGCTGGGATGTGGTGAGCACAGTGAGGTGAGTTCTTGTTTGAGCAGCTGCTGCCAATAATGTGCTTGTCTGAAAGCTGTGCAAGCTGCTGGAAGTTCTGTAATCATATTACCACAGTCTGTGCTTCTCTTTGGACGTGAGGAAGCTGTAAAACCTTCAGCCTTGGATCAACCAGGATTCTACTTGCTATTGCAAACAGACTTTGGCCATGCTACATTTGTTGTAGGAGCTGTTTAGAAAGCAAATCATGGCACGATATTTTCACCACGTCCTTTCAGATCTAGAGTTTAAGACACAGGTCTTGTTTGTGTAGGCATTGCTTATACAAGAAATTCAGTTGCCTGTTCACATCACTCAAACTGTAAGTGACTCTAATCCACTATAAAGAGTTTAAATCTGGATGTTGCCTACTTCACTATAGTTTTGGAACTATAACACATTTTCTGATTCAGACCTTTTGCCTAACAGGCTTCTTTAGGAGACAAACCATGACCAATTCCATGTGCAAAGTCCTCAACAGGGTTTGAATCCTTTCCAGCACCAGGAGCACCAGTCTGATTCATGCTCTTTCAGAGTTCTTGTTCAATACTCTAAAGGGCAATGTAGTAATAAATAAAATACCTTCTCTGCTACAGCTGTTTTCGTCTCTAAGATTAAAACATCTCAAAAGAAAAAGAATTTCCTGTCTGATAATAGTCCTTTGGGACCTGTCTGCAGATTTTTCACAGGCAGGATTATGTCTTAATAGCAATTACATAAAGCTTATGGACTTGTTCAGTGGGAAAAACACACTGTAGATACATATTCTTCCTCTTCTTACATAAGCAGTGATAGTTTATGTGACAGCAAGCAGTTAGACCAGTACAATGTTATGCTAAAGTACCTTATGTTGCATCTGAACCAGCTGGGTGTCTGCTCCTGAGCTGACTGCACATATCCTGCAATGTGTCTGAAAGCAAGGGCCTGCTAGGCTGATTGCAAACTGACACATGTAAAGTAAGAAAAGGAATTGCTGCTTCAAGTTTCTTACTGAAATGGTCCTGTTGTTTCCTAGGCCTGAAAGAGGAGAAGAAATGGGTGAACTGCTTGCATTTGAAAAGAAAGTTATTTTGTAGTTGTGCCAGTAGAATACAACTGAAACAGCTGTATTGTCATAGGTGCTATAATAGCTCACCTTTACCTCCAAACAGTCTTAACATCTGGATGATAAAATCTATCCGGCTTAGATTCTTGTCAATCAACACCCCTAAGTCCTTTTCTTCAGGGCTACTCTCAACCTACTCTGTACCCAGCTTGTAGTTGTGCCTGGGACTGGTCCGACCCAGATGCAGGACCTTGCACTTGGACTTGTTGAACCTCATGCAGTCTGGACTGGCTGTAGTCCTTCTGGATGGCATCCCTTCCCTTAAGTGAATCCACCACACCACACAGCTTGGTGTCACTGGCAAACTTGCTGAGGGTGCACTCAGTGCCATTGTCTATGTCAGTGACAAAGATGTTAAACAGCACTGGACCCAGAACAGACCCCTGAGGAACTCCACTTGTCACTGGTCTCCAGCTGGACATGGAGCCTTTGATCACATCTCTTTGAATGGGACCTCCTAGCTGGGTTCTTACCCATCGAGTGGTCCATCCATGAAATCCATGTCTCTCCATCTTAGAGACAAGAATGTCATGTGGGACAGTGTCAAACACTTTGGACAAGTTCAGATAGATGATGTTAGTTGCTCTTCCTGTATCTACCAGAGCTGTAACTCTGTATCTCTAACTAAATTCATGAGGCACAGTTTGCCCTTAGTGAAGCCATGTTGGCTGTCGCTGATCACCTCCTTGTTTTTTGTGTGCCTTAGAACAGATACCAGGAGGGTCTTCTCCATGATTTTACCTGGCACAGAAGTGAGACTGATTGATCTGTTGTTCCCTGAATATTCTTTGCTTAATTTTTAAGAAATGGGGGTCATGTTTCCCCTTTTCCAGTCTGTGGGGACTTCTCCAGACTGTCATGACTTCTCAAATATGATGGCTGATGGCCTGGCAACTTTAGCCACCAGTTCCCTCAGGACCTGTGGATGTATCTCATCAGGTCCCATGGACCTGTGCACTTTCAAGTTCATGTCCACTACGCTTGAAGTTCAAACCCACCCGAGATTTTTTACCATTTATTTAAAAAAACTGCTACATTCACATATTTCCCAAAGTGTAGCCAGTGAAAGGAAGTTTTACAGTGTCAAAAGCTTCTGTGCTGATGTGAAAACATGAAATGAACTCAGAATTTCTGGCATAGATTAAGTATAAATATAACTCATCATGCTTGAAAGTCTTCTCAGTGTCCTAGATTTGCACTTTAGGTTTCAATTTATACTAGGCATGAGTGAGTGTTGTTATCTGCATGAATAATGTATACTTTTCTTCAGCTCAGCTCATTCCCTTTACATGTTTATTCATTTATACTCTTTAAACGAACAGAAATGCTTGTGTCAGTATTCACTGGTATCCTGACAAGCTGCAGAATAGATCAGTGTCCTCAGGTCTAAAAAAACCCCACAGAAATACTTACCCAGAGACTACCTTTTGAAGTTGTCATTTACATCTTAGTTGTTATCTTCATTCAGTGACAGAAGCCTCCTTTCATGTTTTTGTAGCATTATCTTGAATAAAATTCTTATGAATTCATATATATATATTTGCAATATATTTCTGATGTCAGGAATACTCATAGAAGAAAAGAGAAGTATCTTTACAACAGAACCCAAATACACCCATGGTTTGAGGTCTGTGTATGCATTTTTTCCTTCACACACACAATTCCACAATCAATCCACACCTTTGCAGAGCTCAGAGTCAGCCCATAAACAAAGGACTGGATCAACAGAAGAAGGAATTAGGGCTGAATTTGCCATGTTTCATTGTTATATAAGCTGCACAGGTCTGTTCATGTTAGTTCACAAAAATTAATTCGGGAAAAAACCCAGCTCTATAGAGACTAATATCTAATTTTAGATTAATAGAGACTAATGTTTCCAAATTAAAATCCCTAATTAGTTAAAATGTATTTAACATGCAAAATGAAACAATGCAATGGTCACTAGGGCTTGTGTACAGTTCAGTGAAATCGCCTTAAAGAATGATAGATTCAGGATCACATAAAGATTTTAATGTTTTTCCTATCTTACCTGTCTCAGTCAACTTACACTTTAAAATGCATTTCTGGTGCTTTTCCCAGTTTTTCCCTAGGATGGTAAAATGGGGCCAGGTAGACTAAGATGATAAAAGTGTGGCAGCATGAATTGGATCCCATGCACTTCAAAAATAAATGATCTGAACTCAGTGTCTTGCCATCTCTGGATAACAGAGGAGCCTTTGGTGGCAGGAACTTCTAGTTGCTCTTAGCCAGAGTTGGATCCAAACCAAATGTTGCTGGAAAAGTCTGCCTCACTGAGCTGCCTACATAAATGTGCTATTTGTTATTCTCATTAGCAGTCTCAGATGTCAGAAGGATTCCTCTGCTCCTTTCTTCACACACGTGCTGCCTTTTTATCAGCATTGGCACGTGTAGGGAAAAGCAGCTGTCTGAGATAACTGACAGTCTAATAAATGGAAATTAACTGACACTAAAATAGGAATTCTGGAGAAGCAAATCCATGAAAATAAAGGAAGACAGGCCTTCAGGAAGCAGTAACAAGGTTGGGTTCACCATGGTGCAGAGGTCTTGCCAGAAATCCAGTAGCCTGGAACCTACCAGTCTTGGCATAAATTGATATTTGTGGAGTTGTCTATTTACCCCCACAGCCCTTCACTTGCACCAAATATCCCTGCAGTGGAACAAGGGGAGAAAATAGAAAGAAAAGAGTGACATTTATGAGTTGAAGTAAAGACAGGGAATTTGCTTACTAAGTACAGACTTGACATGCAGAATTGAACTTAATTTGTTGCCAGTTAACACAAATATTTAATTCCTGATTCAGATACTAGGAAACTACATTTTCTGGGCCTGTCGCTGGTCTCACTCCAGGTTGTCAGTGTCTTTACTGTACCAGATATCCCATATTGGGTGCATTACTTCAGGTGCAATCTTACAAGTGACAAGTAGCAGTGAGTAAGTACTCCCCGTAACCACTGACCACACTGTTAAAGCACAGTTATGTTTTCAATATTCATTGCTGCAAGGGCAGACTGCTCATTTCTATTCAACCTCTTGTCCAGCAGGATCCACAGGCTTTTTTTGTGCAAGGCTGCTTGCTGGCCAGATGCCCTCTGGGCATGAGATATTCCTCTCTATGTGAGGAATTTTTCATTTGTCTTTGTTAGACACCATGAGGTCCTGCTAGATCCTTTCTCTGGCCTGTCAGGATCCCTCTGAAAGCATCCCCTCTGCCATAACTTCCAGCATTCTTCCTGCTCTCCTCACTTTCTCCTTCCAAACTGCTGGTTTGCTTTTTTCCTCCCTTTATCCCTCAGAGCAGCCTTTGCCCATTTTCTGTAGTTTTAGAGGGTATGAATCATTAGCAATGGAAGGCCATTCAGTGCCAGCTGGCCTTTAAGTCAGGGAACAGTGAAGGGTACGTCTAATTTCCTGATATATTCCCCAGGTGTGAGGTGAAAGAGAAGCACACCTACATCACCTACATAGTGCTCAGAGCTGTAGTGCTAGATGGTAATATGTGCTCTGGAAAAGCACGTGTGTGGTGTTGGATGTCACCTGCCATCATCAGAGCTGTGACCACTGAAGTTGTGCTCAGTGCTGGGTGCTGGGCTGAGGGCAAGCCCACATGTATCCTTGGAAGATGGCTTTGGAAACCCTTGGACAAGAGGTTCCTGTAGGGCACTTGCAGTGGTTAATGAGGCCATGGAAATTAATGGGAGTGTTACAGCTGAAAACCCTTTCCAGGTAACACTGGGTTGGAAATCTATCTTCTTGATGATCTTGTTATATTTAGGCATGTAATTTGGCCTGAGGGCTCTGATTTTTGAGCCCCCAAACAGCATGTACCCAGATGGTATATTACTTCTTGCAGGTCCACTGTGATGATCCTGGCAGTGAATTTACAGACACAAAGCTGATTGTGCCATGGATTCCAATGAGAGCTGTAATAACATTTCCTGGCATCAAACTGGCCCACTTCTGGGATAGGATGGTTATGTAAAAATGAACACGTTGTGGCACAAGAACTACTGCGAGTTCATCACTCAGGACCATGCCGTGGCCTTGTGCATTCATATATTAATGGCACAAGAGTGGATTTTCTTCCACTGGTGGATGATAATGTGTCCTACTGCCCCAAACTCCTGCCCCAGGTGCTGTGATCTGGCATCTGAATCACTGTGCTATGGCTTTGGGAGTGGGTGGCCTCCTGCACAAGGCTGGAGCTAGGGCTGATCAGCACAGGTAAGGCAGTCCAGCTGCCAGAGCATCCTCTAGAGCCCTGCAAAGGCAGCTGCTCAGTACCACCAGTCAGACCACCACCATCCCATAAAAGCCTAATTTTTTCACTCACAGAAAATAATATCACATATTACATTGCAGCCCCAAAACATAAAAATACAGCATATTAATTATTTTAAGATTATGAAATCTTGAAAACCTTATTACTAAATATGAATGCAGGTTTCTGGCTTATTCCAGAGAACAAAACTACTTCAGAAATGGCACAACACTCCTTACAGAACTTCTCCATTAAGCAAACATTGTTAAGAGCTGCGTTCCAACTTCTGTGTGCTTGCAAAAATGGAAGTGGTACTTAAATGATACAGAAACTGGAAATCTATTATGGAAGTAAATTCTTAATCTTGCAGCCAACAAGAGTTATTACTGAGAAAGAGTTTCTGTACTGTGATTGGTATATATTGTATATAATACAGATTCATAAATGTGTTGAAGAATGTAATTCATCAAACCACTTTATATAAAACCAGCCAGCTGACCAAAGTGAAAACTAACCCTACAAATAAAAAACCTCGAGCTCATCAAACCAGGGTTAATTCATTGATCTGATTTGTCACCTCAGCCTACAAACAATTATTCTGTTACAGAGCCTTGGGCAATGTGGTGTCACCTTAAGTTTGCTCTAGTGGAAAGGAAAAGTTATATGGAACTAGCTGACATTTGTGGATTAATTTTTTAATTTATTGATATAATATGATTGAGATCCTGATTCAGCAAAACACTTAAAATGCATATGCTATTTTTCACTAATGTCATAAAATAGGGGACTTCGGGTTCATTGCACTTTTATGTATATAAATATCTCCACAGGGTGCTTTTTGTGTTCTGATGAAAATGTCATAAATAAAATAATTTATCTGCCATTGTTCTTCAGACAGGATAGCATTGTGCCAAAGCAGAAATGAGATGAAACTATTTATCTTTTTTGATCAAACTGAAGAAAACCAAATCAATCAATATTACAAAGGACAAAAATCAATTTTGGTTTTCAAATGTTTCTGTTGTAATGAATGATGGCAATTAAAGGATTACATATGAAATCTTTGCAATCTTTAATTGTGCCAGTAATAATTTGGAAGTGTTGGCTTGTACTTTTCTTTTTGTCAACATTCATCAAGCATATTTTATTTTTTAGCTTATACGTTCTTCAAAACAGGACATGTTTGCTTTGAGCCCAGCCCACCAAGACTTTTGTACTTAATTTCACTGGTATTCTAATATAATATATTAGGGAGCCATACCCTACAAGACTGCTAGGAGTATCAGAAAGGACATTTAAAAATGTCCTTATTGTCAGTTAATGCTTATGCATCATATGAAAGGCCAGTATCACTATGTAGTTAAAAACAACAGTAGCAAGATATTATTAAGTTTACAAAATTTACTTTGCTTTTGTGGGCTAGGATTTTAAAGATAACAGCTATTTACTAATTTAAAGTCTGCTTTCTTCTGATAATATATTGGGTAGTAACTTGGTAGAAGTGAGTGGGTGTCTAATGTCACTTCTATTTATCTTTTCCATCACCATTGACCTGCAAACTCTGAACATGTAATCCTTTAGGGGATTCACATTTCAGAATGAAAAAAATCTTGATGTATGGGATCACAATGATGTGACATTGCAGCATTCTTTTTCTGTCATAGTGGTAACATTTCTGATGGGACTGAGAATGGCAACAGTCTGCCTGATCCTTATTATAAAGAAGGGAAAGTCAGAGAACTTTGGTTTTCTTAATAATTACTAATTAAGAATTTTTTTTCCTACTATCTCCTCTTCCAGTTTAGAGATTTAATGTGGTTTTATAGAAAAACCAATCTCAATATAAAAAAGTGTGTAATCACAGTTTTTCAAGGAACCTTAAGCTCTGAATGGCATGCAGCAGGAAACTGAACAATGAAATTGATTGTGGTTTTTTAACACCTTTTGCATCACATAATTTCCCTGTTTATGTTCAGAATAGAGTGCAAGGAGATGTTATGTTTGTGCAATTGTTAAATTGCTTACCAAGACTGACCTACATAGATTAAGTAAGGTTCTCATGAGATCCTTGTTTGTGGACTGTAGCCATTGCCCAGCTTCCAGCTGGAAGCTAAGGATGGGCTCAACCAACCTGGGGAAGCTTCATAGCATCTAGATTTGGAGTTGTCATCTGCCCCTGCTCCTCAAGGCTGCATCTAGTGTTTTAGGAGCTGTCACCCAGACAATGGCAAAATGTTGTCCTTCCTCTGAAATGAGCAGCCAGATGCAGTGCTGTTAGTATCTCATCTTGTGTGCTCTGTTTCTTCTTTAGTTACAGGAAATCTCTAAGATCATAGGCACTGGGATGAAAACTCAATTTGAGATGGGCAGCACAGCATTCATAAAGATTAGAAAAAGGAAGCAAATATATAGTAATTAAAACCTAATGATAATAAATAAGCAATAATGGTAAAAGATTGTCTATAAATAATGGTTAATCAAATATTGTTGTACGTGCAGACATCATTCTGTGTTCTTACTGTCATAAGTTGTTGATTCTATGAATGTGTCCCTTTTCTAAGGTCTTGCTATACAAAGCAGTTTGTTAGCTCAGGCTAAAACATGGTCATCTTAACAAACAATCTGCAAATCTTCCAACAACCTTCTTTCTGTTTTTCCAGATGAGTAAATAAGTTTTTGTATTGCTGATTTATCAGGTAAGACACTTGAGCACTGCAGTGCAAAAGACCCTTATGGGATATTTCCATAGCACAGGAACAGTGAGGTTACAATCATTAGTGCAGGGACTTAAAATGTGGAACCTGTTACCAGGCTGGGCAGATGCAGGGACTCAGTTGAAGGCTTGGCCTGTGGTGTGGACATCATCACTGCTGCCTTAATGGTAATCACATAGGGCTGAATTTCCTCCTAGCTGGTGGACTTATTCCATCTCCTTTTTTAGTGATCCTGTTTTTTTGTCTGCTGCTATGCTATCTTTAATCCTTAGAAGAGTTTTTCTCCAACTTCCTTTCCAAGTTTTTCTTAGATCTCTCTCTCAAGTGCCCCTTTAAAGCAGCCCTTGTCCAGGGATCATTTCCCCTTGTGACATATCACTTTGAGCTCTTTTTCAGTAAGTAATATGATGTTTCTTGTTTAAAGCATTCAGTTTTCTCCCCCACGTTTGACTATCCTCTTCTGTAAGGAGAAAATGTAATTATTTGGAGCATATGATATAAATTTGTTGTACCGTGGACAGGCCTGGATTTAGGAGAAAAATCAGTTAGTTGTCTGCACTTGTAGGTGATGTGACACCAGGTAATTCTGCAGACCTAATTTCCTCCCCTCTACTCTGTTTTGCTTTCAATAATATGTGAATGTGCCCAGTGTCAGCATAACTGCTTTTCTGTGATCTTGCTGTACCTATCCAGTATGAAGAAATCTCTAGACTTAGACATTCTCAATGACAGCAAGATAATACAATGAAGATCAAATTTATGGCTTGGCAGCTGTTTTCCAGTTTTAAAGGGGCATTGTCTTGTGCAGTGTAGCTCATGTCAGTACTTGATTTATTTTAACCAGCCTAATGAGAAATGAGGGATGTTCTGTGAAGAGTAATACCATAATTCTTGTGCTTGTTTTGTTAAATGCATCACCCAGAGGCATACTCAGAAGTAATGAAAATTTGATAATAAGAAATTGGCTTCTTTTTTCTCCTCACTGCCCCAGATAAAACAGTTACAATCATAGGAATGTGGTTTCTAATGCAGGAAAGCTAGCATAAAAAGAATGAAATATTATTTAACTAAGTTTTTAGACACAGCTCATAACTGCAGTATCTGAATATCTGTTTAACAACAAAGGCTGTCTTGAAAATCGAAGAGCCTCTTGTAATGATTCACAAGGTAGTAAATGAGTTGTTTCTTGCTGAAGTCAGAGCCCAGTATTGTAACTGCACCAGAGCTAGCAGAGCAGGCTGGCTTGGGTTTGCAGTGCTCTTATTTGATAGCTGTGTTCCTGTTTGAAAAAAATTAACTCTGAGAGTAAATAACTGAAATTGCTAACTCTGAGAATAAATCACTAAAAATGCCATTGTTTGAGGTAGTTTGCTGTTTAGTGTACTCCAAGGTAATCTACATGGAAGAGTTACAACAGAATAATGAACTGGACTGTGAAGGTCAACTTCCCAATCAGATTGACCTAAAAAATTTCCCACGCTTTCATTTGTAGTCTGAAATTCATCCACTGAGTCTTCTGATATAATCAACTTCCTCAAGATTTATTGTTTAACATAAAATTTAAAGAAATGTAAAAGAGGAGATAATTGATGATCTTAGTTCTAGAAATAGCTCTAATCATTAAAGCATCGATGTCGTATCCTGAGATTTAATGCATGAGAATCTGACATGATTTTCAGGAACCTGTCACTATGTCACTGAGACTTACTTAGAATCATAGAATCATAGAATTGGCTGGGTTGGAAGGGACCTCAGAGATCATCAAGTCCAACCCTTGATCCACTACTGCTGCAGTTACCAGACCATGGCACTGAGTGCCACATCCAGTCTCTTTTTAAATATCTCCAGGGATGGAGAATCCACTACTTCCCGGGGCAGCCCATTCCAGTGCTTGATCACCCTCTCAGTAAAGAAATTCTTTCTAATGTCCAACCTAAACCTCCCCCAGCACAACTTGAGACCGTGCCCTCTTGTCTTGCTGAGAGTTGCCTGGGAAAAGAGACCAACCCCCCCCTGGCTACAACCTCCTTTCAGGTAGTTGTAGAGAGCAATGAGGTCTCCCCTGAGCCTCCTCTTCTCCAGGCTGAACAGCCCCAGCTCCCTCAGCCTCTCCTCATAGGGTCTGTGCTCGAGTCCCTTCACCAGCCTGGTTGCCCTCCTTTGGACCTGCTCCAGGACCTCAATCTCCTTCCTAAACTGAGGGGCCCAGAACTGGACACAGTACTCGAGGTGTGGCCTCACCAGCGCTGAGTACAGGGGCAGAATCACTTCCTTGGACCTGCTGGCCACACTGTTCCTGATACAGGCCAGGATGCCATTGGCCTTCTTGGCCACCTGGGCACACTGCTGGCTCATGTTCAGCTTCCTGTCAATCCAAACTCCCAGGTCCCTCTCTGCCTGGCTGCTCTCCAACCACTCTGTGCCCAGCCTGTAGCGCTGCATGGGGTTGTTGTGGCCAAAGTGCAGGACCCGGCACTTGGCTGTGTTGAACCTCATCCCATTAACACTGTTTACAAATGAGGGTATTATATCCTCAGGGATAGCATCTTCTTTTCAAGTTGATTTTCACATTTATATGATTAATGATAAAAGAGATTAATTTTATACAAAATAGGGACACCGTAATTTTTTGCCTTCTTTGACATGTCAACATGATGGCTTTGAAGCACAGGTAGCAGGAAAGAGAAATGAACTCTATCCTATCTACTAGAGCTCATCTGAGCAATTAAATTAAAAAAATTAAAAAGTAGTCTTGCAGGTTCATGTTTTGTTTTCATTCATAAAGAGAAGGTAAACAGAAGCTCTCAGAGCACTTTTCTGTATCTTAAAGTTATGAGTGACAGCCCATCTTTCGCTGTGACTGTTTAGGGGGATTGCATAAGATATTTCCAAGCATTAAGTGGAAGGTCTTAGACTGGAGACCTGACATTAGTCATGGAAAATTTTAAACTCTGAAACAGAGAGCCATTAACTGCCAGGTGAATGCAGTATTTCAGCTGACACAGTTTGGTCCAAGTGTGGAATGACAGCAAGACTAAATGCCAGAACCTCCTGAGCACATCCTTTTCTCAGCTGGGTGTTGAAAGGAGGAGTTACTGCATGATACTGACCCAGAAGAGGAAAAAATGCTTTATGTGCCAAGTTTGATATCTCCTGTGATGGGAATTCTCTTGTAAATACTCCTTTAGCAAATATTGTTTTAGCTTACAGAAGTTAATGTATTTCTTCTGCCTGTAATCTTAAAAAAAAATGATAGTGTTCCTTAACTCTGTGTCTGATATAGCATGACAGGGTGTATAGATGTCTAGTGAGTTCTTTTGAGGCAGTGATACAACAAGCAAAGTACAGGGAGTGTGAATTGCATTGCTAATTAGCACTGACAATTCTTAGGGCACAAAATGACAGTGCTGTTGAAGACTTGTAGAGGATCCTTACAGAAGAGAAATAAAGAGAAGAAAGAAAAGTAGTATATTTTCAGATGCCTATAACAAATGCACTGAAGTCCCCAGAGATTGCTTTTTTTTTTTTTTTTTTTTTTTTTGTCAGCAGAGTTCACACCAACTGCTAATGTGTCTGATGAATTATTTTCTATTATGTACAACAGTCTGTGAACCAGAGGTGTCCTTTTAATATTTATACACAGATGGGTTCATTGTTTCCAAGGCGATTTCCTCTAAATCTCTGTTCAGTCTTCAGGGTTATGCCCTGCAGGATGGTTGGAAAATCCTAAGAGCAAGTATAGTTTCTTAATGCCAGAAATTAGGGAAAATCTGTCCTGCTTTAAGAAAAGATCTCATGTCCTCTTTTATGGGTATGCAGTATAAACAAACAAACAAACAAAAATATGTTTTGGGAATACGTAAGAAGTTCACTGGAATTTCTCAAGACAGAGGGAACCAATGTATTTCCACAGAATGAAATTAGAGAGGTACTATACTTATCTTGGAAAACAAATGAACTATTCTGGATGACGAAATCGAGAGGTAAATTGACAATAATTCAATGCCTGCTTAGTGATAAATAAATAAATAATGTATAAACATGCAATTAAAAGAATCCCTCCTGATTTGGGGCTAGTACTGTACAGCTCTTGGAAAGCTAATAGAGTAACTGTCCTGGGAAGAGCACCAAGAAAGAAAGGACTGGCGAGCAGCCAGCTGACTAACACGTGTAATGCTTGTATTGTTTGTGATAAAAAACTGAAACTATCTTTTGGGCACTAATCCTAAAGCAGCTGTTACCTTGACAACATCAGGTAATGGATGGTTGTAGTACTCATCTCTACAGTTTCACTTTTAAGTACTGATAAAAAATTAGAACAGTTTGTGTTTTAAATGGCTTCATGGAGCTTTCCATAGATTTGGTGCTCAACTTGGTGATTAACCTGTTTCTGTGAGTGGCAATTTTGCAGACAAGTGAATTTGGGGAACCTGAGACATAGCAAAGACAAGCAGTTATGTGTGAGGTCATCTAATTGTGTGGCTGCCGCAGTGGGAAAATCTTCATATTAGGGAATTAAAGCACAGTCCATTTCAGTATGTATTTTAAACACAGGTCCTCAGCCTGTGTCTGAGCCCAGACTCACCTTATGTCATTTTATCTGAACACAGGCAGGTTGCTGGTAGGTCACCAGCAGGGATGGGCTCGTATGTTTCTGTCTGTTTTACAGACACATTCTGGCCAGGGCTGCCTGGTGAGGTGTTTCATTGCAGCCCCCATACTGTATGGTAATAACCCTACATGGCATGCTGACTGGGGGCCCTGATGGAACAAGCCAACCTCAGATAGCACTGCAGCAGAAAGCACCATAGAATTATAGAATGGTTTTTGTTTGAAGGGATCTTAAGTATCATTTAGTTCCAACCTCCTGCCATGGGCAGGGCCACCTCCCACTAGTCCAAGTTGCTCAAAGCATCCAGTCTGGCCTTCAACACTTCCAAGGACGAGGCATCCACAACTTCCCTGGGCAACCCATGCCTGTGGCTCACTACCCAAACAATAAAGAATTTCTTCCTGCTGTCTAACCTATATCTACCCTCTTCCAGCTTAAAACCATGACATTACCCCTTGTCCTGCCACTACATACCCTTGTAAAAAGTCCCTCCCCATCTTTGCTGTAGGTCCTCTTCACATACTGGAGGGCTGCTAGAGGGTCTCTCTGGACCATTCTCTTGTCCAGGCTGAACAACCCCAACTTTCTCAGCCTGTCTTCATAGGAGAGGAGCTCCAGCCCTCTGATCAGTTTTGTGGACCTCCACTGGACTTGCTTCAACAGCTCCATGTTCTTCCTGTGCTTACACCATATATTTTGCAGCATAGTTGAGTGGACAGTGCACCAAGAAGTGTGTCACATTTTAAATTGTACTGAGCAGTGGGTCTCTCAACAACTTCCTTTTACTGGCTACTCTAGGTCAGCTTAGTCTGGCTGGTAAACTTCTGCCTGTCCCTCACAGGAGATAGGGAATGGCCATTTTGACATTTCATGCTTCCCTAACAGCAGGCTGCTTCCTCCTGTTCCTGCTCATAGCCCAGCAGCTGGGGTCCAAGCCCGTGCATATTTCTGACCCTGCTTGGATGAATGTGCAGCCTCACCTAGACCTGGGTAATCTCTTTGTGTGCAAACTCATTCGTGGAGCTGTCCTCAGTGCTCCAGGTTGGATTCCCAGGGAATTCATCAAAGTTAACAATTTCCTACTCACATTGCAAACTAGTATTTTCAGATATGCTGAAGTTTCTAGTCAGTATATTAGCCCCTAAAAAGAACTGGGCTTTCAAACTTCTTCAGGAGTTGCATGTGTTTTCTAAGTTCATTTGTTTACTGTGAAAGCAATGAAAACTTGGGAGCAGTGATTGGCTTTTGATAATGAACTCATGAAGGTAAGTTGTACAAATATCCTTCTGGACCTTTTAATAGATATTTTTTAATGGAGAATATTTGATAAACCACATAAGTAGTTCTGTCACACTCTCATATGTACTTTGATGTTTATCAAAAGATCAGCAAAAGGAATCAATATAGTAATTAAAACCCAATAATAATAAATAAGGAATAATGGTAAAAGATTGTCTATAAATAACAGCTAATCAAGTATTGTTGTACATACAGAGATCATTCTGCAACCTTACTGTCATAAACTGTTGATTCTATGAGTGTGTCCCTAGCACAGAAGCATTATGTTTTCAGCTGATCCAGTGCATCCAGTTACTTAGCAATAGAATTTAATGTCTTCTATATTAGTAGCATTGTTGGAAAGTGCGAACAGTCCTTTGACAGAGCTATTAAGTCAGCCTTGCGAGCTACTGCTCTTTTTATACATGAGAGATAAACAGAGAAAAGTTTAATATTGATACTGACAGTTTTATTCTGCTCTGTAGCACCTTGTCTCTGGCTGCTGCGATATCCGGCGTAGCCTCACGGTATGAGCTCTACAGAGCTGTTCTCAGAAAACTGTGTAACACATGCTCAGTTCCAGTAATTCTGGAATATGCCCAGACTATATTAGCTTCTTGGGTTTTGTGCATTTTCTGTGTGTGTGTATCTGCTTGCATGTTTTAAATTTTTGCTGTAGAAGCACTTTCACAATTCTCCTCTCTTTACCAACACAAGAAAAATATTCAAGGTGCAGTCTTGGGAGATTATTAAAAAACACAGGTCTTATTCTTGGCAATGAAACAAAATTATGTAGCTAAATACTGCTGAGATATTAATCAGTTTGAATTGTTCTCTAAGACTGTACAGCAGCAGAAGGGCTTCATGTCCTTTGCCTAGGTAATGCTGCAGCTGTTACTGCTTAGGAGAACACGACACAGGGATATCCAAAATGATCAACTAAACATTCAGCTGTGTTTCAAAAGCACCCTCAAGAGAATCATCAGGGAAGCTGCTTCTCTCTGCCCTCCTCCTTCTCTCCTGGGATCATCTGCCTGCAATCATCAATAACTTTATCTGGCCTTTCAGCTCTACTGGAGATCCCATGTGCTTTCTTACCAGTAGATTTGAGTTTCTGATCAGTTGGATGATGTCAACATCTGTGGGAACTGGATAAAGAAAACCTGGGAATCCATTGAATGGCAAGTGGGATAGCAAACAGGAAGGCTTATCCTTTGTCAGCAGGTGTTGACAGTCTTAATTCATTTAGGAATATATACAACTAGACATATTACACAACATTTGAAGAGATCTTCCTCTGTGTTACAATACAGTAAAATTTGTTTGACACTTCTAGCAATTCCTTTTGCAAGAAAGAAAAATTGTGGAAGTGGTTACAGTGTTTCCTCTGGCCTTAATTCAAGATGGAAATAAAAGAGAATTAGCATCACCTACTCTGTCAGGTCAGTGTAGAAGGCTCTTTGAGACTCTAGTGAGAGCAGTTTGGTTGCCAGGAGACGATAAGTTAATTTTGGAAAGTAATGGCCTCCAAGCAAGTAATGCCATCGTTCTAGATCAGAGTAAAATCTAATGCTCTATAGCCACGAGATTGCCTTTTTAAAGGGTTTACCTCTCTACCTTACTGAGAATAAACAAAATGTGCTGCTGCATTGTCTCTTGCTGACAGGATAAAATCCTGAACAGTAAAATCTCAGGGTGTTGTTAAATACTCAGCATAAAAATGATGCTCCAGCAGGCTCATCTAGGTTAGGCCATCTGCTGACTATGATGGTACATATGTCAAATGACAGATTGCCAAAACTATTTTTCATGACCTTAACACAAGAGGGAGATGAATGAAATGTTATAAGGACAAATTCAAGACAAGGCTTCAGATGTGTGGCATTAATTTCGCAATATGGCACATGGTAGCTAAAGGCTTTTGGGGCACAAAACATTTACTGATGCTGTTACAATCTATAAACAAAACTGCAATTACACCCCAGAATGCAAATGGCAATGGAGTAATGTAAAAGTAGGAATACATACTAAATCTATTTATAGAGCAGTTCTATACTTTCTTATCTGTTTCTAAAGACAAGTGGGAAAATGACAGGATTTTACAGTGGCCCTGAAAGTGAACACATTTTGTTGCTTGTATTTCTTTTCTTTAATCTACTCTTGTTCAGTTCTGGACTGGTATGCAAAATGGTAGTAAAGATCGATCACTGCTCTTTTATTTCTAAATATGGTGCTTTTCATATGAAAGTTCACCAGTGACAGAAGTACTTTCATGCAGATTTTAGGGATGGGGAAACTGAGGCACAGATCAGTTGCTAGGAGCTGACAAGTTACCTAGCACACATGTGACTGAGTAATGCAGACGCCCTTCTAGAGTATCAGTCCAGTGTTTCTATTGGTATTTTCCAACACTGAAGGATTTCTGAAGAAAGTGTCTCCATCCCTCAAAGGATAGGTCACAGGCAAGGAATCTTGAACAGTTTGCACTAAAGCCATAGGGAATTACACACCTTCCATTCAGCATTTGAGATAGCCTTGGGAAATATTTTGCTCTGCTGGACCCCATTCATAAGTAAATAAAGGTAATTAGAAGGGTACATGTAGAGAGAACCACAAGTCCTCAGGTGTTGCCGATAATGAACTGGGAGCTTAGGCCCAGCTGTGCCCAATAATTAGGGCCTGCCCCAGCCGGAAATGGGCGGGGCTGAAGGGCAAAATAAAAGGCATGCTCCCAGAAGCAGAATCAGAGAAGAGATGAAGATGCCTGAGGAGAGGGATGGCAAGAGATCTCTGGAGAAGAGCTGTGTCCCCCAGAGAAAGGCTCGCCACAACAATTGGTGGAGAATGTGGGCAACAACAGCAGCCGTGAATGCTGAGGTAATATAAGAAGCTCTACACGACCACGTTGGTTGCGGGAAGCTCTACAAAGCCTGGCTTAAATGCGGAAGGCGATATAAAGAGCTTCGAAATACGCAACCACGTCAGATGGAGCCACTACGTTGGTGCGGGATGCTCTCTAAAGAGCTCCAAAAACGCAACCACGAGAAAAGCTCCACAAGGCCAGGCTTAAATGCTGTAGGCGGCGTGTAGAAGTAGAAGCCCAGCACGGCAAGATACAACAGCCCGGAATGGCGAGCCAGGCAGGAGAGAAGAATGAGGCTTGAAAGGCGCAGCGAGTTGGCGCGCGGAACTCAAACCCGAGGAATGCTGAAGCTGAAGCGGAGCTCTGAGTGCGCATCAAGTCAGTGCGGTCCTGAAACGGAGCCTCCCAGGGACACGCGACAGTGCGGTCCTGAAACGGGGCCCTAGGGACACGCGATAAGACTGGTGCGCTGAATGCTCAGAGAAGCCTCTGCATGGCCAGGCATCCCGAGGTGGCGAGTACCAGTGAAAACTGAGCTGGTGTTTTAAGACCTCATCTCCTGCTAACAGAGGCTAAAGAGCCTGAATTTTCCCTCCTCAAAGTTTATTTTTCAACAAACAACAAAAAGGGGGGAAATGTAGAGAAAACCACAAGTCCTCAGGTGTCGCCAATAATGAACTGGGAGCTTAGGCCCAGCTGTGCCCAATAATTAGGGCCTGCCCCAGCTGGAAATAGGCGGGGCTGAAGGGCAAGATAAAAGGCATGCTCCCAGAAGCAGAAGGGGACAAGACAAGAGATGAAGACGCCTGAGGAGAGGGATGGCAAGAGATCTCCGGAGAAGAGCTGTGTCCCCCAGAGAAAGGCTCACCACAACAGGTACAAATGCTTCAGAAAATGATTTTTGAAAAGACAGCCAGGAAAGGTTAAAGAAGAATTCATCAGACACTTGTATGATGGGCATCAGTGATTATTTTTACTATTTTTCCGTTTGTCTTGCTAGGTATTGTATGACACTTAATGGAATCAAACCTTGCCACCATCATGAGATGTCTGGGAGCAGAAGGTCCCTGCTTTCTTAGTATATTAAGGTGTGCGGTGCAGGAGAAGGTCTTGGAAGAAGGAAAGAATGTAAAGATGATGGGAGAGGGTGGTGATGGCTGAAAAAAAAAAAGCAGAAGACAACAGAATAGAAACTGGAAGAGGGCTTAAAAGTTAGAGAGTAAGAGACAAAGAATGAGGAGAGTAGTGGAAAAGGGAAAAAGTGTCCCTTGAAATGAAAAACATTACTTTCCTTAATTACCTACAAGTTTTGTAGAACAGAGATTAATGTCTCCTCCAGCTTATCTGCACTCTATATTTTCCATTTTATATGTTAATATATATTAATATAGCATGAATAGCTATTAATATATAAAAACATGTAGCTTATAATTCAGCCTTACCCCATTTTCTTTTGGTTTGCCAAAAGCCTAGGGCTATAAAATCTAAACTGCAGTCTCTTACAATGTGACAAAGCTGTATATTTTTAAAAATACCTCTCAGAATATGTCTGTTCAAAGCTGTTTTGTCCAGTCTTATTAGTCTATCATTCATTTTTTGTTCAAAAGAAAATGTTTTTGGGATTCACTGAGAGTATGTAATGTCATACTGTCTTTTCAGCCTGATATGTGGGGCAGAAGTAGATCCATTGTGACTTGTGAACGAAAACATTACCAGCTGTGACAAGTTCATAAGTCTGTAAGTCAGTAGAATAGACTGAAACAGAATGTCATTGGTCTGAATAATTTTTTTTCCTTATCTTTATTTTTAAGATAGCCATTGTCATGTTCTTCTGCTGGAAATTTTGTAGAGTTTCTGGCAAAACTCTATCAGTTCCTGGTAGAACAGTACTGAATACACATAGAAGGGATTATTTCATTATGATCTGCTAGATTTTAATTCTTTAACTTGTTTGGATTTAAATTTCCAGTAATTTTGTTTAAGTATTATCCAATATATTCAAATGAATGTGAAGTTTCAGTTGAATCTTGGCCCATCAGAAGAAAATAGGTATCACTAGCTGCAATGTTTCAAACAGTGAGACAAGCCTCAGCTAGAATGTTAGATTATGATTGCTTGTTAATTTCTTAACATCCATGTGACATTAAAAATGCATATTAAACAAGAAGATGACAGATAATGTGCAATGACCTATTAGCATTATATAGCATGGCTACTATGGCTGATGTTTTAATTAGCAATAGTAAAATGAACGAGTTGTTTTTACTCATATTAATATGTTTAAAGCCATTTTCCCCTCTGTTCTCCAATCTTGTACCAATCACAGCTTATCTGGGTGAAATAACAGTCTTTGCAAAGTACAAGTGGAAAATTTAGGAGACAAATCAGATTGCCTCTGGCTTCCACAGAAAGCTGCTCACTGTGCTTTGTGCACAGTGCTGGATATGGGCACTGAAGCAGCAGTTTGCTTTTGCCAGATAATGACTCTTCCAAGCTAAAATAATTTACAGTGTTTATTTGTGTTTGACACAATTTCCAACGTGGCTGGTTTTTCAAAACACATCTAGAAATATTGTTGAACCCCAGCATCAAACTGTGCAATTTGAGAGTACTTTGACCCAATTGTAAGCTTATGTAGAGAAATTCTGTAAGCCTGAGAAGTGTTGGGAAAATCCTGATCCCCATATTCCAGCCTGGTGATGGAACCACTAGTTTTATGGCAGCCAAGACTATACAATAGGAATGAGTGATCCCTCAAGTTAAACTGGCATTTATTGCCAATGGCTGCAGTTTTTAGGAGTGTTCTATCCATTAAATTTCTGTGAAGTGCCCTTGCAAGTCCATTGAAAATTAACTCAATCTTTAACCTGTTTGTAAGAATTATACTGTACACTGGATTCTACTTGATGCCTTGAGCATTTCAAGTATTTATGATGATTTTAAAAGATTATGATGATTATATCAGGGAAAAGAATGGAATAATTTTGCCAGTAGAGGAACTGAAGACGTCACATGCTGTCAGCTGCAGTATATAGAAACTGTTGTGCAGTGAATAACTCTCCATTGTAATTATTTTTTTCATGGAAGTCCAGGTCTTTTAAAGTGGCAGCAGGTCAGCAACAGCAATATTTTTAATCTGCAGCTCAAAACATGTATTTGTGTAAATCATATTAGGCAAAATACCTGTGGATCAGATATACAGCCTTTTTTACCAGAAGATGAATTCTTAATTAACCTCACAGGTGGAATAGAAGTAGTGGAAGCTCTTATTCCACCCCTGCTGTTCTCAGAGGGGTTCCCTGTGGTTTACTGTGGGATAAGTAGTGAGACAGGTACTGTGTGTCCAGGATCAGCTCATGGGAATATCAGACATTAGGCCTTATTTCTTCTCGTTACTTGGGAGCCTAAGGGAGCCATGTTGGTATAATGAGAACAAAGATAAAAACCCTAGATAATTTTGAGGTGTTTGGATGTTTGTTTGTTTTCATTAAAGTAGAACCAATATGCAATTTTGATGATAATAACAACATTTAGCCCTGAAATTAAACAGCATAGCTAAGGGAGGGCTGTGAGGCAAAACATTTTTCATGTTTTTAAGTACAGACTTCTGTTAACCCCAGAGGGCAGCAGTAATCACACATATCATCTGTAACTCTAGGCCTAGTGACTCATTTTCACAATGCTTTTACTATTTTCTTGTAATATAGTTTCTGTTTTTCAGAACACTGAAGATAACTCATGGAGGAATTGTCCTCCAGCCATGCTAACAGCGATGCACACAACTGCTTTAAGGGATTTTAACAGGGGATGCCTCAATAAATTCTCTCAAACTGATTCTGCAGAATGTACACATGTGAAAATCTTCATGCATGTGAGCTTCTTCACTTGAACAGTGGCTATCATTCAGAAGTTACAGAGCTAAGATCATGACTCTGAAGCATTTCAGTGCTTTAAAGTTGGTAGTTATTTCTTCAGTGTTGGTGGTTACAACCTCAGCAGGTTTGAAGAGGGAGGAACAGAGAGTAAATCTAAACTTTCAAGGTTTAATTCTACTCCTTACTTAATGCTTTCAGACACAAAAAGCCACAAAATGTTTGTTGATGTGTTTTGAGGCTTTTCTTGCATCTGTGGGAGGAAACACGGTAGTATTTGTCATACACATTTCTGAGAGAGGCCTTAAGAGTCTGCTATTTGTGTACAGTGAATCTAGACATAACCTGATATGGAGTTCAAATCCTATAAGGTAGCCTGAGGAAAATGTTTTTAAGGCATATATATGTCTGAAATGTGTGACAATAGGGAGCTGGGATTAAAGGAGCCATTACAGTTGCTTCTGTTATTCCCTGGTATGTTGGCTTGCAGTGTATCTGTGCAAATGCTTTAGCTGAGATGTTCTGCTCTAAGGGACAGCTCATCTGGAGCAGAACAGATGCTTGGAGCTGGAGCAGAGCCTGAGCTGTGAGGCCCAGCTGGAAGCTAGCTGGCTGCACGCTGATCAAACATCTTCTCAAAGCCAGGCAGCATACCTCCCAGCATACCGGGAGGTGCAGCACAGAGACATCCACATTTCTTTGGATGAGTATAACCTGGCTCCAGCTTGGAGTCTCAGCCTAAGTTGAAGGCTGGCCCCTGTGGACCTGCAAGCATAGTGGTCAATAGTGACAGCCCTGAAGCTCAGAGGAGGAGAACAACAAAGTGGTGGTGGTTCCCAAACCGTTGGAGGGAGTGGAGTTTACAGTCTGTTTTCTCTGTGCATTTGAGCTCAGGCAGTGATGTGTTAATCCTTGAAGCAGCACTATGGCCTCAGTCAGCTCAGCTGGGAAGTATGAAGCAGGGATGCCCAGGTCACTCTGCAGCACTGCTTTGTGCATTACTGATGCACAACTCTCCCACTTTCTGAGCTCCTGAAGCTGCCCAGGCAAATTCTCATGAAGGTAAGATGGAACAGATTATTAAAGAGACAATAATGGTACAGCAACTGAGTGAAAGGGTTTGCTGGTTATATCAGTTGTGGATCAGGATAGAAGATAATGTTTTTTAAAACTAAGATATTTTAGAATAAAAGTTTTCTTTCTCTTTAAGCATGCTGTATTAAGTCCAAGGAAACAACGTTGGCTTCCGTGCACAAGTTGTGTGAGAAATCCTTCCCTCTCATGGATCTAAAAACTGGAATCAATGGCATAAGATGCTCTTGTGATACATTTGCCCTTGGGCTTGCTTATATTTTTGGTTCAGCTGAGGTACTAGATGAGCACTGAGCTCTGGCTGTTATGTGCTTGCCATGCTGCTTTACTTTAGCATGGCCAAAGTTTCTTTCAGGACTTCCAATAAACCCCTAAGATATGCTATAAAAAGCTTATATAAGAACCCATTAGTAATTCCCAGACAACATCGAAAGAGAGAAGAACTGTGGGATTCCTTAAAATTAAAATAGCACTCAGAGCAGGATGAAATAATGTAAACCACACATTTGGAATACTATTAAGAGCTTTATGACACAAACCACAGCCAAACCAACATATCTTTTTCAATTTTGCTGTGACACATTTTCACATAATAATTTAATATAATATGTAAATTGGGTCCTTTTTTGTACCTATTGTAACTCATTAGCCCAAAGAGCCTGTGTGGGCCTCTATGCTAGCAGGATTCCAGCAGATTCTCATCTTCCAGAAAACAGGAATACGTACCTCATACCTAAGTTATGGTATAGATATTGAGCCTTAGCTCCCTATAGAGTTCCATTTTTCACCAGTCAGCTATGGCATCCTTGTTACCTTTTTGCTCTCCAACTCTCTCAGTTCCAGAGGATTTGGGGGGCTCAACCTGTAGGGACACTTTCCTTCAGAGTCGGAAACAACTGCTGCGTATATCTAGTAATTGTCATACTTCTTGTCAAGAAGTTTTTGTGTCTCTAAAAAAATCTGTCCTGCTCATTGCTTGTATGCAAAAATATACTGCAATAAAAGTCCTTTGATTCTATTCTGTGAAAAATGCTGTGTATGCAGCAGATAGGCCATCAAGGAGAACTGATCAGATTAGGAATTCTGTCTGCTTTGGTTCAGACAGGGAAAAGAAATATTGGCCTGAATGGCAGGTGATGCATGAGGCATGATTTCTTCTTCTGTTTAAAGAAAAAAAAATCTTAAGAGATCCATTAGCCCATCAGTTCCAGGTTAGTCTCATAAGAAGGTCTAAGGACTATCATTTGTTCTGCAGTGATTTACATATTTTATGTTCAAATCTATTGGGCATTAGAAAGAAAAAAGAAAAATCAAACCAATTTGCCAATTTGTCAGTTTCTGCTTAAGAAAACTTTATCACAGTGGCTACGATTCTATCACTTCCCTGCATGCTGAATCAATCAGAAAAGCCTGTAAAAATAATCAAGCACACATTTTAGAAGGATTATGCTCTGTTTCACTTAGCCTGCAAGATTCTCTAAATAGCAAAGCCCACATAAGGGTTTTTCTAAACTGCTATTCATGCAGCCCAATTATGTTAGATTTAAATAGGCTACATACAATAGCTTTTTTATTTTTGTAAAGTACTATCAGACCAGTCAGAACCAGACAACCCAATTAGCATTTCTTATTCCCTGGACAGTCCCAGAAAGGCTGTTACTAACTTTGATAAAATCATGGAGAATGACTCAGATACACTGGTAGATAATTTTCCATTGTAATTAGGTGCATAATTTCTATCATGAAATAAGGCAGATAATTAGTGTATCATATTTTGCTGAAAATATTTAAATCTTATTAACCCTTTCAGATACTTTTACAGAAATGATAATATGAGACTGAAGTGTAAAATTGCTGGATATCAGTTATAAAAAGATGTGTCTGTCACAAAGTTGCTAAAGTAAGCTTCAAAGGAAGCCTACATTGTGGACAGGAAATTTAGGCTAATGCTCTGGCAGAGAACAGATGGAATCAAGACAGAAGCTTAACAGAGGGACTTTGGCTAAGAATACAGAGGGGGTTGCTTCCTTGAGGCTGGTGTAGGTGACACAGTGCTCATCACTGAAAGCCCTGCTCTTCCTGAAATTTATCTGTCTCATGGTTTGGCATTTGCCAAAGCTCATCCATATGGTGAAATTTCAGTACATTCACAGAAGACATACATTAAGGCATTCATAGAAGATAGCACATGAATTTTGTCCTGAGCTAGCTACTAGAAGATATGAATAATGGGTGTTGTGGTTTTAGAAAAAATTCTACCTTTCCCTATGGGTTAGATTTCCATATTTGAGTTATTTGGCTTTTCATCCACAGATAATTTTCTGGAAAAGCCTTTTTTTTTTTTTTTTTTAAATTCAGCCTCATATTTAGGGATTCAATAATGCTTATATTCAATGCTTTTCTCAGTTTCAGAGAGCTGAAGAGAAAACACCATGACATGGTGCCTGCTGAGGTTCAGTTCAAAGTTACTTAGACTTAGCATCTAAGTGAGCTAGCTCAAGTCTGCCTGTAAATCTGGCTCTCTTTGGTAGGTAATTTAAGTCCTGTGATTGAAATTCTGTTCAAGATGGTGAACAAAGAGGTTAGATACTGATGTCAGAGCCATCTGACAAATTGACAGAGTCATCAAATACATTGACAAGCAGACAGTGCAAAAACAAATTACTTGATTCCCAAGAGCAATGGTCATACCTGGATATGCAGCCTTGCATGCTTGTGGCGGGGAGTGAGGGTTAAAAAAAGCAGCCTGAAACAGTAACTCAGGAGGTTGTTCCTTAGAAGCCATCAGAGGGAAAGGAGATTAGAATAGAACTATCCTGCCAGACCATAAAAATTGGCATTTTTATCTGGAGCTACAACTGAAGCCACTGTTCTTTGTAGAAACCTTGCTGAAAACTCTTAGATAAATGTGGGAATTGGCTAGGAGGTGAGAAAACTCACAGTTTCTTTTGTTTCTTTATTTGATGTTGCCTTTATAGTTAGTGGACATAGATTTCTGTCTACAAGGAAATTGCCTGTCCATCTGTAGTTAGCTTTGTAGGTGACCTCTCTCATTAAGCTGCTTTGAATGATAACGTCTAAAGATTGCAGTATTTCCCTATGTTTCTGTTCTTCCAAAGAGAAAAATTTGTTGATCATGGTTTGTTGTTTTTTTTTTCCTTTCCAACAAAACAATAAACTTGCCACATCAACCGTAAAGACAGTGAAAACTCTTCCTTAGGTCAGGCAGCAGCATCCTTCTTATGGTTAAAGAAAGTAACCTCCCCTGTCTAGCCTTTATGGTTGTTATATTTTCTTTTTTTGAGTTGATCCTTCCTAAGAAGTATGTGTGTACCACTTTCCCTTCTTTCTTGGCTGGAAGTTCATGTAAGTTTTTTTTACAGAGCAGAGCCAGCTCTTCTGGATCTCTAAGAGGCATAGTTTAGAAAGGCATATATTTTAGCTTATTTCAAAGTTCTAAAAGGATTTCTGTTGATCTGAGAGATGAATGACTCAGATATAGAATGTCTTCAAGGGTTATTGTAAATCATTTATGAACTCCAGGTTTTCATGGCGTGTTAAAAATTCATATGAACAGTAGATTTAAAATTTAAGTATCTGAACTAGCTGAAGCACTTCTTTGGGCTTGTAATCAGGCAGATATATGACACTATTCAACAAGGGAGGCTTGGGACTTGTGTTCAGATCATCAGAGGTATGTAGCCAGCTCTCAGTGACAGTCACAATTTGGTCCTTGGATAACAACCTTGTTCTCTCCCTTTAATCAGTTGAAGACAGAACACATCAGTAATATATGCTCACTCTCAAACAGTCTGATTTTGCTTAATTTCAGCTAACTTTCTTTAAGCAGGTTTGGCTTGGTAGTCAGAACAACTTACTCAACCACAAAGTGCTACTGAATCTGTGTGGTGTTAGTGAAATCTGACCCCGCATTGCTCTTTGCTATCTTTCTGGGTTTGGAAGGAGTATAAAACAGTAGTCTTGCTCTTGATCACCTCTTTTAGTCACATCACATAGCTTTGTTGGGACTATATTCCTCTTACTTGTCCATAGCCATGTGAACATTAAGCATGTGCTCCAGTTTAGTCTGTTGAATTAGCCTTTTAGAAGGCACCTCTGGAAGACAAGTCATCCCACTTTTTTTTAGAGTGGAACAAACTGCCTTGTGGAGCTGTCTGTCTGTCTGCTATCTATAAGGAAGTTTGGTCTGTTAGGTAGGTAAGTACCTGCTCAGACAGGTAGCTTTTTGAACCAAGTTAACAGAGATTAATTAATCAGACAAACTTTTTTTTTTTTTTTTTTTTTTTTTTTTTAAAGAAAATAGCAATCTATAAGACCCTACTTTTCTATAATGAAATACTGGTAAATAAACAGCTAAGGAGAGTCTGCTAGTATTTCCTTAAATTCTTAACAAATTAAAATAATTGGCAATAGCAGCAAACAGAATGTGCCATTCAGCGTTTACAGCTTTTACCAAGGTGGCAGATCAGATATCTTTTGATTTGTGCTTATGGGCATTAATTTGCTAAAATCACTTCTCCGAAATTCTTGGAATGAGAAGACTAATACCTGAAATGCTTCAATGTTGCTAAGAGGAACAGCTCTTTAAACATTATGCTTGAGATTTTGTGTAGGCTGGAGAAAAACTCAAAGGGTTATATTGTCCTCATTACATTTAAATCTAAAATTCTAGGGAAAGAATCTTATAATATAGAGGTGTTATGGTTTTGAAAGTACTGAAATAAAGGAAAAGAAAAATATTTACAAATAAAGCCTTCTTACATAAGAGAGAGAAAGCAATAACTGATATGTCTAATGTAAATGTTATTATTTCAGATGTTCTCTGCCACACTTTTTACAAATTAGAAAGCATTAAAAAATATTTAAACTTTTTTTTTAACCTGATTTCAGATGGTGAAGAGTTGCTCCTTGTTCTCCTGCTAAGAAGGACCTGCTCGTATAAGAAGAAGCTGCAGGTAGATGGAAGTATCAGATATTGCACTTTAGTTCTTAGAGAACGTGCTCTGGTTGTCATAGAAATGACAGTTCTTCTCCTGGGTGATGATCCTGTGCTTTTTTTGATGTTGTCTTCCTCTCTATACAGCCTTGTTATCTCTGTCAGGAAGCTCAGCTGATATATGAGTACTTGCGCTTACATTTCCTTTGTGGAAGGAAGGGTGATCACTGGCATGGAATTGACCAAAGGGGAACCAGGTGGGGAGAACTTCCAACTTGCTAATGGTGGCAACATTGATGAAGGCTACAGTGCTGATTAGGAGGGCTTCTCCATGGGTGAAAATCTCATCTCTTTCCCTTCTTGTCTTTCAAAGTCTTACAGAAGTGGCAGCCTTGAACTGAGAATGTACAGTCTGCTCTGTGGAGGTCAGTCATCTCCTATCAAGATGATGGTCACTAAGAGTGATCATGCATCATTCTTGCATGAAGAATATGCCCACCACCACTCAACAAGTGCTTTGTGTTTCAGACCAACAATCTTTTCTCTGAGCAAACCAAATTCTTTCAAAATTTGCCATCTCTCCTGCTTAGACAAACAGATAATCATTGCTGAACTATCATTTTTTCTGAAGAGCCCTGAAAATCCTCAGAAGTCAAGCAGAAATAAAATCAAACACCTGGGGCTTTGGAGGAGTAATGAAGGAACCTGTTTCCATTTCCCTGTTTATAGTTACCTCAGAAATGTGTGCTGCCTTTCTTGAGGCCAGCTAGTCAGTCATACTTGATCTAAGCCTATATGTAGGAGAATATATAAACTGCATCCACCTTAGGGTGATCCTGTGATCTTGACAACTGTATGTCCTGAATGTGCATGAGCACAAGTTCTGTCAGGATTTCTTTGCATGTTCTTCCTCCACAAGAGGTCTCCTTTCTTGCAAAACTCCTGCATAAGGTTACCCATGCTCTTGGAAAGGTTAGAGACCTTAGGGTATACTTAAAAGCATATGTTCCTGCCACGGTGCTAAACTCAGAGGCTGCATCCTGGATTAGTGGGCTTTTTGAGCTGGAACATCTGCTAAACTCATCTCCAGTCTGAAGTGTGAGGTTGGGCTGCAAGAGCAGAACAAAATAGACAAGGCAGAATTGTGGGACTGCTGAATGATGCTCTACTCCTCATGTACTTGAAAAGTGAATCAGATGCTAAGATGATGAATACAGGTTGAGAGTCTGTTTAGAACAGAAAAATACGGATAAGTGAACGAGTGAGACGCACATACCACACAAAACCATTTCATTTCTAACTGTACCAAACAGAAGCTTGTTCTTGGAGAACAGCACTCAAAATTTCTGATGAATATGTGTTTCTATTTTTATAAATGACCAAATAATATAAAGCCAGCTGCACAGTAATAGAAGTGAACTACTAATGCTGAAGTATAGATGGATAAAATGTTATTAAACCCAAACAAATTACATGCTTCCACAAATATGTGAAGTTAATCTGTATGTAGTACACTGAAGAAAGCAAGTAAAGTTGATAGTTGGGCTGTTTGTAAACATTTATTGAAGAACCATAAGAATCTCAATGGGCACCTCACATGAGTAGCATGTACAAATTTGGGGACAGTCGTGCCTTGTGATACTTTACCTGAATCAACCAAAAAGTACATATTTTTTTGAAAGGATAGAACTTGCAAATCCAAGCATCCCTGTATTTTGCCATCTGAGCTACTCTCTGAACTCCAGCTGAATAGGTCTGAGTAGATCTCATATGGACTAAACAGCTCTTAGATATTCAGTCAAATGAAGAACTTTGGGCTCACTTCCATGTTATAGTATAAATTTCAATGCCACTGGTGATGACCTTGGGGATTCTGACAGGCCTCCACAAACTTCTGTGGAAGGACACAGGTTTTGAACAATTTCTGCATTAGATTTCAGTCTTGGGCTATTTCAGGTGCACAGGCTCCTCTCTGTATCTGTCTAAACTGAGCTGTCTTCATCTGTGAGGAAATGCTTGAATTCTCAGGTTATATAACCAAACATATCTTCAAACAGATGGCTCAGCAGCATCCATTTGTCTGATTCAGGGCAAATTGTATGTGTTGTCCAAATGTGAGTGCAGGGATGTGCTTATCAAGCTCTAAAAACCTGCTCTGGGGATGCAGAACTAGAGCACAGCTTTGTGACAAGTGAGATTGGTGGTGGCTGAACTGGTAGGAGCAAAACAACTGGCTATGTAAACATGGAGAGAAGGCAAAGGCTGCATTACTGTCTGAAGATAGTCCTGAGACAGCTGTAAGTATTGTGAATGATACACAATCATAATGCTATATGAAGCAAAACACGTTTTCTATCTGTAGAAAATAAGAAAGTAGAGCAGGAATGTTCTTACCACCACACTGTTGCTTTAGGCACATAGCAATAGCTTTCATCTACCTCCATTTCCTCCTCCTGGTTTTCAACTAGCTCATTGTTTTCCATGAGAGAGTTGCTCTCAGAGCTTGTCATCTCTCATTAAGGACATCTGCAATTGCATCAGTGGCATTTCTTGGATCTGGAAGGGAACATGGGTTTTATGGCATATTTTACACAGCTGTTGATAGTGAGGGGTGGGCATGCCTGAGCTGAAACTGCATCTGAGAAGTTACTGCCCATGATAGCAGGGCATAGGATTCTTTTCAAGTAAATAGGTCCTAGGTCTAGATTTAGACTGGCAGGAGTTAAAAAAAAAAGGGGGAGGCTTGGGCTCCACCACTGTGCTCCAGTTGTCCAAACTGATCAGAGGTCAGCATGCTTCCTGTGATCTTCTGGCACTTAGGATTTCACCAGACAGTTCCTGAGCTTGATTTGGGGGACAGCAGAGGCTGGGGATTTTTCCTAAAAGGTGATTCCCTGCTCCCTGTCCCATGCAATAACACTCATGATTGTGGCCAAGGAGTAGGGGTGCCTTGACCTGATTGATTTATTAGTTTGAATGTAGCATAGCATACCTCATTCCTCTGTTACTAGTCTGTCCCTCTCTGATACAGATCAGCCATTTTCCTTCAGATCTTTTTTTGCAATTTCTTTTAAAAAAGGGAGATGCTAACCTAAAGTACACCACTGCTCAAGAAGAACATTTCACACATTTTTGGTTTAGATGTTTTGGGGGACTACATTTTAACCATATCTTTCTTATCCTCATTTTAGGTACTATTTCTGCCAGTGGTCACTCTCTCAAGGCCTAAAAGGTCCAAGTGAGATCAACAGAGAACCATGTTTGGTAACATCTCCTCCTGGCCACTGGTGTTAGTGTAACAAGAGCTTGCTTCTAAAAGAGAAAGCTGAAAGTCCTCAGAAAGTGAGCTGGATGGGTAAGTCTAAAATGGTTATTATGGTCTATAAAATTTCTGTTATGTGTTTTGGGTGATCTTATTGGTATTAGGATCTCACTTCAGAGAAACAAGAAAAGTGAACTTTAGCTTTAGCAAGCTAATGAAGGTGCATTTTCTAGATGAGAAGTGACATGCAGAAAGCTGGTTTGTTGTAAAAAGAGAAAAAAATGCTAACAAGTATATAATAAGTGGCTACCATTGTGTGATTTATAACACTGAAAAAAAGCAGAAAGGAGTAAGGAAATAAAAGAAAAAGGTTCCTGAAAAGATAAAAGAAAACACTGTCACAGCCGAGTTTCTTTTCTTTCTTTAGCAGTGACACTGAGGTGGGAGAGCAACTGCAGAGGTGAGTGGAGCCTCAAATAAAGGATTGGAAAACATATAAAACCTGATGAAAGCAAAGAAGCCTTGAATCTCTGCATGAACACTTGATCTTAAGGACCTGAGTCTGAAGGAAGTGTGCTACCTCCAGTTTCCCACATCTCCTGGGACAGCTGGTCAAAAGACTGGTAAGACCCTGTTAACAAGTGCATGGAGTTCAACTTGGCACCATATTTAGGTAGAACTTTTCTCTTAATGATATACACTGAGCTGTTCTAGTCTGTTCCAAGTTGAACTGCTAAAGCAGTCTGGGACAGCAATCAGTGTCTGGAAAGCTGAAGGTGATCTCTAGCTTTTTCATTTATTGTATGTGAGTTTTGTGACAAATAATTTGTCTCCTGTGACACAATGATAGTTAATAACTTCATTGAGGAAGCAAAGTTTCTGCTGTCCAAACAGAAGTAGGAGCATTAAAGGCCTGCAGCTTCCATGACCCAGGAAAGCACAAGGATCTGCATTTATTGAACAAGTGACTGCTGGCTGTTTTTTTGCCCTATTTTCCCTTTCCTTGTCTCTAACTCTGAATTTCAGTTCATACTGGAGACGTACTTCTTATGCTTCAATTCAGAACAAAATGTCAAAACACTATAGGAAAGTAATCTTCATTCTTAGGCAAAGAGAGGAAATGCATATACTTGAAAAGCCTATCCTTGTGAAATGTCAGTAGCACTTTTGCAGAGAGGAGAAATTTAAGTACTATCTGAGTGCTTTGTCCTGCAAAGAGACTGGCATTGAATAGTAATTGGTTCTTGCAAGGTACGTAAATCCAGCTCTCCTGCCCTGCATGCCAAGTAGGGTTTTATTGCTTCAGAATGCTGGGATGCAGCTCAGGGGCTGACAATGTGCCACCCATAGTGCATGGATGTCAGTAGTCCTGAAACTCTTGTGTTTCTCTGTCTACAACATAGTTAGGCAGACAATTATGTCATGTTGTTTCTGTTTGCCATTTTTATTTTATTAACAAATGCTCTGTCCCTTCACTACTACAAAAAACCCTGAACAACAAACAGCTACTTCTGCTGCTGAAAACTGCCTTCACAAAACTAGGGAGGGGAAGTGATACCAAAATGAAACTCAACAAAGAAACTATATTAAAAAAAGGTCTTCTGAATTTCTGTTTATCTTTCTTCTAGTATTTTAACTTAAGTAATTTTTAATTGATTTAATTCAAAGATAAAATATGCATGAAGTGCAACTTACTGCTGTACCAATTGTACCCAGTCTTACTGTCACTTGGCATACTCTGAGCCAATATAATTGATGTATTTAGTCCATCTATGGATCTAGGATTTGGTGGTGTACTTCCTGAAGAATGGGTCTCCTTTGGTGAGATAGGGCAGAGATGAATGAAGGATGGCACAACTGGCACCTTAAGGAGTCCTGCTTTTTTATGTGGATTTCTTGTATTTCATAGTAATTGTTTTTCAATTTAATATTCTGCAACACCATTACAGATGGATCTCACTTTAGTCTCTGCTAGTAAAACAAGAAAGGAATTTCACTGTCTTGTGATCAGTTCTGCTTGCTTTACCTCTTGCAACAACTATACTGAAATCACAAGGACTCATTCTACTGATGTGAACATGAGTTGTTCTGTTTATAATACCAAAGTATTAAATAATAGTGCTTAGCACTTATGCAACTTAATGCCTTATAATCTTCAGAGCACTTTACAAATCTTAACTAGTTAATCCTCACAACAGGTCTGCATAGTAGGTTACAAAGGCCACATATTAAAAATCTTCCAAAAGATGAGCTTCCCTGCATACTAAGCCTGTGTGAAAAATCTGCATAGCCCCAAATTGTGACTATTTAATTTTACTGGACTGTAACATCCCTTGCCTTCAATAAATTCATTCTGCTTTCTTATCCTATTCAAGGTAAATCTGTTTTACCCAGCAGCATGTCTGACAACAGAGTATTATTCCAATTTGAGAATATTTTTTATTATTAAGTCCCTGAAGCAAGTGAGAAACAGATGACCTAAATTTTATATAAGAAATCAAGTTTCTGGGGCAAAGGACTGCAAATAAAGTGTATGGGATAAGGTAAGGAAGTCTCTAAATGTAGACTGGAGCACTCAGGAGAATAACTACCATTTTTAGCCACCTCTTTTGAAAATGTTAACTTTGAGATTGACTGGCAAACAAAGGATGCTTGTACTCAAGTTCACTGGGTAGCTTAAGCCTTTAGAGAGCCCACTTCATTTAAGAAATAGCATGTTTTTCTTTCTCAAATTTTCTTGGAATGTTTATGTTCCAGAAAAAAAGAATATGGAATTGTTACTTCTTTAGCTTGTTTCAGGTTCAAAACTTCCCATGAAGTGGAAGTAGTTTTTTAACCCACTGTAAAAATGCTAACTTGCTGTTAATGTCACAAACACTACTGGTTCCAGTTTTTGTTAGTTCTGCTGGAAAACTTTTAAAAAACATTACAATTTGAAGGAAATACTGTAATTCTATGTGAAGACCAAATTCACCAACCAAAACTGTAAGTTATTAGCTCATGATTACATCTCAAGCATCTCCATAGAAAATATTCCTCTGAAAAATACTTTCTTTATAAAGCCCAGAGAGGAAATGATGGCTTTGACTGGTGAGGCCTTGTTCCAAGAGAAGATAGAAAGCAGAGTTTTTGACAGAAACAATAAAAAAAAATCATCAATTTTACAGAATGTTTACTTAGACAGTGCAGCATAACTTAGAAATAAAGTGTGATCCTTCCCCTGCAAGGCACCAGGCCACTTAATACCTTCCTTTTGCTTTCATCTATAGCTGTCTCTCACTGTAAAGCCTGTAATTTGAGAGCTGATCCTTTTTAAGAAGGAAGCTCTATGATATCATGGAGACTGACCTCAATTCAGTATTTCCCTTCTAGTTCAACCTGGAAATTTTTGCTACCTTGCTTTTTGCTCTCTCTCTCTCTCTTCCTGTCTTTGTTTTCCTTTATTTATTTGTTTATTTATTTTTAAAAAAACTTATTTTTCCCTTCACCTTTGGAGAAAAATCAGAAATTACCTTTGAAGGAATAATTAGCAATCTCTATGACCCTATACCAGATTTGTTTACTTAGATAGTAACTAGTAACTGGTGTTTACCTAAGGGTAAGAATTTCAGACAGACCAGGGTAAGAGAAATTTCCACATGAGAGATGATAAGAGATGAGCATAAAAGAGATCCTTGAAAGTAAAGGAGGAAATGAATGGGAGCACAGGAGGAGACATAATGAGCCAGTCTCACATGTTTATCACTACATAATTCCAAATGTTACAAATGGAGCCTGATGTTCTGCAGACAAGTTCATAATTAAATACAGGGTTGCAATGCACGCACAAGAGGCCTGAATTAAGGTTTCAAGGGTAGCCTTCTGGCTTTCCCAACTTTTGGTCACTTAATTTTTAGTGACCTAAGTCCTTTTTAATAAAGAAAAAAAAAAAAATTTGGTGAGATCTTGTAATTGTTCAAGCAGAAGGGGCTGTTAAGGACTGCAATTTATTATGTAATTGCAGATGCATATTTCTTCTAAAGAAAAAGTATTCTAATATGTATCTGGCATAAATTTGTGTACCATGCTCAGAACCTAATACCTGTGGGCTTTTTTCCTAAACTACATTAAGCTACATAACTAACATCTGGTTTAAATGCATTAGAAGCAGGAACTCTGCCAGAGAATCTATAGGACCAGTAGATAATAATGTTTTTAAAGAGCTTCCAGAAAAGACTAGATTGTATGGGGAAAGGCTACATTAATTCACCCAGAGGGAGTTTTAAGAGAGACTACATCAGAATCTTATTCTAAGAAGGTTAAAGTGGAGGCAGCTATTTTTCAAACTGTGTAGCTTTTAAAACAAGCCAGTAATTCTGTCAACAAGTCACATGGTGTTCACATGTGAGGAATTTTTAGGAAACTCAGATACCAAGTTCCTGCAGGTTCTGAACAATGCGCTGGTACGTGTGGCTTTGGCATGTGAAGGCAGAATGAGGCAAGTGTGATGGCATCTTGTGCAAAAGGGCTCTGAGAGAATCTGGGAATGGCAGAGCCCAATTTGCAAGTCAGCTTAGCTGACACTGCATTACAGAACGAAATTGGCAGACATGTGGAAGTATGGAGCAGCAGGAAGAAGTCAACACAATATATTTGTAAAGGACAGTCATGTCTTACAGATCAGTCAAAGCTCTGTGAAGGAGTTAAGAAGGTTAATTAGGATTTAGCCAACAACCCCGACTGCTGAGTACCCTGACAATAGAGATGAAGAGCTTCATAGTTACTCCATGACTTTGATATATTTAACAGAATATATGTTCATATGTCTTCAGTGTAGTTTTTCGCAGCTTTTTTCCTTTAATCTTCCTGTGTCACTGTTGTGTATTTTTTTTTTTTAAATTCAGGTAGGATTATCAAAGGAATGCATGTTGCTGGGTCATTCTGGCAATTTTAAAATTCCCATCAATAGAGAGGTGTGTTCTTACTATTTCCCCATAATCCTGTCTCCAGGTACTTTCAAAGCTGATTTAAGTAGATGGTGACAAAGAGCAGTGAATAGTTCAGTACCTTCAGTACTTTCTGTGATGTGGTGAGTTCCCTACTTGTCATACTGGCTCCTGTTATTTCATCACATTCTTCACTATCTGCAATCTCCTATACAAAATGTATAAGGTCTTGGGACAGGACTATCTCTTCAGCTTCTTTATGTAGTGCTAATAGTATCGGGGTCCAAGTGCATGGCCAGGGTTCTGTGTACTTCTCTAAGAAACACCTATAAAAATATGAAGGCAGAGAAACAATCTGCCATTTTTAGGCTGCTTAAGCAGGAATCAGTGGTGGAGTAGGGGGAAAAAATCCCCCTGGACACTCTCTGGGCGGGAAGCCTAAAAGAGGCCGGACCCAGTCACAAAGGTTGGCTGGAGTTTAACCTTTAAATGAGCAAGAGCTAATCCTCCTTGTCCGCTTTTATCACCACCGGAGGCAGCTTCCTTCAGAGGGGCTTGGGGACCCTGCTGCTGCCCTCATGACCCCCTTTGACGAAGCATCCCACCACCCCGATCATCTCCAGCATCACCACCCTCCTCATCTCCTCGCGGAAGACGCCCAAGGGATGAGATAAAACCGCAAGGAGAAGAGTTAACAGGGGAATTGAGAACCCGGCCCTTTTTCCCCGCCTCCTGCCTGCGGAGAAGGGGGGGATCGGGACCTGCCGATCGGGGGTGGCCCCCGGCGGAGAGGCGCGGGGAAGGCAAAGCCGCCCTCTCCCCGCGCCTCTCCGCCGGGAGCCACCCCCGCATCCCGCAGCCCTCATCCCGCATCCCGGCCCGGCGTGTCCAAGCACCGCCTCCGCGGCGGGATGCAGCCACCGCCGCCGCCCCGCGGGTGCAGGTAAGGAGCGGGGAGGAGGGAGGCGGGGGGGCAAGGTGGCCGTGATGAGCAGGGAGCCGGGGTGGGGGGAGATGCCTTCTGCATCCCCTCTTTCTCCCCAGGTTGGCCAAAAAAAAAAAAAAAAAAAAAAGAAAGAGGGACACCCACCCCCCCCCCCCCCCCCAAGCCTCTCAATCCACCACCCCAAAAAACGCCGTTGAAGGCTGGTGGCGGTGGATTTTTGCAAATTGGGATGATCCTCTTCAAAATGCTGCACGCCCAGCCGGGAGTCGCCCCTGAGGCGCTGACCCATACCGGGACGGAAGGATCTGGAGGTTTAAGTAATTTTTTTATCCCACTCCCCCCTTCCCATTTTAACTGGATGGAGCCGCTTGCAGACCTAGGAACTAGCAGGGATGCTGGAGCTGAATTTGGCGTAGCAGTCGGGAAGGGTAGTTTTAAGAGACGTGGGGGGAATTCGCAGCAGAAATAATAAGTTTCTCCGTGGTCGCCTGACTAATAATAAATGAAGTACTTGCTGTGCATCGACAAACGGTCCTAAGCAATGGTCTGGAGCAATTCTAAACTATAATACTTAATATTTTCTTTTTTCCTTTCCTAAATAATTCGAAATACTGAAGTATTGTCTTTCTTAATTGACACAGAGCCCTCAGTGCTGCAAAGTGTTCTCTGCTTAATGAATGTTTGTAAGGGGATTTTCATTCCCACTGAGTGTCAGTGGAAGCAGACAGAGCTCTGGCAGTCAGGTCACCCGCTCCTTTTCTTTGCAAAGAAGCAGGGAGCAGAATTACTTCAGCAGCACTGCTGTGTTGATGGAGTGCACAGGATGACATTCCCTGCTGCTATAGTTGTTGAGGTGATGCATGCTTCTGGAGTTTATGATTTTGATCCTGAAATTCGAGGAACAGATAAGAAAACCATGCAGCAGTCTCTACATAAGCGATATAAAAGCTCCACTAGAGACTTATTAATGCCTTGCAATGGATCCCAGGGGCGTTGGCTTCATTTTTGTGATTTGTTTTCAGTCTGGTATTTCAATATATTTATTTCAGTTATAAATACTCTTTACAGAGCAACTCTTTGAACCAATGCATTTTTATTTACCAATTTCCTTCTCACATGGTACGTTTGTAATGGATTGCATGCAGAGATATTTCAGTGGTGCTACTATTGTTTAATTTACTGAGATGTGCATTTGTGGTTAATTATATACGTGTAGGTAACTCTGGATGTGCATTTTGATATCACCTCTTGAAAGCAGGTCTTCAAAGGCGTAAAACATTTTCAAATATATATATAATGCTAAACTGAACTTGCTGAGGAGAAAAAAATACAAGCAACTTCATAATGTGCAGCATTTTCTCAGGTAAAACAATCATAAGTCCACAGCTGAGGTTATCAAGCAAATTCAGAGTTTGAAATCAGCCCTGCATCAGAACATAAACACTTCCCATGCAAACACTTAGATTTGCAGATATTCTGCCATCCATTCTATATGGATAAATCAGAATATGAGATGCATATGGCTCTGTCCTGAAAAAAGTTATATGCAAATTCATGCCTTCAGTTATTATTAATAGTAATATTATTTACCATGCAAAAAGGTGGGTAGGTATCCATGGCTTTGCAGTAGCAGCACCAAAATGGGCATTTTTATAGGGTCATAAAAGATACAGAATAATCCTGTGTGTCAGAAAACAATGATTTGAGGCCTGCATATCTGTTGAAGTTACAAAGATTAAAGAGATTGAAAAAAATATTTTTACTTGTATATACTTATTAAGTAATTTAAAAATAATTTTAAAATGAAAAATGAACTCCTTTTGTTTAATAGTGCTTAACAGTAAGACACTGGTTCTTCAAAAGTTATGCATAGACCTTCATAAATGCAGATAGAAGTATCAACTGAATTACTGATAGAAAAGACATGTCGCTATTGAAAAATAAAATCAGTATTTGTGTTATAGCCAGGCCTTATGTAATTGACTAAAACTCATGTGACAGAGTCCTGCCTGTTTTTTTTTCCTCAGAAAAGTTTAGACATTACACAGTTGGGCTGAAGGATTTCTTTTTGGTTTTATTGTATTTCTGTTTTGCTGTTAAAAATATTCCATTTTGAAGAAAACTTTACATTCAGATATACACGTAACCATTTCAGAAAAATTACTTACGAACTAAAGTGCTCCTAAGAGAATATTTCTGTTGTTGATCCAGATACTGAATTTTGTAGGTACCATCTCTTGTTCCCCATGATATAATAACTTACTGGAAAATATTGGTTTTAAGAAAAAAAATATCTGAAAAGGACCGTGGTATTATAACTTTTTCCAAATGGACAAATTCAGTGGTGTGTATGAAATGTCAGCTTCCTCAGAGAGCTTTTCATTTCCATGATGAATAGGAAAAATTGCTTTGTGTAAAGGCCTTCTTTTGCCTTAAAAATAGAGGTTTTAGAAATACCAAGTTATGTAAAAAAGTATCACTCATACTAGAAAGGATTTAAAAAGAAACAATCAGTGAAACTGTTGATTTATGGAAATGAAAGATCTTTTTTTGGGAGGATTTTGACTGCAGGGATGCTGAGCTTTCACAGTGCTCAGTCTACATCTATGACTGGAAGAACCTATGTCTGTGACAGTGGGCAGACACTTCATGGAAGTTTACACCTTGACCTTTTGGCAACAACATAATGCAATGTATCTGTGTCTGTCTCTGAATTCTGATAGGATTAGTGTTGTATCTTCAGATTCCTTTGTCAGCTGTGTAAGTAATTTTATTCTAAGTACTGTCTAATAGCACCAACTTTAAAGACACACAAGATACCTGTTCTTTTTCAAGAAAGCAAACATGACTGTCTATGATTCATAATTACAAAAGAGTAAAAGGTAATCAGTCAGATTTTTGAATTTTGTAGGATAAAAAAAAAGGGGGAGGGATACTGTCTTTCTGATGGTCATCTGCTGAAGATATCTGCCACAAGCCTTTGCTTTTGAAGCTGTATTTGGAGAGTATACTGAACACTGAATACATTTGTATGTGAATATTTTAAGGTAGGAAATTATATATTCAGTTATAATAACCATGTGACAGTCAAAATTAGTTTATAAAAGGTATGAAGAGATCCACTTCTGTAATTACTGTAATTGATTATGCAATATTTTATATTTAGTCTTGCGATCAAAGGTAACCATTGACAGCCTTCATTTGGGATCCTATCTGAAAATGCACTGCTTATCTTTCTGTCAATAAGATATTAAACTTCAGCAGTTTTCAAGTAGTTGAATGTCCTACTTAAGTCAGTTTGTAAATTATTTTAACTGGGGAGGCTTTGTATGTAGCACCAAGTACGGTACAGGTACCAGCAGTGATGACCCATATGGGCAGGAACAAAAATAATTATACTGCATAAATTAAAACGAATCCAACTGGAAATAATGCTCTGAATGAAAACCCAGAGACTGCAGAAACAAGAAATTGAGGAAGCTATAATTCCAGAATTGTAGGTTGACATTAAGAAATCAAATATTCTTAAGAATATATTTTGGCATGAGGAATGCAGACATATGGAGAGGACACAGAGAATGACAACAGTGAGCACCTAGGTTGATTCATCAGGGAGGATGAAAAGTACTAAATATTTAAAGCTTGGTTAACTGCTGGTAAATAAGGAGAGAAGATAACTGTTTGCAAGTGTTTGAATGAGAGAGTAACCAAGAAGGTTAACTAGCTACATTTCAAGCTTATGAGTAGCATAATATGATCTGGGGCTTTGAAATACTGCTGTAGGGCTCTTAGGAAACACACCTGCTGAAACTCAGGAGGAAATAAGTTTAATATTTTTGTTAATTTAGCTGCAGAAACAATGCCTATGTTAAAGAGTAATAACTATTGTGAATCAGCCTTTCAGCTTTTCATTTTTTTATACATCAGTGGACAGAAATCTTGCTTATCATTTGAAAAATTAAAGTTTTATTCTTCATAGACAAGTAGAGCCACAAGCCTAGATGTTGGGGCATCATCTCCTTCCTTAAAGCTGCATCAACTACATCAGTGTATTTCCTGACAGGACCTAACTTACGTTTTTAAGACCCCAGTGACAGAGGCTTCATGACCCACCCAATACAGAGTTGTTTCCAATGCTTTCTCATCCTTGTTTTTAAAATGCCTCACCTGTATCTTCCTTGCTGTAGTTAAAGCCCACTGTTTTTTTGTCTACCCCTCATTTTGGAGGACATATTATTCCCCAACTCTTTGCAGCAGCCCCTCTTGGGTGAGAAAATGGTTCTCCCTTGTCTGAGAGGGCAATATCCACTGAAGAAACCAATGTCTTTCTCAGAGGTTTACTTAATATCTGATCTCTTAGAGGTTTACAAGGGTCTCTGATCATTTTTCTCTCCTGTAACTTTTCCAGTGGGTCTACCTAAGTCTTGCTTGATATCAGACACTGATGTATCAACGGTGCCAGATGAAGCAGAAGGGAAGTTTTATGTAACTTGCAAGCATCTGCCCTATTTCCATGTGCAAATATTCATTTTTGCAACATTATGTTGCAAAACCCACCATAACACCATAGCATGTATGGTGTTAAATCTGTGAAATGCTGAAACACTAAGATCCACTTTTATAGAACTGCTGCCAGTCATCCCTTCTTGCCTCCCTCAGCCTGTTTTTGTGAAGTTGGTTATTCTTATCTAAATTAAATGCTTTGCTTTTGTCTTTTTCATCCCCTGAAACACTTGAATTCCATCATCCAGTGTGTATGGACTCTTGTCAGTTTTGTCTCTCTGCAGATATAATTCTTCTACTCAATCCATCATGCAAAAAAATAACTTGGGAGTGTACAAAACAGACTGCTGAACAAATTTTCTCAGGGTATCCTTCCAGTGTGATAGTGAATTGTTGATAACCACACTCTAAATATTCCCTTCCAAACAGTACCAGCTTCTGCTTCAATTTTATCTAAATCTATTGTCCTTGGTTTTTTTTCTGAGAATATGTGGTTTGAAACTATACTTGTTGCCCACAGATCCTAAAAGTTAATTTCTCTTTAGTTTCTCTTTAATTGTTGCTGTCTCTTAGAGTGGCTGATCTGACACAGGTTCCCTAAGTACTGATTATTAGTCTAGTAGTTTTGAAAACATTGAATTTATTTAAAAAGCCCCAACCTACTCTTTCCCATTCCATCCTAAATTCTTTTCTCATTGTTACTGATGTATTGATTGCCTGGGGACAATCAACATGAGCACTAACGAAGAGCAAGAAGAAAAAAAGACTTTGGTCTCCAGTAACAAGGGGATTTTCATTTCTGCATTTTAGACCAAATTTTTCCTAGTTCCCCCTTTTCTTCTAATGTCAGTACAGAGTGTTTCTCTGCATGGCATCTGGAGATGCACATCAGTGCACATCTAGCAGCAGGGATTTTTGACTGTGTGGACCCCAGTAAGAAAGGAGCCTCTGTGTTGGGAGCTGAGGCATGGGTTTTGATGTGGTAATGAAGATAAACAGATGCTCAAAGGGACTGTGCAGCTTTGGCATGAGTATGCACCATTCTGTTTTCTAATGACCAAGGGCCTGTGTTTGTGCATTGTCATTTTAGCACCATGTTATGGATCTACATAATGGAATATATGTACTTAGTGAAGTACTGTTTAGAGTGCAACCTTTCATTATATAGACAATAACTCTACATGAAAAACAGCAAGGAGAATAGTTAATGATTAATTGTTCCAAAAATCTTCAGTGCATAGGCTTTGTCTGGATTGGAAAATAAAGGTAATAAAATGAGTGTTGAGAAGCTGTCATTTTGAGTAACTAGAGCTTGACCCAAGATTTGGAATGAATAGCCACAGTGCTTTTAATTTTTCATCAGGGCAAGGTCCTTGCTATTGTTTAGAAGGAAAAAATACAACAATAGTGATTTTATTTAATCAATTAAATTACTTTAAAATGCTGGATTCACAGTGAGAGTTTCAGCTAACAGTGGTTGTTGTCAAAGGTCTGCCAGCTCTTTGGTTTTCACTTCAGATTTCCCAAATTTCACTGGAGGAAGGGTCCTGAATCAGGCCTTCAGCTCAGTAAAATTTTATATAAGCTGCACAGTGTTTCCCTTGCTCTGATTTCAGGCAGTGCATTTTCATGGGATTATAACAGTTCATTTGTGGGTGAAATTAATTACCAGAGTTGTTGGCCTTATGTAAGCAAATCATCTTATCTTGCTAAACTTTCACTTGCAGCTATTCTAACTGTTCACGGCAGGATTCCTATTATTTTGTTTGATTATCCTTTATTTACTAATAAAGCTGTTTTACATAATGATTCATATCTTGAAACAACTGAGTATTTCATCATGCTATTTGTTGCTTTCATTAATTAAATGAAAAAGCACTGTTAATAAGAGTGGAGGTTGTTACTCTGATTTACAAATTCAATCCCAAGGCTAAAAAAAGTTCTGATAAAGAAATCTTTTTTCTTTTTTTTTCTTTGTTGAGAAGGGCTGCAATGAGGTCTTGCAGTCAGATATTTTTAATTTGCTTAAAAAAAAAAAAAAAAAAAAAAAAAAAAGACTGTGTTTTATAAGTGACGATTAGGGCTGTACACTTAGCTTCCCAACACTACTTGTATTTAAGTGAAAAGACTGGTTGGTCTGACACAAGTAACCTGAAGGTATTGCTGACAGTATAGAGAGCTCTCTCTGTTCTGCAGCTGAAGGGTGAGAATGCAAACTGGGCTGCCTCACACTTGACCACAATCTTGGTATCAGCTACAGCTGCACATATGATTGCTGAAGAGCAGGGTATTGTGGGACGTAGACTTGGCCCTTGTGGTTTATACTGTTTGATTTAAGGCCAGTGATTATTTAGGTTATTGCATTCATAGCTGGAGTTGGATGTGTAACCAAGATTTATGTTGCTGTAGCAACATTGAGAGACATAACTGTGCTGAATTGCTTCCATCTTTGAGGTAGGAGTGCTACAAATCCAAAGTGGGGTTGAGTGTTCCCATCAGTGCATGGAGTGTAACTAAGGAGGGCCCTCATTAGTTGACTGAAATCTTGCATATTTGAGTCTCAAACTTAGTTGAGTATATTTCTGCTGATTGTAAAAGAGTTAGAGAAAATAGGCAGTTGCAAGAGAGAAGATGAATAAAAACCCATGGCTCAAAATAATCAAGAGCAATTGATTTTAAAAGTGGGAGGAAGGTAGGATTTTATGACTACATTGAAAATCACAGTGTGCTTCCAAGAGGTCATTGAAAAAGATTTAGAATGTGTTCTGGATATTGTGACTGGCCTGGAAATTGAGGCAGGGTGGAACTGAGCATAGGCCAGGGAAAGCCTTCACAATATGATACATCAAATTAAAATAGTGGTGATGAGATAGCACAGGGTAAGGTAGATGGAGGAAGATGTGAAAGTCTTAGGTGATTGGGAGGGATAATGAGGTGGATGAGGAAGACTGCAAGGGATTCAGAAGAGCTACAGCACTGTGGAGAAAGTTTTGGATGGGCTGTAGTTGATGCAGATGTTTTTGATTGAAAACTACCTCCTGCTCTTCAGCGTGAGAGCACCACGTTCTTTGGGAAGCCAACAACTGTTTTGTCCATGTGGGGATAAAGTAGTAAAGTTTATCAAAATTACAAGTCAGACACTTTCAAAACAAACAAATGAAGAAGTCAGGAATACTATCCCTTGCCTTCTCACCCCTCAAATAAGAATAATCCTAACTTTTTAAAATGTTGGAAACTGGGATTCATAATTTTTGGTTGTTGTCATTTCAAGGTGACATATTTCAATGTATTTATTAATTCAACAGTGACAGAAAATGTCTAACAGACATGACTTTCCTTGAAGCTGTATCCTTGAAGAGTTAATTATTATAAAAGGTTTCAAAATGTTAATGGAAAAGGAAGAAATTAGATTACCTTGTAGTCAGGGAACTTTTAGTGAGATGAGGAGCTATGAAAATATATGATACTATATGTTTATACAATTCCTTTCACCTTCTGCAAAGAGACAATAGTTTATTTTGTATTTGGCTTTTTCTTTTTTTTTCACTAAGAAAGAAGCAGCAATGTAAGAGTCAATGGACTATAAATTACATTCAAGCAGTTTTGTTTGTATACCACAGTTACGTGTCATGGACTGCTGGTCCATTTTCCTACAGGTTCAACAGAAATGACACTACAAGGTTTCATTCAGTTATTTCACTTTATAGATCAGCTGCAAGGGGCCTGTTGCAGAATGAATGAATGAACCCTGGTGACCAGAAAGCATTGAAAGGGAAGAGAATCCCACTCTTCATTTCTTGTCCAAACCACTTGGTTGCATTTCTTAAGCTGCACCCATATTTTGGAGACTTGTCAAGACTTGCTACAGGGTGAATGAACAGCTGGGTGCCAATTTACTGCATGTATTCTGCACTAAGTCTCTGCATGAACCCTTTGAGAGGAGCATAAGCTACTCCACAAGAAAAGAGGAATTGAGCATGGGGAAAGTGTATCCATAATTACCACCTTCTGCTGCTCTTCTCCTCCTTGCTGGCTTACTGGATATCTTCCAGATAACTTAAATGAGAACTGGAGCAGATGGCTGAAGCAGTGGGATTTCTGGATATCTTGGATTTTTATTACCTCCTTTGCAAAACAGACTTTGCTATTATTCTGGAAATTACAAAACTGAGCCTGGATGAACTGAACATTTCCTACAATTTATGTGCAACTGAAACACTGTCTTTCAAGGCAAAAAAAAAAAAAAAAAAAAAAAAAAAAAGGTTGTAATGGTTGGTTTTGTTTGTAAAGAGAAATAGGGGTATAGGATTTGGCTTATAACTTTTCCTATTTTTATGTTTCTGATGCTTTGGGAGATGTTAGACTTGTGTGAATCTTGTCCAGCTGCAGGCCAGATTGGATTCCACATATTTCTTGCCTTTCATAAGTATTTGGGGTTGTTCAGCCTGGAGAAAGCACTGAGGACCCCTTGTGCCAGCTTCCCAGCACCTGAAGGGGCCCTACAGGAAATCTGGGCAGGGACTTTTTACAAGACTGTGTAGCAATAGGACAAGGGGAAATAGTTTTAAGCTGCAAGAGGGTAAATTTAGGCAAGACTGTAGGAAAAAATTCTTTATTGTGAAGGTGGTGAGACACTGACACAGCTTGTCCGGAGAAGTGTGAATGTCACCTCCCTGAAAGTGTTCAAGGCCAGGTTGGATTGAGCCTTGAGCAACCTGGTCTAGTGGGAGGTGACCCTGCCCCTGCAATAGGGTTGGAAATAGGTGATCTTTAAGGTCCCTTCCCACCCAAACCACTAAGACAAATTAAACCAAACTAAGACAAATTTCAGCCTACACTGGAATCAATAAGGACATTTCAGAAAACATATAATGGGAAAATTTTTCCAATATTCTAAGCCAAGTCCAAGTTGGCTTTTGTGTTTATTTAAATTATTCAGATTCACCTTTAGTTCAGACAGCTACAGAAGTAGACATAAACCATAATTTCAGTAGGATTTGGAATTCAGAATTAATGATTGAAAGCATTCTCCTTCCTTCCTTCCTTCCTTCCTTCCTTCCTTCCTTCCTTCCTTCCTTCCTTCCTTCCTTCCTTCCTTCCTTCCTTCCTTCCTTCCTTCCTTCCTTCCTTCCTTCCTTCCTTCCTTCCTTCCTTCCTTCCTTCCTTCCTTCCTTCCTTCCTTCCTTCCTTCCTTCCTTCCTTCCTTCCTTCCTTCCTTCCTTCCTTCCTTCCTTCCTTCCTTCCTTCCTTCCTTCCTTCCTTCCTTCCTTCCTTCCTTCCTTCCTTCCTTCCTTCCTTCCTTCCTTCCTTCCTTCCTTCCTTCCTTCCTTCCTTCCTTCCTTCCTTCCTTCCTTCCTTCCTTCCTTCCTTCCTTCCTTCCTTCCTTCCTTCCTTCCTTCCTTCCTTCCTTCCTTCCTTCCTTCCTTCCTTCCTTCCTTCCTTCCTTCCTTCTTGTCTGTCTGTCTTTTTTAAGAATGCAAAGATTGAACAAAGAACTTCAAGTGCAAAGATAAAAACACCTGGATGCTCTGAACTATGAACTATGGTTCATGAAATCCAAACTAGAGCAAGGAGAATATCAGATGGGTAAATGCTCTGGAATTCCTACTTATAAATAGAGGATTTCTAGGCAGTTGAGCAAAATAGAATATGCTTTGAGGCAGAAATGAAAGATAGCTGCAGACATGAAACACCTTATTTGTTTTATTTAAGGGTCAAATCAGAAAAAAGAAAGGGCTTTTGACTCTAAGGAATGACTATTTGAAATTAGTGCAACTAATCTCCTATTTTGCAACAAAACTTTGAAAGGCATAGGTAGATCTAATTGAATAACTTCTGTCACATGTAACATAATTTCAAGTTTGTGCTTCGGTACTGACTGTTCCTGCTGTTGAGTCTATCACAGTTTTCCACTCTTCAAGATGACACTGAAAATGTGCCTACCAGGAGCTTACCATACTTTTATCAATTTTTATAAATATATATGTACCTATATCTACATAGAGAGCTACAAAAAGTGAGCTAATGCATCATAAAAGATGATTGTGAATCATGCCCCCAAGAAGCAGTTGGGACTGTGAACACATTGAACAAAAATGTGTTGAAGAGAAATATTCATAGACACCACAGTCAGAGTAGATTGTGACAGCTGTGACAATGTGGCCTGACCTTCTACATAGCTGAGTGCATAAAACCTTGTGAAATGGATCAAGTCTTCGATACCACTCTTGCAAGCACTTACACACACAACTTGAAGTAAATATTTTATTTTTTTTTTTAGTCACTGGGATTAAGTTGCATTTTCAAAATTTAAAAAATGGTGTTTATAGGAGAAGTGGTTTGAAGAGCTCACATTATTTTTTATTTATTACATGCATTATTTGATTTTGAGTCTTTTCTCTTAATAACTTATTCAGCAGTAAAGGTAACAGAAACAAACATTTTAAAATCATGATTTAAGTCATGATTTTAAAATGTATATTATTTGAAAATCAAGCAAAGCAGAAGAACTTGTGTGTATGAAGTATTTGTTTCTGACTTAAATGTAGTTAGTAGAGTCACTTTTAAACTTTAATCTTGATACTATATTGCTTAGTTTCTTGAAACGTTTGCCTTCCTACTCACCATTCAGCATTCCTGTGGAATACAGGCTCCATTTTGCACCAGATAAGCTTTTACCACATTGGTGAACTTATTTAGGAATGAGCATATTATGTCACATAATGTTATATAATGCTCTTCAGGCAAGATGATACATTCACAGTTTTTCTTCACTTTTGTGAAATAAAATCAGATCTTTTGAGTAAAGAACATTTTATAAGTGTGCCAGACTGTTAGACTGGTGTGGTGATTTTTATGAATGTAAACTTACAAGGTCCTGAACTATGCGTGTCCATAAAGCATAAAGTCAAATGCTTCAAAAGTTTCTATTTCATTGTGCACAATCTTTCTTCACTGTATTCTCAGGATGGAACATGAGGCTGCCCAGCTAGAAAAGCAGCATGTGCACAGTGTGTATGAGAACACAGCTGCCTACTTCAGTGATCTGCAGAGCAAAGCGTGGCCTCGTGTTCGAAACTTCCTGCTGGAGCAGAAGCCTGGCAGTCTTGTTGCTGACATAGGTGAGCTGTTCTTTGAGGTGCTCTGAAAGATTGTCCTGGGAATTTGTTTATATGTTAATCACATGTATCCCTCAGAGCAATTGGTTTGAAAACTCATTTAAATTTGTTTTCAATTTTTTTCTAAACTCATATTAGATGCCACATACCACTCGGTTTGTTTCCTTGACACTGTATCAGGTAACCAGTAAATATGATTTTTGTCTTATTTTGATTTAGCTAAGCCTCAATCTACTATTTTCCCTGCAGACTTAGTGGTCTGTCTTTCCCCTGGAGCTCTTTAAAAAAATGGTGTTAATGACTCTATTATTTCATATTTCAATTTCTTTACATCTCTTGTTTTAAGTACTGCTGGTCTGAAATTTATTGCTTTTCTTCTGATCTAAAACTCCAATCAGGGTTTTAACATAAAAGAAATCTGATGGGATCACTGTTAAAAAAATAATAAAGAATTGTGATCTGAGAGTTCAACTATGATCCTTAATACAGACATCATAACCTCATTTTCCTGCTATGGTCTTGTCTTCCCTACATGTCCAATTTATATATTGATTTTTTGTTTCACCTTTTAGGGGTTGCCAAATCCTGGTGTGTTTGCTTTATGTTAGGACTTCAGTGCTACACCACACATCATTGCAAGCAAGGTGCTTCTTTGTATCACTGGATTTTCCACATTGTAGCCCTGTTTAGACTGACAATGCTTTAAGGCAGTAATGTACACAATAAATTATTCATCTGCCTTATCCTATCGAGTCATTCCTTGAAGATGTCATAGGCCATAATCAAAAGATAATATATAATTCTCCTGCTGCTGCTGAGCAGTACCACAAAAATACTCAATTGCTGTTGTTTTTAATACATATATTCTCTTATATGTTGGCACTATTTTTACTGATAACCTCAGGAAATATCCTATGACATGCACTCACTCAACAACCAACTTCACATGATATTTCTCAGCTGAATTTTTTTGATACCTCAACGTAAGCCATGTGAAGTTAAGCTGAAGTTCTTTGAGGCTTTATCAGCAGGCATCACAGTGCTTGCTGAAAGGTTAAGAACACCCCATTAAAGCTTCAGCTGAAATAATTTAAATGCATGTAATACATCTGGAGAGAAGTTAGGTGCTTACTGTTGTCAATAAGAATATTCCCATCAAGGCATACTAGGGACCTCGTTTTATGAGGTTTAATAAGATGTACATGAATCTGAATATTGAGTTTATTTTGGGTATGTATTTTGGGAGGAAGGTTGCCTAGTGGCATTGAACTTTTCAAAATGAGGTGTTTAACTGATAATTTCATTTTATGTATAATTCCACCTTTTATTAAAATGTATTTGTTTGTTAGCTTTACGTGAAGCATGGTATTGGTACCAGAATAAAATATCATTTTGTCTTATTGCCTTATTATTGATTATGCATCAAAATAAATGACAATAACATGATCATTGTTAACAGCTTCATGAAGGAATCCATCTCCTGATTACTCATTTAAAAGTGAATCTTCTGCAAATTTACATTTTTACAGTACTGAGTGTTGTTGCTATTTAGCTTCATTCCAGAGAGAACTCTATATTTCCAAAACTTCAGTGTGATTAAAAAGCACTCCACTACACAATGTATTAACAACTGAAACTTCTAAGTTAATTATGTTGGAATAAATATGTTCCTTCTGCAAAGAAAATGACCAATAATAATTTAAATTTAAAACTTAAGCTTTCCAACTAAGATGCGGAGCTTCACGTTTTATTCCTTGAACAGCATCAACATTAGTAATCTTCCCTATTTCTTTCAAGTGTTGCTTCAAAGAACAGTGCTTACTTTTTGCTTTAGAAATGATCTCTTTTTTCACCACTGAACTGTTCTCCAGCAGTTCCTGTGCTGTCTCTCTAGATAATGGTGCACATTAACATCGACGAGAGAAGCAGCACTGCAAGAAGCAATGATGTTTCTAAAGATAACTCCAGGCCTTTAAATTGAATTACAAATATGGAGATGATTCTCTTTGCCAAGCTGCTACCCCGTTGCTTGGCTGTCAACTTTCAGAAATTATTCTTCACTACTGACCCATAACTGCAGGGAATGTTTCCTAATCTCATTTTGAAAAGTGCCTGTTATGCATATGGTATTGAAGAACACTCTGAAAGATTTCAATTTAATAGGACAGTCCTTGAAAAGACATACTTTTAGGTGGAAGACATTCTAGAACTGTTCATTACATTTACATGCACAAAGGCAGAAAGAGGCTGTGCCTGCATCATGGCAGAATTTTTTATGATTCGCGTTTATTTTCAAGTGTGTATCTGATGTTAAAATTGTCCTCTCTGATTTGTGTCAGTGACCACTGTGGTTTAGGACTACTTGGAGAGAAGTGGGATGCAATGGAGAGGTATTGCTTGGTGTTTAGCAAAGACTGGGGAAGTTCTTGGAAGAGAATATAGGTCATTAAAAAGACAACACACCCTGGCTTCAGTTAAACCCCTGAACTGGAAATAGTTGGAAGCTGAGGAAAAGGGTCATAATGCTCACTCTGTTCTTGCTCTTTCCTGTTTACCTGTCTATGCTCATTGTTGGAATCAGGGTATCTGGCTATATAATGGCTCAGGATGAACCAGCAGGGTTGGATTTTTGCTCTAAGATATGCAATAATGGCTGCAGAGCATCACTCCTTTTTCCTCACACCTGCTCTTACCATTCTTCCCAAAAGGAGTACACATAACCTTCTATTATGCAGGGCTGTGTAATGAACACTTTTGTTGGTGATGTTTATACTGCTGTACTTCTAATGGTGTGAATACATAATTTCAAACAGTCCAAATGAACCCTGCAGCAGCTGGACTGGTAGGAGCAAGCTCTCATTTTGTTTTCTGGGTAACCTTAGAGTTTGGAAAGCCTCCCCATTATTTTCACAGCTTTGGGAGGGATAGCAAGTGTTTGGAATTACACCTTCTGATCTTGTATTCTTTTCTTTAGGTTGTGGAACTGGAAAGTATCTCAGTGTCAACAGTCAGGTGTTTAATGTTGGCTGTGATTACTGTGGACCATTGGTAGAGATTGCAAGGAAAAAAGATGATGAAGTTCTGGTATGTGATAACCTTAACCTTCCCTTTAGGGACCACTGCTTCAATGCAGTCATCTCTATTGGAGGTAAGACAACAAACATGCATTGTGGTCCACAGCAAATGCAAATTTTTTGGATCCTTTGCTGTCCATATGTCTTCATTTCAGTGAAATTTGTTTTGAAACTGTTCTCTTAGAATCACAACGGACATTACTGAACTAAATGTAGTAAACATAAAAAAATTATAATTAGTTCCATTGCACAGAGGCACTGTTGACCAGGGAAGCATGTGGATCATTTGCTTGTCTATATGTGGTCCTGTTCACCCTATGGAGAAAAGATTGCTTTCCAGCATGCGTTTTAACCAAGTAAAAACTAAAATAAATATGGCTGGTCTCAGTTTAAATATATTAGGTGGTCAAGATAAACTCTTGGTTCCTCCTTAGTATCTGTTTTGACCAGCTGATGCATTGAAAAGAAACCCTGCTTTCTCTATAGCAAAATTTGAGTCATGTTAACTATTAAGTGTTATGAATGAAAATTTCTCTTTTAATAGTCATGAATTCAGAACTTTGAGCCATACAGGTACCTGTTGTTGAAAATTATTGAAGCATCTCAGCATCTTAACTCCTGTGACCTATCTTTTTGAAAATATTACTCATATTTTGAGAAATCTAAACTTGAAAAAGGTAGATAGGGAGCAGTTAGAGTACCCAGTTACAGTCTACAGTTTTAGTTCTACTCTCACTTGAACCTTATTAGCAAAAAAAAAAAAGCATGATAATTATTATTGGTAGCAATCAACAAACTACTTGAAATGTGATAGAAATCTATTTTAAAATGCATTTCTCACATATACAGGGTAAAAGGAAGAGTGGCTAATATGCAAGCAGTATCTATATTACTTGGTTTCCATGTTGGCTAATTAACCTGTGAGCCTTATCCACTTTTCATGTCTTGTAGCATGATTTCAGTGCTATCAGATCAGCTGGATTTGAATGATAGTGTACCTATCTAATATTCCTACCAATTATAGACCTGACAAGATTAAAAGTTCATGTGGTATTTCTGTACATTTAACAATAATAGATTTTAATCCCTCTTGAATTGAGACATGGCATGCTCGTGTCCATCTAATTATAAATAATGTGGTTTTCATCCCATTCCAGAGAGTAGCCAATATTTATTTACATAGTCAGATGCTCTTCCTGGCTTTGCTACTGTAATCCTGTTTATAGGATTTATATTTCTGCAGAACCACCAAAGTGATTTTATGATTTTAACCATGAAGAATATTGAAACCATTAAATTAATGGCTTAGATAAAGCTTGTACAGATTCTGTTGTCTGATTAGCACTTCTTTCTTGACCTAGGCTCACATGGTTGTCCTGACTCTGTCAGTTTTGGTTTTACTTTATAGGAAGTTCTGTGGTTATATATATGACCTAATGCCAGTATTAGAAAAAACTACCAGATCCTTAAGATAACACTTGCTTTCTCCCTATCTTGTGATTTTTTTTAATTTTTTTTTTTTTTTTTTTTTTTTTTTTTTTTTTTTTTTTTTTTTTTTTTTGGAAACTTGGAGAAAATATTTACAAGATGTAGGAGCACTTGGAAACAAGAACTGACCATACAGATGGGAACTCTTCTCATATGCTTGAGAGGACCTAGTTAATATCAATTGCCAAAAATTATTTTCTTGGCTTTGGTAAAAAAAACCCTACCTTTTTTCTCTCTCAGTACTTTAATCATTGTTTTGATTAAAGTCACAGAATCACAGAATTACAAGTCAGGGCTAGTTGGACACACTTGTCATAACTGCAGTGTTGAAACAACACTATTTTTGCATGTGGAATTGGATACTGTCAAGTGACACCTATAAAGACAATCTGAAGGTATGGAGATGTCTTCAGCTAAGAACATACGTGATTATTATATGGTGTTATAGAGGTGGATTGAATGTTTTGCACATAGAAGTGGCTGACCAAGTTCACTTTTAACAAATTATGGAATCAGTCCTCTTTATGTCATTGATTTTAATCAAATTTACTACTGATGACATAGAATGACATGACCAACCTCAGTACAAGTTAATTTTTTGGAGAATTTAGAGAGCAAATAGCTGGCTTAGTTAATCACTGTCTGTTAAAAGTGGTTACTTCTGGTGAGTAGGAGGATATAAACAATATGAAAATCTTGAAACATAGTGGCATTTCACATTGCAGTGAAACTGAAAACGTGGAAATTATCCTGAAATTTTTTTTCAAATATAGGGATAAAAAGTTTCAATTTTTACTTTGACTTTTAAAAAAATAGCATAACATTATATAACAAAAAACCATCATTCTCAGAAGTGCAGATACAAAGTAAGATACTTTTATTTTTTTTTTCCTTCAAAATAAAAATTCTATAAAGGCAACACCTTTCTACAAATTTAATGCAATGGAAAATATTTCTGTCTAAATTTTCTCACTGGCTCTTTTGAAAGTGTACTGCTATGAAAATACAGAGTATCTTTTTAGTGATACTACTTTTTGCTGTATTTGTTACACAGCGAAAAGATTTTGTTTCCAGTAAGATAAGTCTGAAATATGTCCCAAATCTAAAGTCAAACTTAATCTTACCTAATTCTCCTGAAGGCCAGGTATCCAAGTGAAAGCAAGTCATGCTATGATCTTCCATGGGTGATGCAGAGGGAAGAAACCTCCAGCTTATATGCCTGACTGATTTTGAATCACCATTTTGAAATTAAATTAATTTCCTTCTTTGGGATTTGCCTGTTTGTTTTTTTTTTTTTTTGAACAGAGATTTAAAAGAGATAATGCTGGGGAAAGCTTGCACCATAGTACCAATAAATCCAGTACTGTTGCTGACTTGCAGTGAGTGATATTTGTGATATAATGACTAAAATGATTAACCTCTCAGGCTGAAGATGAAAATGTCATGTCCTTAATAATATTCAATACATAATGTCTTTCCTCTTTTTCACAGTGATCCATCACTTCTCAACTAAACAAAGAAGAATCAAAGCAATCCAGGAAATGGCAAGGGTATTGATACCTGGTGGTCAAATGATGATTTATGTTTGGGCTATGGAACAAAAGAATCGTCGCTTTGAGAAACAAGATGTGTTTGTTCCTTGGAACAAGGCCTTGTGCTCACGGCATTTTTCAGAATCAAACCAGCCTGGAGATAAGGGGGAGATAGCACAGACTGTAAAAAGCCGAGACATGGACCCTGCACAACTCGTCATCTCTGACTGCAGCTACCAAACCAATCTCCAGCCAGAAGCTGATCCAAAACATCCCCACAACACAGACGATTGCTTATCCAGAGCCTGCTGCATGAAAATTTCTGAAGATGAAAACAGATTTTATAGTGCTCTGGGAAGATCTTTCCGCTCGTGGTTTTTCTCCAGGTCACTTGATGAATCAGCCCTGAGAAAGCAAACTGATAAAATGAAGCCCCTGAAGAACGAGGAATGGGCAAACAGTACCGTACCCGTTCAGCAGTCACGACACTGCAGTTTGGATTTAGGTCACCACGGGGCACTGTTAAAAGAACAAAGTTTGTATGATGATGATGTGTTCGTGGAAAGCCTGCCACTCAAAAAACCACAGTGGTCACCAGCCACAGATGCACTGAAGGATTTCAGTTTACCTGGAGGACACCAAAGTGTAGCTCAGAGTGTGAGTGAAGAAGCTTCGTTTATAAATGGCCCGGTGGAAGATCGGGACTACAGCTGCAGCTGTAATAATGATGGTGGTGCTGGTAAGCCTGCTGCCAGCAAGTTTTTCAAAAGAACTTCAACAACTGACTCTACTGACTCTGCTTTGGATTCAGCAGTGTCTGTTGGGGACCAAAGTGATGCCATGATGGATACAAAAGCCTTCATGCGTTATTATCATGTTTTTCGGGAAGGGGAGCTGTGCTCCCTGATAGAAGAGAATGTGCTCGAGCTTCAAATACTTTCTTCCTGCTATGACCATGGAAATTGGTGCATTATTGCAGAGAAAAGAGGAACATAGCTGTAAAGAGAACAAAGCAGAATTCAGTGACTGAGGATTTTAAGCTGCTCCTTGTGTTGCTGTAATTGTGCAGTGTGATGTGGTATTTGAATCTCATGTAGTTGTGTGCCATTCATCTCTGAGTTATTAACTCTACCTGTTTAACTACCTAATGGAGGGTCTGTATATAGGAGTGTAAGTGGTAAACAATATTTATGTTTTCTTAAACTTTTATGAAGTTAAAACTGAAGAGTTTTATATTGCTTTTAGCAAATAGTGGTGTTTTTAAATATACTTTTCTATTGAAAAATAAAACTTTTTTATAAGACAAGGATCAGGGCATCTTTTATGAGAAATACCCTCTGAGCAGAAAATGTAGGCTTTTTGCTTCAAATGCTGAAAATGTGTCACATTACTCGCTGTTCTTGAAGTCCTATAAACAGAGACATAGGCACATTTAGTAACATACTTGACTGTGCATTTCTGGAGTGCATGCTGCAGAGCTGGGAGCAAGCATGGGCCCAGTGCTACCTACTTTGGAGTAGAGTCATTAATGGGCAAAAACTATGTACAAAACAAGCTCCCCATATTCTGTAATTTGAGATTTATATTTGGGAGCAAATGGCAGAACAAATTTTGAACAGTATTTTTGACTTTTTATTTTTTTAATAATCTAATTCATGTCTCAGGTGCAGGTTAAGTTTTAAATGATAGCTCTCAAAAATACTTTATCTTAACATCCTTCTCTGTAGTTTTTCATTGCTTATATGTACATATTTGTCAGAGGGATTCATGACAGTATTATGTAAAGGTTACAAAATATCAAATATTTGAGATACATATATCTTTTTGGTAAGCCTGGAAAGCTGAGATAAAATTATTAAAATTCTAGTGCATATCTGGTCAGCTGTCATATTTGCTCAGCCACTGACATGAGTATATGTATTAAATACTGTGCTAAATAATGTAGATAGGAAGAGGATTCAAATTCAGTTTGTATATAAAATACAAATTCCTGTCTTCTTCAGTTTAAGTGAATCTTCTGAGACCTAAATGTTAGCAGATTGCTTAAACAACTTTCCCATTCCCTGTATGGCATAAATTTGTCTCAGCTTGGTCCCCCTTTATCATCCAGTTGTCCTAGATGGTAGCAGTTGCCCTGATACAGTTCTTTATGCCCAAGCAATCTCACCCCTTTTAGCAGGAGGGTTATGATGTGAAGTTACCTGTGCTGTGGGTAAAATCCACCTGACTCTTGAAGATTAGCAGTGAAACTGTAATTGTTACCAACTGAAATAGGGCTTGGCTGGGCTAATTGCCTTGTTAGGGGAGTCACTCCATTTTCAGGCTTTGTTTACAGGCAGTGGTTTTAAAGCACATCCTCAGCTGATGTGATTTCATGAGCCACACAGGTTTACCTCAGAGATCAATCCTTTTGATACAGCAGTTTTAGAGACCCACATAATTAAATTGTCTGCCATATCAGTGAGGAAATAACTTTGAAAACAGAGCAACAGGAGTGAAATACCAAACTTTTCCAGTCTATATTGTGTAAGTAGAGGGATTTTGGCTTGTTCAGTAGAATGTCCCAATGGTGCTGAGTAATTTTTGATGCAGCTGCCCAGGAGAATTATTCCATGCTAATGTATTAGCAGAACAATCATCTTTGTCTTCCTCATAGATTAGGATCCTTGTTCTTTTTGGGTCTGTACCAGTTGTACTTCCCACTGCCTTTTGAAAATAAAATCGTGGTCAAAGAACCATACATCTGAGACATCTGACATATTATCACACTCTAAATACTACTTTCAAAACAGCTCTGGGATCTGGTTCTCAAACCCTGTGCCTGTGCCTTGCCTTAGAAAACTGGCAATATTTTCTGCATTTCTGGGTCTAGCTGCTCATGGCTGTTCCTGCTGTACCCTTAATCTCCAGTTTAGAAGGACAGAGCAAAAATGCCCATGCTGGCAAATTGCAGATCCAGCGTGGGTCATGCTGAGCTCACCTGCTACTCCCCTGCAAGATGCTTGTGAGCTCTGCCTTACTTGTTGAGACTTTCTAGTGGAGCTTGAGGATTTAAAAAGAAAAGTCAGTTGCTTCCAGGTAAGTTATGTCACTGGATTTCAGCATCTCTGGAATTCAGGCTCTATTTAGGAAATAGGTAATTGGTTGTCGTTCTATATCCAATTTTGAAAGTCCCTGCACTCCAACATGCATAAACTCTATTACATATATATAAAAATACTTTAAAAATTATTATATTATAAAATAATAATTTTATTATTAATCTAAACTGGAAGCTAGGCTTAGTTAACTGGGAGATGGAGCATTATAATTTTATTTCCACTTCTGCAGTCTATCTGTTGAGTATTCAGCTGGTAGTCAAGCTGCTGATATTCTTGTCTGGGGGTGCTTTTCATTATTATTTATTTCTGCATTGTATTTCCCTTTTTAAAAGCTGATGCAATTAAGTCGTGTTATGTGCAAGTTTGGATTGAATTGTTGCACATTGGCTGTGGGAAGAAAAAAGGAGGTTTTGGTAAACTGTATTTTCAAATATTCAGTCTTCCTCTGAGGACATGTAATCACAGTGTAACATAATTTTTAGAGACTGGGGATCAGTCAGCTGAGGTCCTGAATATGAGGTCTGCACAGCAAGCTTTTTTTATATAAGTGCAGCCTCTCATCTATTTATAGAGGCTGCCTTGGTCTGTAGCAACTTTATCATTTCATAAGAAGCCAGGCTACCTCACACAGAGCATGGTGAATCTCTCTCTTCATGGGCTTCTCTTTTGATGAGGCCCATCTTAGACAAAATGTAATTTCCAGAAGAAACCATGTGATCCCAATCTTTAACAGGCACACTTACTGAGCCCAGAGAAGTGCATGTACCATTGAAAAGTCTGTAAGAAATGAATGAATAATGAAATAAAACCCAGTTTTCCTTGCAAGCTAAACTCTCAGCTATATCCAGATTACAAGATCTGACTCTTATAAGGTAAAAGGCAAATGTGTTCTTGTATTTCTTGTCTGACAAATGGGCAGTATTCTCATTTCAGTAATGCCAATAACAAATCTGCTTCTGACTGTAGTGGGCTAGAATTGCTCTGAAGCTGCACATCTTGCTTTAAATGGCACATGGAGAAGTCTTCATTGCAGGAGAAAAGATGTCCTGATTGCTTACAATATAATGTACTGGTGTCATTGTCAGTCTGGACTGGCTAAACAAACTTTTTTGCAGAACTAATACAATTGCAATCTTTGATAAATGATGTGAGGATTTTGGGATATTGGGGGGTTTGGCTTTTTATATTTGTTAGTTTGTTTTGTTTTGTTTTTTTACTGATGGTGACTAATTTACTTTCTCCCAAGCTTACAGTGTAGGAATTTTGAAAGCTCAGGTAGGCAATGCAAGCTATAAATACTCTAGTAGATTTTTTTTCTTGTACATATTTATATACAAATTACTTATGTGCAGTTTAAATGCCAAGTGAAGAGCTGTGTATATTCCACCAGAAGAATATTAGTGAACCTCCTGGATGGATTCTGAATAGAAATAATAGCTCTGGTCCTGTGTCCTCTCTGCCATGCCATGTCTCCATCTGACTGTATTAATATCACTGTTAGGATGTGTCAGTATCAATGTGGTGCTGAATCTACTCATCTACCCACTTTCTTGCTCAGCATTTCTATGGGATTTGTGGCTACTGTAGTACTCAAGGAAAATGAAGTGTCTCTGTTAAATATTTACATTTGTATATATTTCCTTTGAGTATTTTCTTATTCTTACAGTATATGAATTCTGGCAGCTACTGTTGATTTTTATCTTCTAATTTGCTGCTCTAAACCATGCTTAGGTACTGCTCTGTAGTCAATTCTTTGTGCATACATGGAACCTATTATTCTAGCATTTGACAGATAATGAACACTAATAGGTTAAAATATTTTTTCCTACAGAACATTTGTGCTTTTAGGTTAGTTAATAAATATATTGGCCACTGGAAACTCGATGTCTGGAAAAGTTCTTAATGAATGTTCAATTTGAGGAGACTCTATTCGTGCTATTTGCTCTATAAATTAGACCACATTGACATGACACAGAGCAGGTAGCACAGTGATTTGCTATGAAACCAAGGAGTCTCTTTGCTTTAGGCAACTGTAGTCATCCTCATAATAAATGTAATCATTTGCATTAGGTAAATAGAAGTAATGAAATGGGTTTTTTTACCTACATCAGTACTATGTGTCCTGTTGATGACAGAAAAGTAGGATGCTCATCAGAATTAATTGCTACAGAGCTGCATTTCTTGTTCCTTTTGATCTATTTACAGTCATTCAGGACTAAATTTTTTGGCATAAGATAACACTGAAGAGTTTCAACAAGATTGTTGACATTTTTTTTAACCAATTTAAATTGGAAAAGAACAAAATAATGTAATTAGAATTGTACAATTATCATAGAATAATAGAATCTGATGAATTGGACGGGACCCATCAGGATCATCAAGTCCAACTTCTGTCCTTGTTTAGGGCACCCCAGGATGTCTGAGAGCATCATCCAAATGCTGCTTGAACTCAGGCAGGATTGGTGCTGTGACCACTTCCCTGGGGAGCCTGGTCTCTGTTCAGCCACCCTCTGGGTGAAAAACTTTTTCCTTATATCTAACCTGAATTTCCTCCAGCACATCTTCCTACCCTTCCCTCAGGTCCTATCAGTGGCTGCCAGAGAGAAGAGGTCAGCACCTGCCCCTTCTCTGCCTTTAGCTGCTCCTCATACACCTTTCCCTCTAATCCCTTCACCAACCTCTCAGCTCTCCTCTGGACACTCTCCAGCAGCTCTGTGTCCTTTCTGTGCTGTGGCACCCAGAACTGCACCCAGTACTCAAGATGGAGTTGCACAAGTGCAGAGCAAAGTGGGACAATCCCCTCCCCAGACCTGCTGGCAATGCTGTGTTTGATGTCCCAGGACTCTGTTGTCCCTGCTGCCTGCCAGGGCACACTGCTGCCTCTCGTTCAACTTCCTGGCAACCAGAGCCCCCAGATCCCTTTCCACAGGGCTGCTCTGCAGCCTCTCACTCCCCAGGGTCTATGAATATCCAGGGTTACCATGTCCCAGGTGCAAGACCCAGCATTTCTCCTTGTTAAACTTCATAGGACTGGGCAATTGCCCAGCACTCATCTGTCCAGATCCCTGCCGTGGGGACTGTCAACCACTCCCCCTAATTGGGTGTCATCTGCAACCTTAATTAGTAATCCTTCAAGTCCTGCATCTAAGTCATTTATGAGTTGCCTGGTGAGGCTACAGCTATACTGTGTTAGAAGTTTTTTTACAGTTGCAGTGATCATTGTGTTTGTACAATTACAGTGATCACTTGTAATCCTATGTTTTTATAGTAATGACTATGGACGTAGTAGTAATTAAGTGCTATCAGATGAGTATTAATAGATGCTTAGTACTACAGAGTATGTAACCTAATAGTATGTAAATTATAGGAAAGTAGTATGAGCATAGTCTGGACAATAGGGTGTTGACAAATGTAATTTCAGAGGGCCATGTAATAGTCTTTTTGAAAAGGGAATTAATAAAATCTGATATGGTGTTGGGAAAGGCTAAGGGTGAAGAGTAAGAATAGGAAGTTATCTAGAGAAATGAAGGGGGATGGTAAAGATGGGAGCAATGACAGCAGAGAAAGCACAATCAATACTGCTGGATATGCTTAGGATATGCAGAGATCCCTGCCTTGACTGATCTTACTTTCTGGAGAGTCTTGTTGAAATCTCCCTGCTGTCTCTTACTTCAAGCTTGTGCTATTTAATTTCTGTTTTTTTTTAATTTCTGATTTCATTTGTTTTCTTCTTTGTAAGCATTTTCTTCCAAAGACTCCCCACCTCAGTCTGCATCTTTTCTATTCAAAAGACAAATATCATAGCAGCACCTCAAATGAATACAAATATGTATGTATTTCTAATTTTTGCCTTTAAATCTCCACTTGTGATAATACTTTCAGGCTGTCTTCATGCTCCTACTTTGGACAGCTGAAGACAAAAATTAAAATAACCCGGCCCTTAATATCTCAAAGCTTCATAGCAAACTTCATTAGAATGAGCAATTTAGGGCGTTAGGAGCACTTTAAATCTCTAATAGTGCAAAACATAGTGCTATCATCTACACATGTTTCTCTTTTCCTTCCTTTTATTCTCAGCTGGTTTTTATTCATCAGTGGCTTCACTTAGGTATCTTCTGAACTCCTTAAGCTGTGCCTCCATGTTCCTAGAGCTTGTGGTGCTTGGGGACAGTAGATGCCTCTGTTGTTGTGGTCATTCAGCACCTGATGCTTTTTCCAGTGCCTGTTTATTTAAGTTGTCTTAAATAAAATCCAAAGAAATATGATTTTTAAAAAACCAGACAACTAGTTCTTCCTCCCCCAAAACTCCCAAACCAAACAACAGCCCTAACAACAGATTTAAAAAAAGTAGCAGGAGGTGTTTCAGCAGTTGCAGTCACATCCAGACTGAACTATGGGAGAAGAAAGATAGTTTGGATGTTACATGTGATGCTCCTAGCTTTGAAAAGATTCTTGGATCTGATTTCTTCCTCCTCTTGAAAAGATGCTACACTCTGCTTTGATGTGGGGTATGTGGATGGGGCAGGGAAGGAAGGGATGGTATGATGGTATTAGGTTGCCCTCTTCTGTTGTTACTGATTGTTGCTGACTGTACAGCATCCAAAATTCCTAAATAAAGAGGATTGCTCTACAACTCAGTCATTTTGAAACTGTCTTGAGTAAAAGATGCAAAGAAGAGGAGGCATAAACAAGCAGGCAAAAACATCACCTTTTACCAATATGCTAATGAAGAAGTCTGCGTGCACAGTCATATTGAAAGGTGATGTTTCCTCTTGCACAGGATAAAAATAAAATTCATTAATAGGAGGCTTTTTGGTGAGAAAACATCATGTTCTTCTCTGTGTTGCTTTTCTGTGCCTTTATAGAAGAGGCTATACTCCTTGTCAGAATTACTGAGAATAAATCGACCTGTCACAAGGCTGCTTCATTACAGCAGAATTGGTCAGATTTAATTCTGAACGTTTGGACTGGGTATAATAAAGTGTTTCCTGTGAAAGGAGGAATTAGGCACTCGGAGAGCAAAAAAATGCTATGGTGCAGAGCAAGCACAGCCATTTAATGAGAGGGAAAACAGATTTTTTTTTGCTGCTCACTGGCTATGGCCCCTTTCCACTTTGTCTGAGAGAACACCAGAGGTGAGGTGGTGATGAAATTAATAGATACCAGGTCACACACAGCATCTTCAGTCTGCTTCAAATTGATGTTTTATTCAATGACACAGCCTGATGAAGGGCATTGCTTGCACTGAGCAGTAGCAGTTCCTATCAACATCAATAACAGTCAAGAGCACTCGCTGCCTCCTGGGATCTGGCCCTCTCCATTTTATGAAGATTGGCTGTTCCAGCACTGACCACTGGACCATTTAAAAAGGTTACTCTACTCCTGTTTTAAATAATTAATGTATGTAATGTGTGTGTATATATATTTTGTAGCAACAATTTTAATTTGCTTTTGTTTTTTTATTTTTTTATTTTTATTTTTCAATGTTTTAAAAGTTTTATTTACTTTAGAACAGTAACTGATGCTTGGTGCAATTTCTGAAAGGTAAAGAAACCATTGATAGAGAGGAAGAAAGGATTGAGCTATTGGTATGAATCAGCTGCCAGCCAGGGCATGTTTAGAAGAAAGAAGGCAGTAGGGAAGAAGGGAAGGGAGAACCCCAGTAAGAGTAAACTGCTCCAACCTGTGAAGTCAGGCCTCATGCTGGGAGTAATTACATTCATAATCTGATTCAAACTTCTTTCATTGACTTCCCTGGTCTTTGGATCAGAAATGCCTGCTTACCTTGAGATTTTCCTTTCTTTGATTCAGAGGAAGATTTAGAGTAGATCAGTCAGTTTAATAGCTGAACAAATGTTTCACTGCAGTGTCCCTGAACTGTTCCCACCATTCCTTGAAGAGTGATCCACTGGCATGCCCAGCTCTCATTCTTTTTGCTTCCTCTACCTGAGATTCACAAGGAAATAAAAGCCCTACGTGTGCTCAGATTCACCTTTGCCCTTCAGTTTACATAAGGACTTTATAGGAAATGTGAAGTGATTTAGAAAGAAGCCTTTAAATATGAACAGAATTTGTAATTGAGAGATCTGTGAGATATTAAACAAACCAGTAGTGTTTCTGAGCAGGTTTTCCATGGGAGCCCTTTAATCTGCACTGGATCGTATCTCTGCAGTAACATTAGGTTCTGATTTATTGAGAGTAGAGCAGCTCAAATGAGAAGTCACTGGAGACAGAGGATCAAAACCCATGTTTTAAGTGGATAAATACTAAAAAGATTTAATATAGCATCTACATAAACAGTTTCAACATTCTTACATTGAAGTTCGAAATAAAACGTCACGTGCAGTGATAGCCACTTGATGATAATAAATATGGAAAATTCAGGGATAATGACAAGGAAACGGATCATCAGCAGATGAAGCAGAAGTAGGGAAAAGTTATATCTTCCTGTGCTTGGGTTGGGATGTTTGTTCCCTAAATGGAACAGGCCATTGGATACTTCTGTGAAACCATGGAATGGAAAGAGAGTCAAAAAAGGAGGAGATGATTGCACATTCCCAAACTTCTAATCTTGACTCACTGAACATCACGGGGGAAATGTGATTCTTGGTGAATGGTGCCTCTCTGAGACACTCATGGCTGTCTCCTCACATCCTGAGGAATGAGCTATGAATGGTGATGGTGTTCAGACACTGACATGGTCAATATTTGAGCTGCATCCTTTTCAAGGGGTATTTGGTAGGGTGGGCTTCTCTCAGCTGATAGTTCTCTGATGGCCACATTGGTTACATGGAGCTGACACTTTGAAAATCATTGCTGCAGCCTCTAATGTCTACAGCCCCGTGTCCTTTCTTAAATACAAGGAGGTTAAAGAGAAAAGTAACATCATGAAGAAAACACCAGCATATGACCTGGAACTGTGTTTCAGCTCGTGTGATCTCTACAGTTCATAGGTACTGAAGCTGGCTGTTCCTGGATTGACTGTCTGTGTGCAGAGATAATGTCAAGTAACATCTTCCTGCCCAGGCCAAGGTCATTGCTGATAATGTCACAGCAGTCTCCTGCATTTGTGTGCCAGATTCCCCCCAGAGCAAGGGCAAAGGTTTGAATGAGTAGGTTGGAAGGATTCAGAAATTAAGAGACAGAGAGAGGATGAGAAAGCAATAACCAGGAGTATTCCTAACTGTGCTGGCGAGTGCCACAATTAAGAAAGAAATATTAAATTTTGTAGTTTAAAAAATATTAAGGTAAAGGAACAAAAAATATGGAGATGAAATATAAGCCAGTGTTTTTCTCAAATAAACTGGCCAAGAGTCCAAGGGACCACAGGAAGTTTCTCAACATTTTTTTTAAAGTGAGAGCTAAAAGCTCAACAAATAGATGTAGTTTCACTGAAGTCTAGACTAAAGACACTACACTGCCCAAGGGGGTTATGTGGATAATCAAAAACATTTTGTGGTTTCTGCTGTTCCCAGAGACCAAAAGGAGGGACAGAGGAATGGTAAATGAGCCAAACTGGAAAAAAAAAAACCCCAAAGCCCTTTAGAAAAAGTTGACTTTCCCATATCCTGCTGGAGGCCAACTGAAAGTAACCAAGTCTTATGAAAGACAGGATCTACAGCTATGATCTAAAGACCTTGCTTTTCTTTGGAGAAACATAAATAGTCAGAAGAGTTTAATGGTCATTTAAGTGACTATTTTTAGTATTTGATTCAGTGCAGCTCTTTGAGTTTATTAAAATTGTATATGACAAATTGGAATGAGAACATGGAGACTAGCTGATTCTATAGCACAGTGGAATTAATTATTTTGATAGGAAAAATTAGAAGTAAAACCTAAATCACTGTGTGGCTGGAATGCAGAAGCTTTTACGAGGTCATTAGTCTGGGATTTTATGTAGACAAATTAACTTTTCAGCCAGAGTGCCTTAAACAGGCTTGGCTTATAAGTAACATTCAGGACATACTTATATTTTAAAGTGACTATTTAGCTCATATTGTGAACTTTCTTTGCATTGCTTCCCTCAAGATCATCTTTATCAAACCCAGCATTCAGATCACTGGGATTTGGGTGTGAATGGCACTGCTGGAAGTGTCAAGTTTTATTCTCAGCTACTTACTATGTGATCTAGTACTGATCAAAAATTACACATAAGTTATTTCCAAACATCCGTACGCCACATCCATATGCCAGAGCAGCAAGGCAGAGGAATATGGATTTTCTTAGTCTGAGTCCTACAGTTTAGGTAATTTACTTTGGAAAACACAGACAGAGGTGCTGGGGGAACAGACGTGCTGTCCCAAGGAAGGGAGGACAAAAGCCTCTTACTACCACAGACTCATATTTAGACATTCTGTCTACAAGAGAATCCTCTCTGTTTAATACTTTTCCAGCTGGGCCTTGTAAAGTGATTTCTCAGCAAGGCTTGTAAAGCACAACATTGCACCAATCACATGGATTAGTCACAAGCACATAGGGGTGATGGTACCTACATCAGTCTGTGGGAACCCTGCAGTCAGCTAAGCTTTGTTTGGCATTTGTCTTATATTGCAAAATCCCTTCACAGATGCTGAACATTAGGTGACTACTGAGACAAGAGTCTAAAGCATCTGCAAATCCTAATGACAAAGCAAAATAATCTTCAAATTCTTACCTTTGATCAGACTAAATTATGCCATCTGATGAAGTTCCCTAAGGCCATTAGAAATAAAAAATTAGGAGAAAAAAAATCTACTTTCCAGGTCTTAAATACTTACATATGAGTCATTAATAAGGATACCAGTAATTACAGTTCAGTAGAAAGAACTCTGTAAGACTGTCAGGTTTGGGAAGAAATTTATTAATTTCTTTACTTTTTTGCTTTAGGGGCTCCCAGAACTAAGTGCTACTGGTCTGCTCAGTGTGAAAAGGATGTACTGTGGTCTAATACCAGACTCCTTCATTACCAAAGAACCTGTATGTATTTAAAATGAATCATTTTTGATTTTTCTGTCTGTGATCATACTCAATATTTGTATATACTAAAAAAGCTGAGATAAATTGCAGGAAATCTGTTAGTATTATAATTTTCTACAATCATGGTAATGTGTACTAATTCTATTTAAATACTGAAAATGTTCCATTCAGGAGAAAAAGAAAAAGCAATTTTCCACTAGGTGTCAGTCAATCTATTTCTTTGACTAAAAAGGATCTGTCTGCAGAAGAGACTCAAGAACAAAATGCAGATGCAGAGCTGCTCTAAAAATAGTAATTTTCTGTAAGTACTGACCAGAGCATTTCAAAAGGATGATGAATTTTGTATTTTAATTATATCTCCGTTTTTTGGTTTTTTTCCTTGACATTTTCCTTTTTAACTGCAATGAAAGAAACCCCCACTAACTCCAAGCCTGGTACAGCTGATCCGTGAAGCAGCAGCTCTGGGAAGGGGAAAAGCAGGGAGCAAGAGGAGGGGCAGGCTGGCCAGGCTTGGTTATTTCCATTGGCTCTTTCTGTGGGAGGGTGCCCCAGCTTGCAATGGAAAACAGAATCCACACTTCTCAAGAAAGTTCTGAAGCATGGAGTCTTTGAACTGCTACTGCATTTAAAAAAAAAAAAAAAAAAATCAACCCAGCACCTTTCATAGTGTAGGGTCATCAGGAAAGATCGTAGAGTGCAAGGAGAGAGCAGAAACACAAACAGGGAAATGATGTCAAAGGGAAGAGAGGAGAGAAGAGACACAGATAGAGGAGTGTGTCAATATGGGCTTGGAAAGGGCAGCCAGATGTGACTGTCCCTAGTGTCAGCCTCATCCCATATCTCTGTCTGTAATGGTGACTGAAGAACAGGGACTCCCTGTGTCATCCTTGGACAGACTGGAGCTGCTGTGAGGAGAGCAGCACCAGAAAGATCTGCAGGAGAGGAAAGAAAATTGGTGATGCAGAGCAAAATTTGGCCAAAGTAGCCTAGAAGATCCTACAGAAAGCACAAGAGGAAACACATACAGAGCATTTTCAGCCTGGTATCATAAAACTCAAAGAGCCCATCTTGTGTCAGAGTCTGTTCTAGAGAGAGTTTCTGATAATGTTTCACATCTGCAGCTGCTCTGAACAGGTTGCATTCACATGGGCTCCAGGTTCCTGCATTGCCTGCTGTGCCCAGGTGCATGCATTAGGATGTGTAAATCAAGGCTGTTAAACCCTGAGGGCTCTGGGAAGCTCTTATTCTGAGAGCTGCAGGTCCTTCTCCCCCCAGCTGAGTGAAGGCTGGCAGGGTACCTATGGGAACAATGAACTGAGAAAGTCTGATCAAGGGCCATGATGGCAGAGGTGCCTGCTAAAAAAAAAGTGGCAGCTTTGTGAAAAGAATTCCATTTATACCCCACGTTCACCATGGCAAGAGTTAAAGACTAAGAGTGCTCCAGCAAGATGAAGCTCCCCTTGAAGGAAATGGTGAGCAATGTTCATAAAGGTTTGGGAGAGGGAGGGGACTGGGCTTCCCAGGCTTCCCGAAAGCCTCTGTGTTTGGATCTTGCTTTTGGGCTGTGGCTGCTGAGCTGTGTGATCAGACAAAGCAGAGACCCAAAAGGAATCACCAGTGTGTGGTTTATCATACAGCCTGGGTTTTCTACACTGGCATCAGTATCAGTCTTGTCTTCACGACCCCTGCCTCAGCTCCTCAACAAGTTTTTTGCTTGCTTCTGGCAACTTTTTCCATAATCCACAGAGGTGCCTTACCCCTACCAAATCCAGATACCATAAGATCAATTCTTTCACATATTTTTCACTTCTGCTTTTCATTTATTGGTGTTTTATTTGCCAGGTTACTTTGTGTTCTGAGCTGCCTCTTTTCACCACCCTGTAGCTCTCCCACTTACCTAGGTGTTAGGTTTCTCCCGGTGGCCATTACAGTGATGGAATTGTTATTAAAATAATCTGGTAGAGGAATTACTAAAATGTATTTTAACAGAATCCCTTCCCCAATTTAAAATTAGGTTATGGTATTTGTTACTGCTCTACTGGTTTGGAAACCTGGCTATGTCTGATGGAGAAAGAGCAGAATATTTTTGTAGGTCTGTTTGTGTAGTTTTGCAAAGATGCACAGAATGGACAGACTCACCAGCAGCTACAAAAATCCTGTAGGCTTCCTGGTGTGCTTTTTTTCCCTCTGAAATACCCAGAGATGTATATATGTATGTGTATGAAATACCCATTTTACATAACCTAAGATGGAGTGAATCAGTTGTGCCAGAGGAGGGGAGATACAAGAAGACCAAACACCACTCTGTTCTTTCCTGTCAGTGGTGGGGCTGGCAGAGGGCTCCAGGGGCAGAATGACACAGTGGTTCAGGAGGTGCTGGAAGCAGCAGCAAGACTTTGCAGTAGGACCTGGGAGCCAGGAGATCAATGACTATGTGCTGTCCTTCAGCAACTTAACTGGTCTTGTTGAAGATGCCCCTGTTCATGCAGGGTAGTTGGACTAGATGACCTCTAAATATCCCTTCCAACCCAACCATTCTATGATTCTCTTCTATGATTTTATGATTCCACCTCTGTTCAGCTCAAGTACCCTGCTTGTAAAATGAGAATAAAAGCAGTTCCTGTCTTCACAGAGTACTTTCAACCCCTAGCACCAAGAGCCTTCTAATATGACTTCAGAGAGTTGATACAGGATGTTAAATTTGTCTCCTTTTGCCCGTGGTACTACAGTAAACAGTGAATTTCCCCACTGGATCAGACACAGGAAGACTCTTCCCAGAAGCATGCTGATTTGGAAGGTGTTTTTTTCTTTGTATGCCAAGGTACTGCTTTTAACAGCACACCTGTGCTAGCAATTTTTAAAGACCTTTATCTAGCAAGGACTGTGCTTTTGAGGTCACCAGGAACTGACTTCTCTCATCCTTTTACTAAGATGTCAGTCTGTGAATAGCTCAGCTGCAAGCTGATAGGAGGTTGTTTTTCCTGGCAAGGTAAATGCAGAAGGTTTGGGACAAGAATGTCACATATGCCTTAGGGGAGACTCTTCTGTATGAGCTGGAAGCAGTTCAGTTCAGCACTACCTTTCCCTCTGCCCCTTGGTTATTTAGTTATTTATATATATATATATATATATATATATATACACATATACCTCTTTGTCAAATCTTATACTCTCTATTTAGTCTGATGTGTTTCAAATCAAGCCCATCCATATTTTTCAACCCAAGGGGTTTTAGAGCTTATTCATATAGGGGTATTGGCTTGTGGCAGTGCAGAGCTGGAGAAAGGATTTGACACTCTCAACCAGGAGTGCCCATGGGGGGACTTGACCTATAAAAAACCTGGAGGAACCAAAGCCAAACAAAATTAACTGCTTCTATTAAAACTGCAATGCTACTCAAGAGCCTGATGTCTTCAGTTCTGGAAGAGGTGCTGCTATTAAGCTGTGCTCCCTTCCTGTCATTTGCAAACATCCATGATCTCCATCTCCAGCTCAGCTGTGTTTTCCTTCCAGTTGACAGAAACCTTGGCCGTGAAGTATGGGAATAAAACTTGGGAACTGCTGCAGTGAAGTTTTGTTTTGCTCTTGAAATTTTTACCTCTCCAAAATCATTCCAGAGAAATGTTATTATTGATGATGTTTTACTTATTTACTATTTCTATGACACGTACTTCAGAAATTTAAGAACCCTCCTTTGTTTTTCTTTGTGTATCCAGCTTGTTCCCAAGAAACAGCGTGGCTGCATACTTATTTGGGATGGAGGCATGAGGGAAGTGCTGGCTCCCAGGGCCTGTCCCTGGCTTAACAGATGGGAGCTTCGGCTTTTCCATGTGCATCTGTGGAGCTGTGTAAGTAAAACTGTTTCCTATAGAGGTCTGCAGGGCAACCACTTTCTCCTGCCGTGCTTCTGAAATGGAAATGCTTGTTGGCTGTATTCCTTTGAGGCTGCTGCTGCCCTTGCACAGTGCAGCTCTCTGATAGCTGACTTTCTATGAGCTTCTGAAATGCTGAGCAGCTGAAAACCCATCATATGCCTCTCACTGTAGGGAATATTGGCTGCTGGACAGAATTACTGATCCTTAATTACTGTGACTGTACAGTAATGATCTGCCTAGAGCCATAATTAGATATAAAAAGGCTCTGAAATGAATCTATAGACCAAGTTCTATATATACGTAAAGCCCCAACAATTGTGGAGACATGCCAGCACAAGTTATTAATGCCACCATATTTTTATCATGTGAATATGACTGTGTAGTTAGTGATGGTCGGGGTTTCTGGACATGGCACTGCAGCCACACAAACAAAAAGTTATTTCAGCCAGCTGGTTGCATTCGAGGGTGAATTTCATACTTGCAATTCTGTGGTGAAAGGAACTCACTATACTTGAGGAGAAGGAGAAAGAAGCAGCTTTTCTCAGACTTTTTTTGGAACAACTGCACTGATTCGGAGACTGTAATTCCCTGAGGAAGCTGTGTCTTGGCTATAAATACCCTCTGAGCTAGCTCAGTGGGTTTATCTGGACTGGGATCAAATTATAGGTGTTGCATTTGACTCTAACAGAAGGCATATTTCTTATTCTCTATGGAGCAGCGATAAGGAAAAATGATCGAGGCAGGGTCTGAGATACCTTTTAATGAACAGCTTCTTCCATTGCTATTCTGTAGGCCTGGATGAGCATCTAATTTGAGAAAAGCTGCATCACAGCTATGTCTTATGAAATGTGACAGCCAAGGAGATGACTAAAAGCCAAATTATTTTTATTAGGCCCATAAATGCCCTGTTGAGCAGTGTCTGACTCCTCAAGAGGATAAGTGTTCATGTGTGATTCCCAGACACCTGGGCTTGTGGTATCAGCAGAAAGCAGCCCCGAAGAGAGGCTGTGCTGTTGTAGTTTGATCTCTCTCTCCTGATTAAAAGTGACTGGGTGCAACATTTCTACCATCAGCAATATGCTACAAGGCAGCTGTCTTCTCTGAAAACACCAGACTTAGACACAAGCTACACTGGCTGCTTTGCCAGGCTGACAGAACAGTGTCCTTGGTCAGCTGATTGCCAGAGGGAGCCTCAGCTCATCAGGGGATGAGTTGTGACACAGGGGCACACCAAGAGCTCAAAGTTCCTTCCTCTTGGACAAAAATAGTCAAATATGTTGGAAAAGAAAAATACCTTTTTATAATCCTGAGCTTGTGGTTCCTCATTTAGTAACTTCATCTCCATACTTAAAAATAACAAGCAAGGCTATCTTTTCTGAGCAGGTTCTCCTCTTGTCCCAGCCAGGGAAACTTCTGGACAATTGCTCCTCTTGGATAAACTTGTGCATTTTAGGATTAAGGCTGGTTGTTCAGAACTTGAGCTCTCCAAGAGGGTGATGACAGACCCCTTACCTTCAAGCACTGCTAAACATGATGCAATCTATAAGCAACATAGGCCCCCTAGCCTGAGCTGTATGTGTCTGCCTGGGAAAAGTTTTGCATCAGATCAGGGTGGGCAAAGGGAGAAGGAAATGAGATAAGGACTGTGCCTGATCTGGCTGCAGTGCTGGCTCTGGTGGGATGGAGCAACCATCACAAGCAGACAAAAAACACACATGGAGAACTGGTGAAAAAAGAGAAGCTTTCAGGCTCTGACAGTAGGTCTGCAGAACAGAAAGAGGAAACACAGAAAACAGGAGGGCTGTGAGAGCAGCAAATGGTTTCAGAAGCTATTGCTGCTGCTCAGCCTGGGCTGCCTGCTCCTGACATGTTTTACAGAGAGCAACCAGAATGCCTTACCTGCCATTGGGAAGCACTTGGTGGATATTTAGTGCTTTGGCAAAATGAAGCGTGCATCTTTAAGTCACACACATTATGCTTGATTAGCATAATTTAGAGGTAAAGAAAGAAAAGAGTATTTTACTTTAGTGTAGTAAAACCTAGGGTGCAGCACCCTAGGAAACATTTCCTTACAAAGGATGTCCTGTAGACTGTTTTCTACTTCATGGTTGGAATGAGTGCAAATACTATGATTATTTTTTTATCCTAGTTAATGACTCCTTGGAGCATGACAATGGGTATAAAACATTAACCTCGTTTGTTTAAAAATATTAATACAATTTTTTGTCTAATGGTACAAATCTGGGCACAACTGATAACAAAAATTTCCAGGGTCTTATCTCTTTAAGGAGATAGCTAAATGTGATGCCATTCATCACAGTGATGGGCAGTTCCTCAGGCACAAATATGCACATATCACAGCCTGTGCATGATGACGACCAGATCCAGCTCTGTTTTCTGTCTGCTTTTCTGCGTGGCGTTATTGACAAAGAGCTATGAGCAAGGGCAAAGCAATGCTCATGACAAATCCTTTGCAAATGTTTAGGTTGTTCCCTTATGCACCCTTCTGGCAAATTGTAATCGAGTCTAGAAATCTGTGTTAGCCCCAGAGCAGGAGTGCAGAGTGCAAATAGGACTGTCCAGCATTTTATTTGAAATTGAATTTGCCATCTTTTGGTCAGGCTAGAGCTGATGGCTGGGCAAAAGGGGCCCTGAGGTCTGGTGCACTGAGAAGAACCCTGGTGAAGAGAGGGCACCTGCATCCCAAGGGGTTGATGCTTGTATTGGGTCACTTGCCTGCAGCAGATCTTTGTCAGCCAGTGCTCCCTTCAGACTCAGTAACTTCTCAAAGGTAAATGTCCATCTGTGTTTCAGGAAGATAAAGACTACTATCTCTGATCGTAGAAATGTGGAAATACTTTTAAAAACCATTCTCAAAATCTTACTGTAATTTTTTCCCTCTCTATTTATCTAAGCATTCTTTAAACCATGTTTATCAGCTCTGATACTTCAAATCCTGTTACTGTGGTTTAGCATACAACATTGAGGTTGTTTTTCTGATATTCTAATTGCATCTTTGTAGCTCCCAAGTCCTTTATGCTTTAGCTCCCCATCACAAAATGGGGTTAATAGCACATCTGTTTCATCTCTCGTCTATCAAAAGTAATTAGATTTAAAATCCTTCAGAGCAGTGTAGTGCATAAGCAAACAGCAGCTCAAAGGAAAACTCAGGTATTTTTGTTTCAGTTTCTTTCAAAACTTGTACTTTCAATCTATGATTGAAGCACAAAAATCACATTTTTTTTCCCCCCCTTAGTTCTGGAGAAGTCTAGAAATGGAAACTGAGGCACAGAGGGCAAAAGGTCCATGTGTGAAACCTGACTGAGGGACAGGCTCGAGTCATGCAAAGAGCAGGCTCTTTGGGTTCCCAATTTACGCCAAAGATTTTGGATTATTCATTTGTGTCTGAGGCAGGCGAGAGGGAAACGTGAGGGTAGGGATCTCAGTCCTGCACAACCTGGAAAATACTGTTGCCCCAGCTTCTACTTCTGGGAAAAATTCCTGTAAGAATTAGGCAGAAGACAAGGGCAGAACAGAGGGAGCTTGTTTGTTTAGACACACAATGTTTGCCTTTATTTCCCTCTATCTTTTCTAAGGGCCACGACAGCACTTCCTTCCTAGTTCATTCGTGTGGCTGCCTGAAAGGGATATGTCTAAATAGGGGTCAGAGGGACTGCAGGGCAGTTTGCTTGTTTGTTAAACAATATGGGAAGAAAACAGAGGCCATGAAGAATACTTCCCTCCCCTCTGTGCCCTGGGGAACATTCTTTATAAAATTTGGCAGCAGCTCTTTCATCAGAAACCAGCAAACCATTGCATGGAGCGGCTGGCCCTGGAGACTGTTTTAGCAATTTACCAAGAGAGGAAGAGGAGGCACAGGAAACAAGCTTAAAAAAAAAAATAAATAGAAAATCCCTATATCAGTAATACAGAGTGTTTAAACAGTGCAAAATACACAGTAGTTTTCAAGGAATTGGAAAAGAAAGGCATGTTGAGCTTGCCTTTCTGCAGGGTGCATTACAAACAGGAGCACAAAAGTATCCTGTCATGTCCCAGATCATGCTGCTGATCCATTTAAATAAACACTCTCTCTCTGACAGTGACCAGTACAAGAGTGTTCAGAAAACAACTTCCTGGAGGCTCATGTGAAAATTATGCCCAGAGGTAAGCCCAAGTGGCCAGTACAGAAATTGAAGCATGAGAAAAATAACAGTAACTTCTGTAAGTACATTTGTCCCCAATTCTGCAAAATTCCAGTGAATTCCAAATGTTAGTCATATACTGAAAATAATTACTCCTGTAAAGAGCTGATGGCACCAGAAAGTTGCTTAGGTTTTTATCACATACAGGCCTAATAGTTTGTTAGCCATGCCTGGCCTGCTAAAACCTCTGTGCCTCTCAAGTCCATCACTGCTCTTGACGGGTCATTCATTTCCTCATCGATCTTGACTTATCCAGTAGGATGCTTGGGGCACAGCCTTCCCTCCTTCCCCAGTCCAATAACTCTGGTGAATTAAACCCAGTTCAATAACTATTCTGTCTGATCTTGTTTGCAACTAATGCCACAAGGTCCTTACTATACACTATTTTTATGCACGAGCAGCTAGAAAATGTCTATTTTTCTACTTGCTCAGGGTCATTCTTAAAAGGACTCTAAATACAATTTAACGTGTTTTCAGAATCCTCCAAAATCAAATAAGGGAGACTGCAGACCAAGAGTTAGTGATGCTGAGTGCACCATTACAGTCCTGGAACTAATGAGTGGTTACGACCCCTTCTAAAATGGGGTTTATTTCCACTTTAGCTGAAGACTTGCCCTGTGTTATAAGGAATATATTTCTATGCTTCATGTACCATATGAGAAGCATGACACAGACTGGATTCCCTTGGGGAAAGAGAATCACTCCTAGCTCTCACCACTTAAGAATGAGCATCTGATTTTGTCTGCTTCTCCCCTCAAATGGGAGGTGGATGCCCCACCGTTGCTGAGGGTTTACAGAAGACACCACCAGAATTTTCAGTTTCAGTAACTTGTACGTGCTTCTCCCAGTCCTAGATAATGGCATACAGACAACAGTCTGTATGTAGAAGGAGGGCAGGTGCTGTTTTCCAGCCATGTTACCTTAATGGACTCTCTTTGTTTGTAACAAAGCAAGGCTTTCAAAACTTACTCTCTATGCATTAAAAAAAATATATTTTCTGCTAGTGAATGAAATTGTTCATGGCTACTAAAGTTTTACCGTTTTGTTGCTTTTACTTGCATGTAGGTCATTGAAGTGGGTTATCTGGATTTGGATTATTGTTTGTATTAATTATTATTACTGGATACTTTATTACTTGTTCTATGCTTTAAAATCCCTAATTGATGTATGATGTAGGTGACAAAGGTTTCAATAGTAATATTTATCCCATGGCCAGCAGTACTAAGGACTGAATGTTTTAGAAATGTTAAGGATAGAGACTGCAAAAACCAAACAAACCCAAAAAGCGTGCTCATAGTTCAGTGAAAAATCCCATGTGTGTACTTCAGACATTCTATTGTGCTGCTGTGGTGCTGGCAGTTATTTAGGGAAAGAAAAAGAATACAGATTATATGATTAAGTTGAAAGAGTATTTTTTGTATTTTTACATTCATTTTCAAATGTCCAAATGGACTGCTTAAAATATGCTCTATCATACAACTTTCCCCAGTGGTAAGGGTAAAAAAGTGGCCTATAGTGGCATATTTTTGACTGCCGTGCCACTAAACATGCTGCAAATGTTTGGCCAACTGGGTCCTCTTCCTTTTAGAAGAAGCCTTCTATTACCCACACCTTGCACACCATCTTAGTCTGGGCTGTGCTATGAGCATGGATCTACTCCTGCTACTAGCTGGCTTGTTTAAAAAAACAATTCTCTAAAATGACAATTCAGTGCTTTCATTGAAACAACCTTTTCTTGAGATTCCCATTTGATTTGCTAACAGCAATGACTTCTTTAATTAATGAGGCACAAGCCCCCGTATGCTTATAGTAGTCTTATATAATAGAAAATACTATCTATTTTCACTCTCTGGAACACATACATAAATGCACTGGCACTTCTAGCACTCTGCCTTTTGAATATTTGATTTTTTGGAATGGTAATACCAAGAACTGAGAACTCTGTTCCAAAGGGTTTTTTCCATTTTTAGTGTTAGAAAGCCTTAAGGTGTTTGTGTGGGTCAGGAGCAACTGTGATGTTCAGACCCAGCACATCACCCCTTTATGACTTGACCTAGTGAAGTGCAAGACGTACCTGGAGAAGCACACACAACACACTTGTTCTAGGGCTTTTTTTTTTTTTTTTTCTCTGTCTAGTAACAAATAAAGAAAAACTGAGCCAATGGAATAATGGATTTGATTCCTGCTATAATAGGGAAATTTGTTTATCAGTTATAGGTCTGGGTTTTGAGTAAATTTTAGAAATTCAAGAGATTCTCCCAGTTGTCTGGTAACCTCCCCATGCTGCTCTTCATGTTCTTGGCTAACAGAAGGGAGGCACTGTTTTCCTTTAAATGAATGTCCACTTCTATAAATCCTAAGCAAGCTGCATGCCACAACCTCCAATGTGATTCTTAGAGAAAGACATGTTCGTTCTCTATTTCCACAACTGATTTACTTAACTGTAGCTTTATTTTTGACAGCATATTGTCTCTCACTTGGCAAGGCAGTGCTGACACTTACAGATGAAAAACAATGGTCTTTGAATCCTGTAATCATGTCAAATAATTAAGAGAGGGCTTTTTTTTAGGTCTTCATGATGCTTTACAGAAACTCGTGCAGGGATAATTGCAGGGTTTGAGTCTGTGCAGTTTTAAATGTCTTGCACTCTTGCTGCTTCCCAGGGAGATATTATCCCACAGCCTCAAAGACCTCTTGCTTTGTGGAAAATGCCTTTACATTTCCTTCTGCCTCAAATTTTCCATTAACAAATTTTTATCCCAACTTGTACACCCACTCAGATAGTCTGAACTATTCTGTGTTTTTATGACCTTCCCATGCTAGACATTTACTACATCCCTTTTGTCTAGTGGCCAGATTATGTGTTGAATCTCTCTGTATAAATGTGCCCCTTCAGTGCTCCAGTATCTTTTGATGGAATTTTTTCTTCTTTGAATTCTTTCCCATCCTTCACTGCTCTTTCCTGTCCCTGGACTCAGCTTGGAAGTTTTCTTGTAAAGATTTCTTGTGAGCAGTCTGGACACCTCAGGGAATATAGGAAAATATAGTAGCATGGTGCAGAGGGGAAGTGAAAGTGAAGACGCTTCAGGTGCCTGTGCACAAGAAGCATGAATGCAAAAATTGCACATTAGCATCAGTAATAAGAACACCACTTTCACCTCTGGTGCTATGCTTGTCATCATTTTATACACTGATTCCTTTCCTTGCTGGAGAAATAGAACAGCTCTAGGTTGACAGATGAGGAATACTAGAAAGTAATTCTTCATAAATGTTTAGTATTTCCTCCTATGATGGATGCAGTCAATGGCTGTATTGACAAGTTATGGTATAACATAGGCAAAGGAATTAGCATTTTGTCTTTCTAAAATTAAAGCTTTGCTCCATTAAAACAGTATCTTGATTTCATTCCTTATTATTTTAGGACACTGCTTCCAGCACTTAGAAGAGCTGTGTATACTTACTTTTCAGATGTCTCAAGTGGAAATTATCTACCTTTTATTAGGCAGCTCAAGTCATTGATACTGTCTTCATACCAACTTTCTTTTGGCACAGAAAACTGTGGATTTATACTGGGTCCTGCACTTTTCAAGAACTGTAGAGGTGCTTGTTCACAATGGGTCAGCCTGGCTTTCCCAGTCTGCCTGTGTGTGCTAGTGACACTGCCTTCTGGCCTTTAGGCTGAAGCCCACTGATTACTTACAACTTCAGAAATATCTATTTGTGGATTGCACTTCTTGAGCAGTGACAGTAAAAACGTGACTTTTTCCACCTGAATTTGTTAGAAGGCAGCACTGATATTCAGCATTACTGGAGCACACAGCAGGCTGGACCAGTGCTGCACTGAGAATGCTACCAGCAGCAAGCCACACCAGCACCTGGCCAGAATTGAGAGGGTGCAGCCTGTGCTCCTCTGTGACAACCACTGCCTAAAGCAAAAGTGTCCAAGCAAGAGCCATTGTTGCTGTAAGTGACACCAGACAAGAAACACAGACAGGGAAACTTGAATTCTGTTGCCCAACTACAACATGGACACCTGCAACTCAGGGTGCCAAAACAACCATTCAGGAGCTTGAGGCAATTCAGAATAGTCAAAATTAAGTCATGTTTTAGGAATGTTTAGGAAAATGCTGATTTGAAAATAACCTAAATGCACTTGAAATAAGATGCAGAGTAAGTTTTTGAAGTCTCTGAGCCAAATAACAGTCCCTTATCAGAAAGTTTCCCTAAAAGACTTCAGTGTGTACTGTGACAGGAAGAGGTTGGCTTTTGCCAGACTGGGAAGCAGCATTCCCCATTGCTCCCTGGGGAACATACTGGGAAGTGACAGTGATCAGGACTCTGGGATGCTCAGGCAGAGAAAGAACACAATGACACTGGTAACTGAACAGCAGCAGGACTCTTTCCACATACTCTGGCCTCTCGAATCAAAATCCTCTTTCAGATGCCCAAATTATATTTCTGTTGGCTAAGACTTTAAAAACTTTTAAAAGTTGCTTGAAGTAACAGCTGTCTTTGGCTTAATTTTTCACCTTAGTCAGTTGTTTGTATATCCTCCTGGCCTCCTCTTTGGCTTCATTTCACTGCTGCATGAGCTTTAGCTTTTTCCAATTACTTTCACACTTTCATTTTTAAAAGTGACTCTGACTCCACAGCTCATCACGTCCTCATTCTCCCCACAGAAAACAAGGTGAATAGTGGTGAATTGTTTTTCAGCATTGCATACAGCTGACTATCAAGCAGGAGTTTGCTTTGCTCCCTGTTAAATTCAACAGTAACTTTCTGCAAAAATAAAGGTTTATTTTTGAATGCCTTAAGTTGCTGACTGGGAAGTATTTCTGTCCAGCTATCTGCCCTCACAAAGACTGGTCTTAAAAAAAATTAAAAATTGCTTTGGTACTTCTGTTTAACAATACTAAAACTATTGGCCTGGGAGAGGGCAGGGGTGGCCACGCAGTTGGTAATAGTCTGTAAAGGACAGGTGGTAAGAAAAATGCCTCCTTCTCTGGACATCAAAACAGAAGAATATAGAATAAAATAAAAACCATTATGCTTCTCCAATTTTAAACATTTAATAGTGCACTTATTGAGTATATTCTGTACAGACATCTATAGCACGTTAAACATTTTCCTTTCTCTCATGTAGATCATAGTCATGTAAAGCACATTTACAATAGAAAACATACTTGAGGTACAAAAACCCAAAAAAGATTATCTGAGGTATAAATACAGGTATATTTTAAATAATCTTTATCATGCTTTATCTATGTTGGACAGTACACTGTGGGCAAGTATACATGTTTACAATAGAATGGTATGTACAACATACAATTTTACAAATTCAAAAGTGTTTGATGTAGAAGAATATACAAGGCTTTCCTACTCATGAGGAACATTGTTACTGGAAGTACTACATTATTTGCCATAATAAAAAAAAAAAATCTTCATTAAAAAGCTTAAAATAATACTGACAATGGTAACAAAGTCTCAGTCAAAATTCCATCTTGCAACTCATTCATACCCTAGCCACAAAATACATTTATCACTTAATACTGCACCTCAAAAGCAGATCTTTACCTTTACAGTAAAACCTACGGGAAGACACCTTTCCAGAGGACCTCAAGACTTCCTAGAGTTCATACAAGTTGATTCTCAAAGAGAAGGGAATATCCCAAAGGGTTTAAAACCCAACAAAACCCAAGAGAAAACCCCACCCTCCTCTCTGCTCCCAAGTACAACCCTCCAGATTGCTCACATCCAGGTTCTGTTCATATTAACGTGCAGCTTTTAGCAAAACAGGCAAAGAAGGGAGAGGAAGGGAGAGAGCTCATGCGACTCTTCCTCACCACCTCACCCCACCTGCTGTTGCAGGAGTCTTGCCACCTCCCAGCACCACAACTCCAGTGTTGACTTTTTCCTCTTGAGCCATTAGAGTACAGTAAAGTATATAAAAGCACTTGTAGTTTACATGGGTAGGAATAAAAACAACAATAGTTTTTTGGCAAATTAACAACTGACATTACCAGCTCTCTTCACTGTTGCATAGGTATTTCATTTCTAAGCTGCTGCACGGCTCAAAAGTTTATTTAATTACAATGGCTACAAAATTACTAATCACTTCTAAAAGATCATCTGGATAAGGAGTGGACAGTAATCAGAGCCAGCCTCTTGTAACATCTGCTTAGGGTTTTCAATGCAGAGGAAAATGCAGAACTGGTGCATAGGAAGGATGGCTACTCCTGGTCCACAGGGAAATCCCATTCTAGGCTGAACCGTACCCAGCGTACTGCAATCCATTCTGGCTGCCTATCAGTGTACCAGACACATTTCAAGTTCAACTTCTGCTAGTCTTTCAACCACTAACACACTCATTCACACTTTAGTCTCTGTGCAAACCTTTCTCTGCTTATCTCAGTGAGAACACATTGAAGAGTACCAACTATTCCAGTGGATACACCAGTCCCTCAACGCACTACAAATAAAATGATATGGGTATGTACATAAAGCTAAGTATTTCACATGGGAATGATGAGCCTTCACCATATTTCATAATATATTTTGCATTTAAAGAATTTTGCTTCTCAGAAGCAATTCAAACCATCAAATAGTACAATTATTTTTCTTTTTTTCCTTACTTTTTTTTTTGCACAGTCATCCTATATATTCCAGTCGAGGCCTACACTATAGACCTTAAACAGACAGGAAGCAGCTTTAAAGTGTATGGTATGGCCACAGTCCTATAGTAATGCTCACAGTCAAGTTCTCATGCTGTCATCCCTTCATGACATGACTTGCAGATGGCACACTAGTCCCCATCTGCAATGGATGAGCCTTAGTTTTGGGTAATGTCTACATTGCTGAGGTGTGGAGCGCATGGCTGTTCCTCTTCAGTAGTCACCTGGATTTTACTTCCTTGTTCTCAAGACTCTGATGGCTGAAAGAGTCTCGTATCTTTACGACTTCAGATGCACACAAGTGTCCAAAAGACTTGGTGTACCAGTCTGGCATGTGGCCCCTGATGCATGGAGAAAAAGTAATGATGAAGTTGGTACCAGTAACTCTGCATGCATTTCCTTAGTCAGAATCAGGTCTGTAGCTGGTTGAATGCCTGGCTATGAAATTTCCGTATCACTGCTTACTGACCTCAGCTCTGCATTACAAATATACAGACTTGTCAAAAATAAGTTTGCTGCAGTAAGGAAAATTTGTTAGAAGTTTTGTGACAACTTGGCCCTTGTTACTAACTTAATATTAAAATAAACACGTCCTTGCATCCAAATACATCTATCAGAGGAAGGAGTAGGACTATATACCAATAGCTATGGTGCAGTACATACTGGAGGCTGCTAATGCAGCAAACCACCTCTTCTTAGATGTGCACTGAAGTCAATTTTCTCTGTCATCTCAGAGACCTGTGTGCATGCCTTTGAGAAGAACATACTACTGGCCAAGCTAAAGCCTGTTGAACCAACTCAATTTTGTGCTGACTACATGGAAAGCATACACAAAACATTCTTGCCATGAGAGGACAAAGTGAAAATTCATACCTTAAATCAATTCTGCACATGTAGGTAAGCTTAGATTTTCCTGACCCGCAGGGCTCAATCAGATACCTAGAGAGGAGCACATTGACTCTAACGCCTGCCACTGGCGCACGGTCGTGGTCCACTGAGGTTGCCAGAAGCACACAAGCTCCTTTGGGGAAGTTTGTCCTCCACGTTCTAAGGAAAAAGGAGGAGAAAAAGTCTTACATTTGACAAAAAATAATTCAAACATCTAGTAAGATTTCAAATCATACACAAGCAGGTACTGATCTATAGAACTTGCATTCTATAGAAATTGTAGGCCAAGTTGCCAGAGGTATAAGATTTATATCTTTATACACTATTGTGTAGAAAAGTCTTACCTTAAGACAACAAAATCCCTGGCTGGGTGAGGGGCCATGCTGTTCTGCACATACTGGTATATATCTGTCTGGCTATCCAAAGATTCAATTACTTTTGAATCTATAAGATCTTCATCCCAAAGATGCTGCTCTTTAAGCAAACGATTCAAAACATCCTCTGGTGCAGCTGGGATTTCAATGGTGGCTTTCCATAACCGTAGTGGAGGACCTTCACATACCTGTGGGAAGATCAGCACAGAGTCCTCAGTTTTACTCTTCCTTACACTTTCTTTTCCTTTGCATTTTAGTGTCTTCTAAATACAGCGAATTAAATACACCCATATACTCTTCCTTACACTTTCTTTTCCTTTGCATTTTAGTGTCTTCTAAATACAGCAAATTAAATACACCGACCATATATTAGTATATACTGTACTAAGCCTGTCGTAAACTCAGACTAAGATTGTTTTTTTAACAGTGAAATGCATCTGCACCCTGACTTCCAGATTATTTTTAAGTTACAGTTTACTTTTCCAGTATTAAGGCTACAGAAAAACATCCCAATTTTCCAGTTTTTAAGTATCTTAAAACTCACTGAAACACTTCTCCCTGTGCTAGTTTTGAGGTGTGCAAGAATAGAACTAAAAAATTTCCTTCCCACTACCTGCACAGTGACAGTGTTTGGAGGCTTCACACAGCCTGTCAAAGTTTTTTACATGTAAATACAATCCAGCCAACATTCTTGGGCTGGATAAACACAAATCAGTGCATGTTAACTGACTACTGCTGAAAGACATGCTGCTTTTTGATGTGTGCAACTATGAAAAAAGATTTTATTTTTTCTTAAATCTATCTGCAAAGTAAAGAACCCTCTGCACTGAACCCTCTGCAATACCCTATGTGAAAAGCCTGCTTATATTGCAGAATATGAGTGCAAAACCAAAGCTGTGGTGTGAGTGAGAGGGTACATACCTTCTTGTAGGCCAGGTCTGCTTGCTCTGAAGTGGAGCAGCTGACCCAGCCTTTAAACTTCTCCTTCATCTCCTTGAGCAAGTCGTCCACACAGTCCTGGAGGTAGCAGTGGTAGTCAGAGGGTTCTGCGGTGCTGGTGCCGCCCCGGAGCTCCTCCAGGGTGAGGGGACGCAGGTCCTGCTCTGTGTAGGAGTTCCGGCCCCTGCTCATTTCTTCTGGTATCTGAGGGGTGAAAAGGGTGAAATCATTCTCTTGCAGCTCTCACCCCACATCACAGAGTTAGTCTAGCAGCTTGTCAGCCATAGACAGATGGGCTCACTAGTTTTTTAAGTGGTGGGATGTGTATGTGTCAAGTCAAACACTCAATGCAAAGAAATGACAGAATTAACTTTATGACTTTGATTTAACTTTAATTAGTCTTTCATTTACGGGCATCTTAATTTTTCTGTGGAGTATCCCTCCTTGCTACACAGTTCAGATTCATTCCAAGAGCAGTTTATCCTGCAGACTGAACAAAGGAGGGGTCAGTTGTGAGCACCAAGAAAAGAGGCAGGCAGTTCTTCAGTTTTAGGCTCTGAAAAGATTAAATAAGAGAGGAAAACCAGAACTCAAAACTTGCCTGGTTCTCCATCCTAGATCCTAGGGGGAGCCTGCTTTTGTTACTACAGACCCTTCAAGCTAGAGTCTGACAGTGTCATGTTCCAGGTTACTTTTGGCCTACTCTTGCTAACTCTTGGGATTTTAAGTATAAAACAAGCACTGAAATTCCTGGAAGTAGCTTCCCGCTTTGTAATTAGAGATGAAGTTCACAGATCTTCATGGCCACACATTAAAACCTTGAAAACATATTTAAATGCAGCTTGGATGTAACAAAAATGTCCCAAACCCTACAACTGCTTCATGACATTTGAGTACCAGCACCAGCAAAACAAATCTCTTTTCTTCTATCACTTCTAATACCCACATGGACCCAGATCAAGGTGCAAAGTTTTTTAGAAAGCTGTTTATCATGTATTAAAACTGTATGAAAATAAAGAGCCATTCCTAGCATTCCATTATCCATCATATCTAAGCCAACATTCCACCCATCGATTTTACAAATAGGTATTTTACCTGAAAGAGCTTCTTGCACTCAGCAATCATATGAGCTAGCCCTTGGGTTGCAGCCAGATTTTCGTTTAGGTCTTTCTGATCAGGTTTTCCCAGGCTTGGTTTTCTTTGCATCACCCTTCACAGGGACAAAGAGCACACACAAATCCAGTTATTTAATGCAGAGCAACAGAGATGCTTGGTAAGAGTACAGTAGGATTCCTAAACCTGCTGGTGATCTAGACCAGTGTTTCCTGGAACCAAACTTTGCCGTGGTGCTAGCAACTTCTCTTGGTACTCTTGCTGAACTTTTATTTGGGATCCCCCGTTTCTCCCTTCCTATGAGCTTACTTATATTTTAACAAATCTCTAACAAAAGGTAGAATGCCATAACAGCTCTACACCCCGTGTCCTCTGAGATGATCACAACTGGTAGGGTCAACGCTAGACCATGCCCATTGCACACTGCTGCCAGCGTGTGGTGTGGAACCAGCAGCTTTGAGCCCTGCTCCCCAGAGACGTACCTTGGGGAAGAATTCTCTCTTTTGAGAGTGTTTAGGTGGAAGAGTGAAGGTGCTAAGCAGACAGCCAGGTTTGTTGGTGTCATCTGGTTTTCCTTCACCGCAGCTGTGACATCACTCAGGAAATAGAGAAGGATCTGGAGGACCTCCCTGTTCTCATCGGGTAAAAGCATAATTGCAGCCTTGATAGCCTGGAGACGTTGATCCTTTGGCACATCTGCATAATATTAGTAATTCTCTCATCAGCCCACTGATTTTCCACACACGCAGCATGAATACATCCCAAAGCAAACTCCAGCTTCAAATATTTGACTTGAGTTTGAAGTGATTTCCTTCAGGATGCATACCATTCATAGGAAACATGAAGGAATTTTTATTTTAACCCACTAGTTTAACTGTGCTCAGCTATTTCCTGCCTCACAAGAAATGCAACCAAGAAGAAATTATGCCCAGGCCAGAGTTAATTTTAGATTTAATTTCAACAGCTACATGCTCCCACAGATGCACTAAAATGACAGAAGCCTGGAGTCAGGCAGTGAACAAGCAAACAGTCCAGCCAATTCAGAAATTCTCTGGCTTTCAAAGAAATTCAAAACATGAATGCATTTCAGGATAGGTAAATTAATTATATAAATTGGTTAGCAAAATGTTTCAACAATGATGTCATAAAATATCCAGAAAGTGTTTTACCAAACACAGAGGGTTGCTTTATTGAGCAGATCACACAAAGTCATGCAGTGGAAAAAGAAAGTCAATGCTGTGAAGCCCCATACCATTAAACAGCTCCTTGGTTACTAACAACAAACAGCCACTGGAAAAATTTGATGTGTGTCTTTATATAAGGCCTTCTCCTCCAAACTTGGAGAGAACAAAAAATGAAATAATCCAGACCAGATCTGCTTCTTATAAAGGGATTTCCAATAAGCCATCCCTGAAGACAACATCAGAGCCTGAGTCCTGGAGCATTTATATCATCATTAGCACCACACCACCCTCACTGCACGTCTCATAATACATATGGTGCTAACCAGATATTTAAATGGTATTTGCTTTGGGCTTCAGCAGCTTTGTTAAGACTAGAAACTGAGTTTGGGACGCAGTTCTAAGCAGAAATACACTGTTTTTCACAGCCTCCCCCAATCAGTTCAAAGCACAGTTAAGCCACGCATGGATAATTCCTGAGTGCAGCCTTGTGCATAACTCTTAAGCAAAGGGAAATTTTGTTCTTTGCAGGGAAGCAAAATTTACAGCTGCTTTTAAGCTCTTTGCTTTACACAGAGATACTTCCTGACCACCTCTGGGGATTCCTCAGACCTACCGCCTGCAAAAGGAAAGGAACACATACTTCTGCAATGCTCTGTCAAACTTTTTCTGGCATGAAACCCACAAAGAGTTGTTGTTTAATATGCACAGAAGTGGAGAATCTTATTAATTTTGTCCATAAACCTTTCTGGGAATCCAAACAAACACACACAAAAAAAATCTGTGCAATGAAATAATGGTAAGTATGCTTTATTTTAACCACTAAAGTCCACCTAAGGAGCTCTGAAGTTCCCATGACTTTTTTGTAACCATCATGTTAAGGAAGGAAAAAAATACAGCAATGACCCAAAGGAGAGAGCTGGGGTGCTAGTAGGGAGAGAAACCACAGAAACAGCAAGGTGCCCATAGCATACTAGTTGGTTTGGAGCCCACAAATATTTCAAATAGCTTTGGAGTTCTCGTCACCAAACATTAATTAATCTTTGGCCATTTTATAAGGTGAGAATACTCCCAATGAAACAATAGTGAAGAAAGCTTTTGAAAGACAGCGTGCTGTTTGGAAAAATCCAGCACAAAATTACCATCTATACAGAACTCAGTTTCTCTAGCTCACAAAGGAGAATGTCTCCCTTGCTGGACTTCAGCCTGCCATCTCAGAAAGATTAATTCTTTCTCTTCACTTACACTGATAATATGGTACCTACCAGAAAAGTAGCTACAAGTCAGTAACAGAAAAGGTTTCAACTTAAAGGTTATTTTCAGAAGTTGTGCTGAAGGTTAGAAGAATGTGCATTATAAGAAAAGAGACATATTTTGTCAGCCTTGGTCTTACAAAAAAATGTCAGTTATTCAGTAGACTTCAATCCCCTTGAAACTATTTGCATTGCTCTCCTCTACCTAGCCACATTATTTTCAAATCACAGTATCTAGCACGCTCATAGAAAAAAAGGAAAATTTTAGCTAGTGATGGAGGATTTGTATTTAACCCAAACTACAGAGAAAGGTGAAATGAAAAGAACTTGCAGTATAGATCACTATACAACCAGAAAGTTGGAGAAAAGCACAAACATAGGCAACATGCACAGTGCCCAGAGAGGCAGTATTAGAAACTTCCTCCCTTGCTGCACAGATGACCAGTTACCACCTAGCCATAGAAATCTCAGTACTTACACTGGTATATCTGTAAGAAGGTCTCGGAGAGTTTGTTGGTCATGAGAGGCTCCGGGAGATCACGGAAAAATTGCTTTAACATGTCTGCTACATCGTAAGCAGACTGACCTTCATAGCTGACACTGTCTGCTGAATTCTCATTCATCTGACGCAAAGCCTGAATTCTTGATTTGACTCCAGACTTCCTAAACAGTCCAACCTAAATATATATGGAAAGGTAAAGACGTTTACAATGAGTCCAGCAAATCTGAACCATAAGAATGCGCTTTAGCTTCTTATCTATGGGCTGCAATTTCATGGAAAGAAAGCTTTCCTTGCATTAATTATTTACTTTGTTGAATTTTGAGTCTATTTGAGCAGAAGCAATAAAAATTCCTGGAAGGCTGAATTTTGGGGGCTGCATGTGTGCAGGATGAGAGTACCCCAACCCCACCTGATCCAGGCAGTGATTGCGGAGGTAGCGCATGGCTTGCTGGATGCTCTGTGGAAGAGGCTGCCCCGTGCGCTGGACGTTGACTTGCAGCGGCACTCCGAACACATTTCGGTCTTTATAATCTGGCACCTTTATCCTCTTCATAAATTTTGGTACTGCCCTATTTAAGCAAAGTGAAGGACAAAATAAAATTAAACCTCTGCTGATGATTCATCTTACATATTTGCAGTAATTCAGAGAGTGTGTGAAAACAAGCGAAACATTTTAGTAGTATGAAAAGCAGCGGCAACCTCAATTGGTTCATCCATTCAGGGCTGGGATGGGGGAGTGGAGAGACAACAGAGTATCTCTAAGAGAAAGGCCTGACATTTGGGGCAGTATGCTGCCTGTAAGTATTAATGTGGTGCTACTCCATCAATAAGAGTCGGACAAGAGCTACAGGGTAGAACTGCAGGGGCCAGATTGAATTGCAAAAGAGTCAAAATAAATCCCGTGGTCAGTGACCCCTTATAACACTGCTTCTTTAGGTTTCGGAAAAGATGGGCATTTGAACAACGAGCTTTTGTATGTCAACTACTTGTTCTGTGAAGTCCTCAAACTGGATCCACCACCCACCAGTGTGCATAACAGCAGGAAACTGATGTAATACATTTGAGTTTGTCAGCTAAAAACTTCAGCTCTATAAGCAAGGCCTTTGAAGGACCCCCCTCCTTGTCAGCCAGTGACTGTTGTTACCCCCACCTCCGACTCCAGTTTCAATGAGAGGCCTTTCCATCTGCTTATTACTCCACGAAAAAGTTATTAAATACAAAGGAATGATTTATCCCCAGGTCCCCAAGAGTAGTGGTCTCACAGAGGGGGAAAAAAAGTCATTAAAATGTGAAAATATTAAGAACATTTTCCTAAACAGGGAAAAAAGCTAATGTCCAGTGCAACAACTAATAGGTCACAAAAGCACTGGAAAACAGGGACATCAATTAACATTTCAATATACAGTGCAGCTATACAAACAGTCCATTAGATTTATAGCTGACTAATCTGTTACATAGTAAAACAGAACCAATTTGTACTGCTGTATAGTTAAGTTTAGGGCATTATTGATAAATGTATGAATAATACTTGCTTTGTCAAAAAACACGCCAATGGAATGTGCAAAAACACATTGCGATCTCCACTGAGAATCTGAAGCATGCAGGGATAACTGGTCAATACTTATTTCTGTCTTTCAGAACAAAATACTTCTGTATTTAGAAAGGCTGACATAATAACAGCCTTTGAACAGGAGGTACTTTGATGCTGAAGCTAAATGCTCTCTATGACTCCTGGGGAAGGGAGGAGGCTGGCCTGTGGTAGGGACAAGAAACATTTTATTGCATCTTTTGCATTTTGAAAGTTACATGGGCTCTGCTGCAGATACAATAATAGCAGAGCTTTCTATTTCATTCTTCTGACAAAAAACCCAATTCTGCTCAGTTACAAACACCTGGCCACAGCAGAAATTGATGCCTACAAAAAACTCCATGGTTTTCCCAACCTTTCTTCCCCACCTCCATCTTTTTCTCAAGTTAACTGGATTTACAGTGGTGGATTTAATAGGCTGTAGGGAGGGGAGATAGTTTTTTGCTAATGATAAATGTTATTTAGTGACAATTAAATAATGAAAATGAGGAAATTACTTAAGAATAATCGAAGAAGAGATCTTAAGATTTATTGAGGTTGTGCCATTGCTCGCCAACTGTCTCAATAAACTAGCAGCCCTTCTTCTGCTATGGACAGCAGACACCTTCCTGTGCAGAAAGCTGGCGAGTACTTCATTGCTTTAATTTCTTCACATGCCCCCTATAACATACTTCTCAGGCCTAGTAAGATTACACTTACGTAAAGGGTTACTGACTTTAGCCCTGTCTTAGGAAACCACACATCACTGTCAGCACAGGCTGGAGGAAGAAGTGCAAATATGGAAAAAGAAGGACAGAGGGATTCATTGCATCTTTCCAAAAGTTGCTTAGGATGAGTACAACTGTTGTGCATGCATCGCTGGCCTGTCTACACATAGCACTGTGCCCTTACCAGCTGAAACCATGCTTGTTGGAAGGTGTGTACTTCTCAAGGAGAGCAGTCAGCTTCAAGAGAGAGTACTTCTGCAGCAGGTTCATCTGTGCCACTGACTGGCAGTTGATCTGCAGGGATGCGGAGCTGAGGCTGGGCCGGTGGGAGCTCTGGAAGCTGTGCCACCTCAGCTTGTGCCTGTGGAGAGTACAGGGGACACAGCAAGGATCCATCACTGAAACATATCTGCAAGATGCATTCAGGAAGACGCCACTGAGCTCCCTGCCTTGGCACCTACTGTCTTCTGAGATTCCACCAGCACCAACAGGCAGCATCTCTGCCTTTCCCGGTGGAGTGTGTACTTTGGGAGTGTGTACTTTGAGCTGACCCACAGCTCAATGTTAACTTCACCATCTTGCCCTATCAGTTATTTTCTGAGAGCTCCAGATTTTTTTTTTTTTCAGATGCCCTTTCAGTACTAAGGCAGTGGTAATCAAAAAACTCCATTAAGAAGAAACAGCACAAATTTTTAAGACCCATCAAATGGGAACTAAATAGTTCTAAAAGCCCCATCAAGTTTATACATGCAGCTGTAGGCAACTAAGTAACAGCAGAAACCAGGCCGTAAATGATTTGCACCAGTTTTAAAGAAAAACTGAAAACAAAGCCAGATGGACTACAACTCCTTGCTCTGGTCACAGCACAAAACACCATCATCCATCCCATGGTAAAACTGAAACAGTGAGACCACTGGAGCTCCCCCAGTCTCCCACTGTGTTACAGCAATCAAAGAAAAGCAAACAAACCTTATTTTCCTCTCAGATTTAGTGTTCTAGCAAGCTATTAAGAAACAGCCTGCTACTGAAAAATAAAAATTTTTGAAAAAATTTGAAAATTGAGGCTTTTACTGCACACTGAAACAAACCAGATCATACTTGCACTGGTTCTCCTAGCCAACTTAAAAAGTGAACAGTCTTACTTGAGGTCCCTCTCCCTCCCACACAGCCTTTCAGTTTGAAGAATCACCATCCCTTAAACTGCCTGAACATTGCTCCTAGTGCTGAGTTGCTGAGTGGGCCCTTTGCCAATGAAAACTCAGGCTGAAGATACTAATATACAGCTACGAAGTGTGGGAATCACTCGTCTAAGTCTTGCACACATACTTCCCTCGCCTCTAATTGGTTTGGGAGGCGATGGGAATGTGCTTGACAGACACCTTAACCAAGTGTGGCGCAGCTACTACAGAGCCACTCACCCCACAGGGGACCTTAGTGGGGCCACCCCTAGCCCCAGCGCTCAGGATCTTACCTGCTGGACCGTGTCAGTGATGCACCCACGCCAGAGTCCCTCCTGTCCTGCATCCCTGGGGGTTCTTCTGTTTCGTTCAGTGAATTCCCTGTACTGTCAAGGTCACTTGGTGTTGTTCGATCGTTATCTACATCAAGGTGGATCTGCTTTGGAGAGGAAGGACATGGGGAGATGGAGTCAAGCGCCGAGTCAGAGTCTCCTTCATCTGAGAACTTCTCTGACCACTGGTTTACTATTCTCTGCATCCCTTTGACATGGTACAGGATGTCATCTAGTTCTGGGAAGATGTCTTCATTTTCAAGGTCAGCCAGGTCACTTGTACTGGAATACAGGATTGAGCCTGGCACATTGTCATAAATACTCAGGCGGCTGCTCACTGAGCTGGAGGAGTTGCGCCTTTTCCCCATGCCCAGCTCTTTGGAGCTGTCACCACTGTTTTCCCTCTGGAGGGTGAGATGGCCATGTCCATGGAAACTCCCTGTCCTCCAGTTCACAGAGGTGTTGCTTTCTGTCAGGGAGAAGTTGCCATTGGAGAGTGCTTTGGGAAAAGTGCCAGGCTTATGATCTTCAGGGATAAAAAACACTGTGTCTTCTGCAAAGCTTCCCCGGTTCTTGAAGTTCTGCTCCATCACATCACTGAACGTTGACTGGTTGAATGGGTCAAAGCCTTCCAGGTACATGCCCACCCTTTTATTGTATGCACTGAGGCTGCGTGTTCGTGTGACGGGACTGGGTGTGCTGACAGCACTGCTTGTCTCAGACTGACTACTGCTGCTGCTGGTCTGGGTGGAATTGGAGACGCTCCTCTTTCGTACCATGGGGAGGCTGATGTGATTGCCGTTGAGGGCAGAAATCTCCACACAGTTAAGTTGTTTCAGCTTCTCTTCATCCATGCCCTCCTGCAGGATGGGCCCGCTAATAATGAGGCCAAGCTTTGAAGGAGCTTTGCTCTTGCTATGGTGAGAGCTCTTGATTTTCAGGCTCTCCATTCTCTTGAGCAGGCTCTTTGTTTTGGACTTGGCGTTCTTCTCGTTGGTTTTTGTGTTGAAGCTGAAGCTATTCAGCTCCCTGGGTGAGGGAAGGCTGCTGAATGAGTCATCGTTTGCTATGAAATTGCTGGAAGAACAAACGCTCACGACAGAGTTTGTCCTGGTGGTAGAGGCCTCACTCTGCAGCGTTGGTTGGTGGCTGCTGGTGCTGCTGATACTCAGGATGGAAGCCACCTCCTGGCGTTCACTGAGGTCTGTCAGAACGCTCTCATGGCTTGCTGCGTTACTGAGGTGAGGAGCTTCCGGGGAGGGGGTATTCAAGTCCGGTTTTGGAGGGAACACATCAAACTCTTCAAGTCTCGACCACCTCTTGCTGTCCCTCTGAAAAGTCCATTTGCCACTTATTGCACATGGTTCATCTTCATCTGAATCTTCACTCTGCAAAGAAGAACTCTGAAAGTACTGCTTGGAAACTGCCAGAAAGGTGAACGTGGTTGCATTTAAATACAATACCCACTAAACTGCTATAAGCGTGGCCTTGTTCTCACTGAATGTGAAGTGAAAACAGTCTTTTACTTCAGGGAGAGGAAGATTAGGCCATAAAGCCCATCACAGGAAAAGATAACAGGGGAGGCAATATTTTTTAACAGTTTTTAAACACAAAAGATATATGCTTTGCAAAAAGAAACAAACACTACAATCTGCTTTAAATTGCTCTTTTCTAAAACAACCCAGTATCCATAGACTTTTAATAAATTGGTCACAGTGGATAGTCCTCTGATCAATGGAAATTCCTGGCATGCATAAAATTTTAAACTGGAGTCAGTCAGGGGCTGGGGTCCCTCTGGACTCTCTCCAAAGTTACACTCTGTTGATAGCAGCTGTGTGTTTATACTCCTCTTTGCAATTATGAGATGTTTCTCCTAAGTTCTGAATTGTAGCAGCTTAATTCTTTACCAGTTTGGGAAGTCTGAATGGTCTTCTGTGACTAATGAGACAGCAAAAGAAACTTTTGCACTGCAAGAGTGTGATGCCTTCAGGCTTTTACCTGGTCCACTCTTCCTCCCACAGGCTAGCAGTTAACATTTTAAGAATGTCCTGTGAAGTTTCTACTTCAGTTTTGCTCCAGGCAAACTTTAGCACTCATAGATATGAGCAGCAAGAGCTCACTGACAGTATAGCACGTAAGTAAATTGTAAATAACATCTCTACTGATGATGTTTGATGTATGAGTAATTCCTGAGGGCACAATTACACCTACATCACTTTTTTGTACAACCTTTTCATCTAAATACTGAAAGAGAATGATCTGAGACTGACATGTTTGGTCTTCCAAATGCCTGGAAAATTTCATGTTGGAAGGATAAAACCAATGATGATATTTTAACAGGACACCTTGAAACCACAAAATAATCCTTGGTGTCCAGAGCAGGAAAACACTAATTGCCACCCAGCTCCATAAGCTTCACTTCGTTTGTTTAGACTGCTTTAATTTAAAAACAAACATACATGCATGCCCCAAACTGTAACTATTTGTGTGCCAGTATCATGAACATTTATACTCTAAAAACCAAGTAAAATATTCTTATTTCATGTCTTCAATTTATGAGTATTTTAGTTTCTGATCCTTTCCTAGATTTTTTTTTTAATAAAATTGGTGGGGTTTTGTGCTTTTTTTAGAGCGCATTTCATCAGCTCAGCAAAATAAGCAAAACACCCTATTTATTTTTTTAATAACCAAATATATGTGAAACAGAATAAACATCATATTTTTTGTTTCCCAGCTACGAAAAAATATTTTTGTCCAGGACTCAGACGAAAACCTAAGAGGACTGCCTTACTTAATGAAAGTTTTCAGAAGTCACCTGAAATTACCAGTGTCTAACAATGATTGTTTGGTGTTGAATGCAGTTTGACTGGAAAAAAAAGGTGTCAACTGATCTTAATTTGCAAAGCAGTCAATGAAAACATAAGGAAACATATGTTCCTGTCATCACAAATTTTACCTAGTGTTCAAATGCCTTAAAGGTTAACTACTGATTTTAATGAAGTCAACAACAAAAGGGTCTAGGATCTCAGTCCATCTTCCAGAACATGGGGTGGTGAATGAAAATTAGGAAGGATTGAACCAAAAGGTAATGTCCAGACTCCGGAAGATCTGGGGTTTGGACATAAAGTCAGGTCTGGTCTGACCTCTAAAAGCAATACTGATCATTCCAGTGTTAACAAGGTTCAGGAACAAGAAGAAATCTAGTGATCATAAACAGCAACCCAGCTCTCTATTCCTACTTTTAGCCAGTTCCTATATATCCTCCTCAGAGTGTTATCTTCTAGAGTTTGGCTGCTGTTTCCAACATACCACAAACAGATAGGGAAAGAGGGGATTAATTCCTGGTAAACAACCTCAGAGCATTTGTGTGCATTCTTGCTAAGGGTAGGGCAGCATTATATTGCCTTAGCTCAGTCATCTTTATCTGCAGTTGTCATATCCCAAGGGATGGTATCAACTGCTGATCCCTCCTAGGACACACACATAGTTTTAAGACAGCTTTTGACTGGTACCCTACCAGCAAACCCCAGCTTTCTGTCAGTGCTGCCTTACTGAAATTACAGTAGGTGCTCCCTTATTTCTCACCACGCTCCCCAGGATTCATGAAGATTCAGGAAACAATTCCTGCTGAGGTCTCTAGAAACATTCAAATTCAACATTCAAAGAAGTAGCTGATGTATTCAGTAAATACATTGCTTTAATTTTGAGCAATGTAGTTAAAAAACAAGGAAACAATGTGACCAGTCTTACACAGGATTTCTTTTCCTTCAGCAGGCCAAGCACAGCCTAACTGTTCCTGTCTATATCGTAATACAACAATACAATTCTAACTTGATGGCAAAGAACCAAAACCTCAAAGATGACGCCAAAGAGGATTCTTTAACATTTATGTCAGCTCATCATAGCTGGTCAGGATCCCCTCCATCCAGCCTACTCTTTACAAACCTGCCTTAGTGCAGGTAACATGCTCCAACAGGGACAACTCCACTGGCAGGCAGAGAAGCCCAGTGCCTCTCAAGACTGGCTGCAGCATCTTGATTAAGTTTGCTAGATAAATAACCTGTACTCATGGCCAAGCTCTTCAATTTTCCCTCAGTGAGAACACAAAATGAAACATAAGCAGACTTTTGACTCTGTGTCCTTGCCAGGCTCTACTCAAGTGTTACCCTAGACTGCACCTAAGCAATCTCCTAGATGCTTTTTTTTTAAAATTATTTTTCAGCTTTATCAACATCCAATGCTGTAACAGAAGTTAAAGGAACTTACCCTTTTCCTGTGGGGACTAATTTCTAGCTTCATCACTGCACATTTGTTTAAAGTATTTAAGCGCCTGCAAAGCAGAAGAAACCATATTAAGAGAACACTCCAGTGTTTTGACACAGGCTACTCCAGTTCAAAAGCTTTAGAAAGGCTGTCCCCAAAGTGCTTTGCATACAAATAGCCACAAGCAGAGTTTCAATTAGAGCCCTAATTATACTTAACCATTAACCCGTTACATTTGGTTGTATTCTAACTTCAGAGGGAGGGATAGATGACTATTTGTCACAATTACCTGAATCAAAGTAATGAGAAGTGAAGGAAAACTTAGATTGTCCAGAAGTGCATTAAATCCAATGAATTGTGATAATTAGTTTGTTGGTTTTGTTTTTTTTTAAATAGCAGACATCAAAACACAAGTAACCTCAACAAATTGAAAGTAAGGGAAAAAGCTTATTTGATGCTCCGTATATGTGCTCTTGTGAAACAGCATGCTGATTTAAAATGGTACTTTATAAGCTAAGGTCTCACAGAAGAAAAATTATTTTCTATTTATTATTAGGTGACTGGTTTGTTTGTGAACAATGCTAATTTTCAATACAGTCCTGGGACAAGACAACTCACTAGTTTAAAAAAAAAGAACAACATAGAAACACAACCTTATTTTTCCTCCTTAAACTGAAAGATTCTTTTAGACATAAGAATGTTGTTCTGAAGGACTAAAATTTAAACAAAAATAAAACGTTGCAGCAACAAGAATTAACCAGCCCCCCCTGAGAAACGTGACGGCAGTCTGGATGCATATCTTGAAGTACTGCATGAATGTACAGAAGCATGTCTCTGTTCCCTGATCCAGCACGTACCACCAAACCAAAAAAATTCTCTTTTCTCTCTCCCCAGAGGCTCAGTGTGCAGTCCTGAGTGCAAACAGCTTAAAGCAGAGCAAAACTGCATTACTGAACACACAGCTCCACGGCAGTTTCTGCACACAGTGCAGGCTGCTGTGGTCTACTCCAGCCCTTCTCCCAGCCCTACCCTCCCCAAAAACTGCTCCAGGGACATGGTTCAGCTTAAATCTGCACTGGCAAAGTGTGGTTAGAGCAACGCTGGTGCCATGGCAAGGCAATGGGCAGGCCCACGCAGACGCAGAAGGCAGAAAACCTGAAGCAGCGGCTGCATGGAAGGGATGGTTTGTTCCCTTGTGTTAATACTTCCACTTGTGAGGCTGTACTGTGAGCTGAAAACTAATCTTTCAATACTTTGTTGGGTTTAATTTCTCCCAGGTCAGTTCCCTGAGCTGTGTGAGGGGTTGTGTGTGCTGGGGAGGCAGAGGTGCAGAGCCGCCCCTTTCCTTCCGCTTGACTGCAGCCCAAATTCAACAGGAGCAAACCTGAGCTTTAAAAAACCTACTTAATTCTAAAGGAAGCTGTATAATTTTCACTTAATTTGTTTGAGCAAAGTGTAAAGGAGGGCCTGTATCAGAAGCTTTGAAAAACTAAAAAAAAAAAAAAAATACAAAAAACACATAAAAAAAAAAAAGAGAAAAGAAATGCTGAGTTGTCTTGTTGCTTCTGATGAGTCTTCTCATATTCATGAAACTTGTAACTTGAATCTAGAAAATGTGTGCACAGAGGAATTACTAGTTTCCTCTCTTTCCTATCTCCTTTTATGCACAGGATTGGTTGCAGATGGTATTTACACAGGGCTTGATCCTGAGGCCATCAAAGAAAATGGAAAAGCTCCTGCTGGTGCTTTGCTGCAGTCATGAAGTAAAAAAAAAAAAAAAGGCAGTTTGATCTATAATTAGACACAGCCACAACACAGCAGAAGAGAAGAGAAACAGGAAGACTTGCCATGGGTCAAACAGTAGGGCAGTGGCAGGTTTGGAAAGTTATCCAGATCTCTCTATTTGTATCATTTGTATCTTTGCTCTGACTTGAAAGGCAGAAGACTCAGTCTTGATGGCTGCAGCTGGTAGGTACCTGCACTAGTCCAGTGAATTTCAGAGGAAATGTGTTTTTAAGGCATGGAAGAAGGGTGAATGTCCCATCTACATGTTACACAACAAAAATGATGTTTTGGATTTTAAGAGGCCACACAGCAGCAGAGAGCCACCCCCCTCTATCTGCTATAAAAACCATTCTCCCCTCCAACTCCTGGCCCTCAAGACCAGGGAATATTAAAGTGGTTTCAGTTCTATATTGTGTAATAATTTACAAATTTCACAGTGTTGCAACCTTTGACTTATGCAGAGAGAAGTTATCACTGAATCCCTGTATCAGGCTTTATCTAGCTCCAGCCGGCCTGACCACTAATAAAGACAATCTCCGATTTCACAAAGATTACATCCCCTGACTTTTATCCTACTCAAATTAAAACTCTGAAATAGGTGGAAAAGGGTAGAGCAAGATCTCTGTTTCCACAGAGGGCGTTTAAGAAAAAAACTCCCTCAGTGCACAACTCACAAAAATGAGTTTGAAGGCAAGATAAGGTAACCTCCAATGACCAAGGTTAATTAGAATAGCAGGGAGGCAAATAAAGGCACATCACAAAACCAGTTTCCCTTTTAAAACTTAAATGCTCTGCAGTAATTGCCTCAGGTCTGCAGCTTTCATTATATACATCACACATCCTGCTTTAAACTCTTCTTGAGTTCAGCACTGCTCAGTTCCTTGAGCTACAGGATGCTGAAAAAACAGGACAATTGACAAAATTGCCTTAGAAAACACATTACTGAGTCTGCAATGCCAAGGTTACAAAGTTTAGGCTTTGCCAGGATGAGAGTTACCTATACAAATTTCACAAGCCTTTACATATGCTTTGCTGCATTTTTAAGTGCATAAGCACCCATTTGTTTTCTACAGATCTTCTCATCAAATTGATACTTGTTAACGAACCAGTTTTGTCTTCTAGCTCTGGACCTTCTTCTTTGGTAATTCCACTCCCAGGTATAAATTCAACTTATCATTTGTCTACTGACAGACAGCAGATCTGCCTCATTCTTTACCTCTGCCTCATTCTGCCCAAACCTGTCTCAGCGACACCTCTGCAAGGACAAGATGGGAGATGGCAGGATGGGACAGGATTGCTGCAGACAGAAGCTACAGTGGCTTCCACTGTCTGGCTATCTCATTCTCAATTTCTACAACGCCTCCCACCCTGGCCACTTGCTGGATAACTGTGTGGATGACAAGATAATATTCTTTCCCATCATTTAGATGAATGCCTTTGAGACAGCCCTAACTCCATACATTTTCACATCCAGATGGTACCTCATTCCTGTGGAGTGTTGTACCTCCAAAACATCACTTTTCCTTGTCCTCCACATATTCCTACCCAGGCTCTCATCCTCCTTCTCTCTGGCTCTGCAAATCTCTTCTTCCTGAGGCTGACCAGTGCAAGAGGACCTCCCTCTCAGTCCCTGTGAGCTGAGACTGGTCCATATCAGCCCTGAATGGCCATTTCACTGCAAGCCTGAACCAGCTGCACCCAAAACACCAGGCACCACAGCTTCTCTCAGAAATGAGCAAATGATGCATTTTTCTTACTCATCTCAGAAATCAGCAAACTACGTTAGCCTGAACTTCTTTTAAGAATGGCAAACTCAACAAGACATTCATTAACAAAACTTGCTGGGCAAACAGCTAACTTCAGCTAATTTATAAATTAAAATACGGGTTTATAGTATGAGGTCTTGGTTAATCTAGATACCGGTCACTTCTGCATTGGCTAGAACCTCAGATAATCCATCCTACCCTCATTAACAGGAGAAAATTCTCACTCTAGGCACCCAAGAAAAGTCATAGCAAGGCAGAATATTAGGCTTAAGCATTTTAAACCACAATTTTCCATAAGTACCTAACCCAGCTTTAAACTTTGAAATATTTTCTTCACATTTAAATTCTTCACTCCTTACAGGGCAAATTCCAGCTCCATTATACCTGTAACTAATTGATGACACAAGGGCTCTTTTGCCTCACAGCAGTGGACAGCCCCTGCACTGGCTCCTGGGGTTCATCTGCATGTTCTAACCTGCAAAGGAGGCCAACTCTGCAAACCAAATGATACAAACACTGAATGCTGCTCCTGCCCATCCATTACAATTGATTTCTTAGATGTGAAGTCCTAATGTAGATAGTGTGGCAGTTTTCTATCTATGTGTAAATGCTGTACATTTTATGATAATATCACTAAATGACATTTCTTAACCATCTGTCTTCTACTGTTACCAAGTGCCATATGCTATCTCTGTAATTCAACTCTCGATCCACTTTTCACTTCAAGCTTTTCAAGAAAATCCCTAATGGGGTAGCTATTGATACCCTTTCTGTTTAGACAGAAATTTGGCAAAACATTTACTAATAAGCTGTTTTTAAAGATACATTAGTTTTCCTGCTTCCATTAGTAAGATTATTAAACAATAATTTACATCACTGTTTGGATGGAAACTATAATTTAAAATGCTTCAAACTTAAAAAAAGCTCACTGTGATATCTACAGTCTTTTAAAATTTATTTCTTCCCATGAATTTCTTAAAGCCAAGTAAGTAGACTGGCTGGCAGAAAACTCGTTGTTATCCATTAGAGCAGATTCCCATCCACTGCAGTGTCCATTTAGCTCTGTGCTGAAAATGCAAATAATTCCAATACCATTTCAATACAGTCAAGAAACAGTAATGGACTTAAGGCTGTGAAGCAGCTCTAAGCCTTTTACTGAGTCAAAGCCTGCACCATTTACACACTGATCATGGCATGAGTCAAAATAAACCCAGGCTTCAGGCAGAAATGCAGCATTCCAAACTATGTGCCTTCTCCATGTTTTTTAATGAGCTGTAAAATATTTAAAGAGACATGGGGAAAAAAATCTAAAGGCATAAATTAGTGATTTTGTCTAAAATAAATGGTAAAGGGCTGAATTAATACACCTGAGATGAATAACTGAATTACTTTGGCTTAAGCCTGAGGTGGGATTTGAAAGCTTCTGGAGAAACACTGGCTTCAGTTTCCAAGTTATCTTCTAAGAGACAACTGATATACACACTACAGGCCTCAGAATGATATAGTTCAGCCTTTGTCTCCAACTACAGCAAGACTTGTGGATTCTTACGCATATTACACAGAAATTTATTTGAAGATGAAACAAAGCGGTTATTTCACAATTAGCAGACTTGAGAAAGACTTCATAGTTTCACAAAATATCTACATATAGCCAAATAATTTTTGGTTTTGTATCTTTATTAGATGGCTCACAATACAAGCTTCCATTCTCAGGATATGGATGTTTTTACTGTCCTCCATTCAGTAAAAAAAGTGCTAACTACAGATCCCACTAGCTGCAAATCTCAAAGAGATACAGAGGGCATATTCTTACTTGCACCAGTGAGAAACAATCTGCTACCTTTTTTTCCCACATAAATATATAACACCAGGTTAAAAAGTATTCTTGCAGGTGAGTACTAGGTCCAAAATATGCTGGCTTGACTGTATCTTGTTTTCCTGGCAAGGAAAGACCATGCTTCTGGGAACCAGTATGTATTCACATTGCTGTTCAATGACTTCACAAGTTCCAGAGCACATAAATAAGCACAAAGATGCATTGCATTTTAATATCAATGGAATAAGTGCCCTACACTTGAGCAGGGCACATCTTGAGTGTGATTTTAACATTAACGAGAATTTCTCCCGACCAGAAACTGAACAACAAATCTGTTTTCTTAATTTGAAAATCATGTAAATAATTCTGAAGAACTTTACATTCCAATCTCCCTCTTTCCCTTCCAAGTATGGCAGTGATCCCATGAGAACACTATAAACTCAAAGCCTTTCATATAGGGGTTTAGTAATTCATTAGAATTACTGACATTTAGAGTTAAAGACATCATGCATGCAATATCCAAAAGCATTCATTTTGCAGACAATTTGGGAGGCTGCCATAATGGAGGGCAGAAGGAGAAAACCACTCATTTTTAGGTAAAAACAGACATGAAAGTTAAGGCATTTTTCACCATGCTCACATGCACTTTGGAGATCACGGTGCACACAGGGTGAAGCACTGAGCTCAGCATGAGGGTCTGCATACATAGCTTTTGTTTTGTTTGTACACATAGCTACTCACCTATGTGAGGAAGGAGAGCAACAGAGTGCAGCAGCACAGCTTTGCAAATATTGCTCTCATAATATAATTCCCATGTGTGAACTGATGTCACAGTTGTATGTGCAGATGGCTGGAGCCAGCACACCTCTGCTTTCACATGCCTAAATAATTCTGGGTTTAATGATAATAAAAAATATGCCTATGAAATACCTCTCCTGCCACCTTCCAGCTTCATTTTAAATAAGATCCCCAAACATTGCTTAGCCCAACATACTCTCATCAAAGATGCATACTGCCAGTGAATAATAAAAGGATCTCAAGTAAATGGGTATTTAACAGTCCATAATGAATTTGAGGTTATTCTTTTCCCAGCTTATACTTTGTATGACAGACAAAGAGTGTTGTTTCAAAATGTAGTGATTTTTTTTTTCACTTACCTGCATAAGGCCTCAATAGCATCTCTGTCCAGAAAGTCATGCTCTCGCTTGACCAGGGCGATGTCAATTGGAAAAAGAAGATCTGCAGAAAGAGATACAGATAAGGAATCAAAACTACTCATAATCCGAGCAGTGAGTTATTTCAAAACAACCATCTGCTTCCAGTTGAGCTCACCAAGATGCCAGTGACTGGCACGTTAAAGGCAAACACACGTTACCATCTCAAACGCTAGAGATGCTTCTTTCTTATGTGCAGCTATTGATGTGCTGCTCTGATAACTTCAAGTTCAATATGGGGAGAAAATGAGCAAAGCAGAGATGAAAAAAGGGGAGACAGAAAGAGGCAAATGAGCTCCCTTACCTGACATCAGAAGCTAAAACTCATTTAGGCTAGCTTTATTTAAAATAAACACACATCCTCCATCAAAGTACTAATATCTCACATTAAAGAGGAAAGCTGGGTAAAACCCAAATCTTTGGAAAAGAATGAAAACCAGAAACTCCTTGGCTGTTAATCAGGCTATTTAAAGGTTGACACTGTTAGAACATGAATGAGATATGGTCTGAAATGAAAGCAAGCCAAGCTGCTTGGAGGCCATACTGCCTCCTTTCCTTAGAGAATTATTTAGATACACAACTGGGAGAGTGAGGGGGAGGAAACAATGTTGGCAGAGAGCTGAAAATTTACTACAGCTCTGAAGCAACAATCACATATATATTATTTACTGTCCTCCACAGATTCCTGACTGTCATACAGGTCCTGATCCAGCATTCCTACCACAGCCAATACTCCCATCAAAGCACTGGGTGTTCAGAGAACACAGCAACAAAGGAACAAGCTCTGAATATGCTGTTGCACTTGCATGCAACATTTCTGGTCCAAGTGATTGTCTAGAAAATATTTTAATCTACAAAGACTAGAAAATAGTGAGCTGAAATGACGAAAAGAACAGGATTGGTGTTAATTTGTGGAGAGGTAATCAATATTCTGGCTTTTTTTGTACCAGTAGATAACCTCTCAAATCAACTATTTGTCTTGATTTTGCCTTGGGAATAAAAAAATCATGACATAATCATGATATGCAAGAAACTCTAGCTTTTCTACAGAAAACTGCAGTTTTAGTAAAGCAGCTGATTAATCAAAAGGAAGCTGATTAATTATATTAATCAAAGCAGATGATTAATTAAAAGGCTCACTGATTAATCTCCATTGTAAATGTGTACTGCATGGAACCACTCCATATAGGTGCCTTCTCAGAACACTTGTACTAGCCCCAAGTGATTCATAGGTCTCCCCTTCACTATTTTAAGTCTAAGGTGCAAATAAAGTGGTTGAATACATTCAGATGACTTTTTTCACCTGTGCTGATGTAAGTTTCTACTCTAAGAAAGTTAGAACCTAATCGTGCCCACAAGAAAACATATGGGAGAACTTAAGTCAGAGAGTTGTCAGAGAGCTGACTTGGAAAACACTGATAGTATGCATGAGTCCTTTTTTTTTTTTAATACCAAATTTATCCCACTGCTGTTTTTGTTGTTGTTGCTGCCACCCAGGGATCTTGCAAAGGACAATGGTAGACTGTTTTTGTGTAAGGACAGCTGTCTATTCAATGGGTATGGCTGGTCTTGACTCTTGCTCTCACCTCTGTGGTCCTTTTTATGTTCGGTAGGACATGGTCCTACATTAGAAACTTGATATAAGTTTAGAGTCTTTAGGTAGGGCAATGGGAATCATAGGTAGTATTTGTTTTCTGAACTCAAGTAATTTATTGCATTTACAGCTCAGCATAAACTGAAACCCACAAGCCCATATATTCAGCTGGGAGTCTTGTCCCCAGTTTTAACAAAGACTGGAAGTACAGTCCCAGTTTTGCACCACAAGAAAATCTTGGCATCTCCATTTTCACAAAGAAAAGAAATAAGAAAAAAAAAAAAAAAAAAAAAAAGAGGAAGAGCAATAATAAAAGGAAATTCAATTTCTGAACAGGCAAAGAAAAGTGCTGCTTTTGAAAGTGCTATTATCATCTTATATTGCCAATGCAGCTGCATATCAAAGCTCAACAAGATCATTTTTCAAGAAGGTCAGCTCAGCATTTGCTGTAATTTCCAACAGTTATTCACTGTAAATAATGGACTTTCTATGCTCATTCTTACAAGCAGCAGCTGCAGTTTGTTTCAAAAAAGGAAGAGACAGATAAGAGTGCACAGTAATGCAAGCAGTTTTAGGTGGTGTGTGTGGAAATTATGAACAATAATACACCTCTGTAAAACGAACCTCTAGGATGTCTCACTTTAAAGCAAACTTCTAGTTTGCTCTAGCTAGTAGGCTAGAGAGGCAATGAAGAAAAGTTTTCCTTGAGCAAAACCTTTGTAAAAGTGCACATGAGAAGCGAATCCATCCCACAGACAAGGATGATGAGCACAGGAGTCCCTGAGGAGCTGCTGTACACCTGCACAACAAGTTTGTATGTTCTTTTTTTTCTGTCATAGTGAAACTATGCCAAGCACCAACTCCACCTGTTCTGAAAAACCACACAAGACCTGTGAATCACGAGGTGTACAGACACATCCAGGTATGTGCAGAATTGCCTACTTTGGCTCCACCAGGGGTGCTGGCAGGCAGAGCTGGACATAGCTTCTGTGTTTCTCTAGGACTGGGCTCATAGCACTGGCCAATCACATTTACAGAAATATGGCTCATTTGTGTTTTAACAGCATGGAATGTACCAGGGATTTGTGCTATGAAGATATTTGGAAAATAAAGGCTAAAAGAGAAACTTGGAACAAATTTAAACTCTCAGAGTCTCATTGGGTTTGGTACATCTATGCATGTGGTGAGTAGCAGAAGGCAACCCAGCCCCTAAAATTCACTCCAGTTGTACCCCTGAACTTTATTTATTGGTGCATATTACATCTTATTATTCAAAAATTGCCAGGGGATGATGATGAGTGTGCCAGCTCAGGTGCCTACCTTCATAAAGCTGTGCATACTGCGGGAACCCGGCAGCCCGCAGCCAGTCACAAGCTTCCTTGGCCTCGATTTCTGGAAGAGGACAGAAAAAAAAAAGACACCCTCTGATTAGTGATCTGCAAAGCAAAAACTTCCTCTCCACCACTTCTACTATTCCTCTTACAAAACAAACACATAGATATTCAGCAACTTTGAACTGACACACAAGTTTGCTTGTCCCAGTTTGCTTTTCTTCTCATGATCAAACATATCTTAGATTCTGGGAAGTCAGTAGCAGTCATCCACATTTTACCAACAGCTCATCATTATAATAGTTACGAGAAACAGGCACAGATAACAGCTGCAGGAATAATGGATTATTCTGTACAGGTTTTGTTAACACTAGAGGAACCAGCACCGCAGTGAACTTGAGCAGCATTTGTTCTAGAAAACTTATGATCTCTATCAAGAGATCTCTATCTTCTATCAAGACAAAACTATTTTGTCTTGACAGAAATTCCTAGTAGAGCTTGTAATACGTGGACTTTAGCATCTTGTAGATAGTACTGACAGACCCAAGCCGTAGAACAACTGATACACAGTGCTGCAGTTCACCCAAGCACATATTTACAACCCAACAAGAACCTGGTTTCACTGGAGGTCTTCAAGGCATTTACGAGTTACTTGGTATGTAACCGGAAATTCAGCTCACTTTCCCTGACACTGCCCAAAACAGCATGCCACAAAGTGAAATTATTCACATAAATATACATGACTCCAAAAGAAAGGAAACATTCTGAAAATGGCTTATATTAGTCCGTGAATAAATTATACATAAATTAATGTTACTTAATACAAGCAGAAATAAAGAATATGTTATCTTAGTAGCTCAAACTAGGAAAATGTAATAGGTATTTAGGGTACTCTCCATGTGTTCAGGAAACAGATAGTTAGTTTTGTTCTTCTGAAAATTCCAGAAAGTGCCACTGGGAATTTAGCTCCATGCTTAGAACTGATCAAACAGACATTGAGCAATCAAACTCTTACAGTTCAACTGTCTTTGATTATATTCACTGCTCTTGACAGACCAGAAAAAAGCTTCATTATGCACAACTCAGCAGACAATTTTGCCACCTACCTGGAGAGGATAATACAGCTACCTGCTGCAGAAGCTATGTGTAAAGGATTTTGTTCAGAATTGCTCAGAATAAAGTTACTGCATATAGGGTAGCGAAGAGCCAAATATAACATGAGTAAAGTATTTCAAGACTTTGGCATGTTATGAAATATTCCCAGTGAGATACAGGCACACAATTAAAATCTGATGAAATGGCAGGCACCTTTTAGTATCTCCAACATGACTGCAACCCCCCTCTAATTTTCCAAATTGCTACAAGAGGGTTAAAATATTTTTGCTTTGCCAGACTACTTTGCTAAGATACATACCCAAACCAAGGCTTAAGGTGAGCCAAAGCACAACATTCCAGATAAATAAACAGCTAAAAATCCACTCTCGCTGAAGTCAGGACAAGCAGGCATTTGTGCAACTTGTGTTTGCTTCACCTTTGGGTTATGGGACCACATGAGAACAAGCACGTACAGACTTATTGACTTAGCTACTCATTAAGAAAAAGCATTCTTTAATTCCAATTGCAAGTGATTGTAAAGTTTTGCTTAAAGGAGTATTTAAATTTCAGTATCCTAAGGAATAGATAGGAAATTTAATAAAGAAGGGAATAATAGGAAAGTTAATAAATAAAATGCACTATCCTATAGGTCACATTCTGCAGAAGTGTTTGGGTTGCATGAGAATTTTACTTGATTTAAAACTGAAAATAAAGTTACCCCTGATATACAGTATTTACCTAAAAAAAGCAGGTAGATGCTTGCAGTGCAATTGAAAAATGTGTCAAATTCCTTACTACTACAGTGGCTCTTAAATGTGTCTAAATATTTGTTCACAGGCTCTTTACTGAGCACCCCAGGTGTATGACCTGTAAAATATTTCCAGAGCTAGAAAATTATGCATATGCATTTATCAGACTTTTTTTTTTTTTTTTTTTAAGGTTCTCTATAGAACTTTGTGTGTTTTTACTGCAAATATATACAAAAGTTATGTGGCAGTTGTATTTTACAACCATCCAGGTGTCAGATACCTTTGGGATTTTCAGAGCATATTTGCTTTAAAAATACCTTTGAGAATCTCCCAAGAAGCCTGCCTGGGCAATGAAACACCTGAGTTATTCTTCCTTGGCCACATGACATGCAGAGAATAACAAAACACCAGTACACCTGATCATTGATTAAGTTAGAGGACAGCACCAAAGTAATATTTGCCCCATTTCCCTCTCAAACATTTTGGGAAAGCCAGGGCTCTAGACTGGTTCCTATTGGAAGTCCCTGGAAGGGTGAGAGGTTTGGGGATGTGTCTTGAAGAAGGGGGCAGAGAGCCTCTGTGGTCAGAGATCTCTCTGTGTCATCTCCATCCACACAAATCATGTGTCAGAGAAGGACACGGCAGGGCTATGGGTGACAGAGCAGAGGCAGAACCTAAAACTTTTGATCAGCTGTAGTTGGCCAAACCCAGGACTCCTTCGAGACTGCTCCAATGCCCTGTGGTCAGATGAACGGAAAGGTCACACCAACCCAAATTCCCCATCTCAACCCTGCTGGTTACACTAAGGAGCCAAAGTAGGAATAAAACTGTGTACATATGTGAAATTCAGGCAGATCAAAATATAGCCAGAGGGAGAATCCAGCCCAGGGTGTGCTGAATAGGCTGCACAGAAAGCTGAGTACATAGAACAATCTTTCTCACATAAGAAACACAAACTTAAACAGCTGAAAGCTTGTATAGGCAAAAAGTTATTTATCACAACTTCACTGGAATCTGCCTTTGAGAATAAAATACATTAGTTAAACCTGAGGTTCTGGTCAACTCATTTAAAATATGCTAGAGAGAGCTCATTCCTACACTTCCCACATACCACCTTTTTTTCCAGCTCAGCACCATCAGCCCTGGGACTCTTGGTTTACCAGCTGCCACGGTTTTATATTCAGGTGGCCATGAGAATATGTGCAAGTCCTAGTCATCTGGATCAATGGCAACAGGAATAAGGGACAGGAGGGACAGTAGAGCTTCCAAAATCAGATTTTCCAACTATTTTTGAAAAGTTTTAGAAGGGACAGGGCAGCCAGAAGCCCAGTGTACCTAGGTTAGAGCTCATTACCTGGGCTACAAACTCACTGCTGAGCACAGCATCTGCTTTGCTGGGGCCAGGTAGGAACAGTGGGAGCTTGCAGAGGAACTCTGCACTGCTTTCAAATGCATTTCAGGGAAGCCCTACTTCAGCCCCAATTGATCTGCCACAGTATGTGCAATATGCAAAAATATGCAAAGCAGTTTCCCACCATGTGCATCCTTCTGAAGAAGACTTGGCAGCTGAGCTGATATAAGTTGCTGCAGGCAAGGAACTGGTTTCACTCCCTCCTCCCTGCTCTGCCACTTCCTTTCTGAATCAAACATCCTTGCCAGTTAAGACCTCTACAATAAACTACAATTCAGTATACATTCCAGGCAAGAAATGTATGTACAGCTTTTCAGATGTGCATCCTGAGCCCTCCCCCAGCAGCAGGAGGTTCTTGTACGAAAGAACCGCTGGCAAGAAAGAAATCTCACTATTATTTCTAAATGTCCTGATACACAAGAAAATCTCTGAGAAAGTAAAACAAAACAAAAAAACCCACCCAAAACAAAAAATTACCCAAAAAGGAGGACAATGAAGTCTTTATTCTTCATGTCATGTAAGCAAACAGCAGGCAAATGTGTTAAAGAGGAAACAGGAAATTTTTATTGGAAACAGCTTTATTTGTTAGTCTGTTTCACAAAGCAGGCCTCCATGCTCCAATCAAGGCTAGGAGTTCCTTTTGTGTATGGTTGGGAACCATTAGTCCTTATTTACCCACTTCCTGGGGGGTAGGAGGACCCAGCAGTTCTTCCCCAAACTGGTAAGTTAAAATGGAAACTTCTAAATTCCTTTTTGTTTAACTTTGGTTAATCTTGGTTTCTGGCTCCACAAATTTGCAAGTTTAAAACTTTGAAGCAAAACCATCTCAATTCACACCTTGTTTGATACTGCAGCTGCAGAGGGGAGAACTCTAAGTTGTCTGCAGCTTTTTTGTTGGATAAAACCTTCCTTACTATAGAAAATAAAAACCACATAGTGTGATGCTGTAAAAATGTAATAATGTTTCTAAAAAAAAAACCAAAAAAAAAAAACCCATAGCAGTCTAGCTAGGATGTAGATTGTTTGCTTTCATTTTGCTTCTATGAAACAACACAACTTAAACACCATCTCTTTCAGGGTCTTCAGGACAAGGTGCAAAGCAGATGTATCTTTGTACAGTCATGCACTGACTCCATTTTCACCTAAGTGCTAAACATCATAAGAACAGTTCTTCCAAGCAGATGGTTTCCTCTTGCCTCATTCAACTCAGACACCTTTATAGCCATATTAGCACCTCCACACATCAGTTCTACCCATCTCACCTTTTGGCTCTGCTGCTAAAGCAGACTGTAAGAATCTGTGATGAGACGAGCTGAAGGTTCACTTCACTCCAATGCCAGAGCTAACTACTGGTTTGTTTGGGGTTGAAGTTCACTATTTAACTTTTTCAGAAAAGAAATCTGAAAGTAAAAATTTAATAAAAAATCATCTTCCTAAACTAGCTTGCTGGAGAGTGTCTCCTCTGCAATACAGAGAATATGATTTCTCATCATGAATGCTAGAGATGAACCCTCTTGAGCCTTACCATAATGCATGTAACTCCATAAACTAGCTGCACATTTTCTAAGGCACAGATGGAACACAAAGGAGATTCTTTACCATCCAGGACTGATGCTCCAGTTTAATGGCTGAAAAAGGACTTGCATGCTCAGAAGCTTGTCCTCTTTTTAATGTCTGTATCAGAAAATACTTGTCTCTACTTACTGTGTTCCTCTGAAATTTCTGGTGCTTTGCAAAATTTGTGTTCCAACTCCAAAATGCTATCCTGAGCTATTAAGAAGCTTGAAATCATTCAGGATCATATTTTTTAAGACCAGCTGTGGTATATATGAGACATATTCTCCTCTGGATAGAATTCCACTGGCCAGCTACAAGTAATCATTCTTCCAAGTGCTTGAATTACATCCTTGACACGTGAATTGTGGTCCCAACACTAGACTTGATCACACTATCCAACCTCTAGGTTATAGATACATAAACACGGATGTGAAATCTGAGACAAACCAGGAAAAAACTGCACTGTGGAAACTGTCTACAAATGAGCAGGCCAGGCACTGAAAATGATAAATCAGTTCTGTGTAATGTCATATGCCTGCAGCCCTTTAAAGTTGGGACAGTATGACTTCCTAAGAGCTAGCCTGCTATGTGTCCATGGCCTCAGATTATTTCACTTTGAAGATATGCAACTAGAGCTTGAAAATAATTAAATTCCTTTCCCTAAGTCTGTTTTTTCTCAAACCTACATAGTTAAATATTCCTCAGGCATTATAATTAACTTAGTGCTCCACACCTTTCATGAAAGCTGTATGTAACAAGGACTAAAGAAAGCAAAAACGTAATTAATGAAGAACAGTACTTTACAAGAATAATGCCCTCAAACACTGAAACTTGGTAAGTTTGTCAATAGATGTTCAACCACTAAAAGCTAGAGAATTTTGAAAATCCCATTAAAAGCTCTTGCTAAATTTCATGGTTGGACACTCTTCTTTTAATTCTAAGAGAACAATCTCATCTTATACAAGTCCTAAAATATCAGTCTGACACATCCAGCCCATAAAAGATTCATTTCTTGAAGAACCAGTGAGTCTAAAAGTATATTAAGTATGGCTTTTGAGCTGATACAAGCTTGCACGTTTTGAAGTGAAAGCTGACAACTTTCCCAAGAGGATCCCTTTGCTCCTTTCACCTTTGAAGTGCAACTTGGATTTTGCAATAGCAGCTGCCTTTTTTGATGTTCTCCTGTGTTTTCCTGTGCTTCAATTTACCTTCCACAGTCAAACGATACATGCTGTGATCTCCCCTTCATGCTGCCTGCCTCAACAGCCACTGACATGGATGCACACACCATTTCAAGAAAACATTTCTTACCAAAAACTTTCTGGGGAAAAAAACCCTCAAGTTCTTAAAAGAAACCATATGTGACACCAAATACATATACTGCTTTCTAGTCATAAAAACCCTAGGAAGAGTGGGGAGGGGGGCTGAGAGGAGGGGGATATTACTCAAATATTTAAATATTTCTCAACTCTATGATGATGACTGAAGAAACACTGTCCTTGTGCTCCTGGCTGGCTTTGGGTTAAACATGGGACTGGCTTTTTCAAGTTACAGATCCTTGCAGCAAGACAGTAACTATTCTGCTGATGTTATGTATAAACCACAGGACACTGGGAGAAGAAGCAGAGTATGTTTGGAATTTGTGTGGGAACAGATGAAGAACAAGTAAGGAAACAGATGTTTTAAGATCATATATTGATATTTTCTCTGAAAAAAAATCAGGAAGCTTGAACACTTTTTTTTTGTCAGCAGAGCTTTTTGGAGACAGCAAATGGCTTACTTCCACTGATGGGTTTTTCAGTTTGTTTATTCTCTTAATGATGAAAGCTAAATTAGAAAAAAAAAAGAAATGAGAAAAAATGTGACTGGTTTCTAAAATATCTGCCTAGGTGTATGTTGGCTTCATGTAATTTCCCTCCCTGTCAACTGTACCAGGTTACACAATATAGTAGCTTTAATTGCTCACCAATCCTCTTGGCTAGCACAGGAAACACAATACTGCTTTTGTGAAACAAAAATCTAATTAACTGGAATCTCCTTTTCATAGTCTTCAGCATATTGAAATAAAAGGTTTTTCAGCTCAAAACTTAAGAAGAGAAACAGCACCTGATGAAAATGTTCAAAATCTTTAGTGATTGAGCCAACACCTTCTGAAATCAATGGGAACCATGATTTTCAGCAGAATTAAACCCTTCCCAACACGGGTCCACGGGTCTCCAAAAGCTAACAATAGTCTTTCTCAGGAATCAGTCTAACAGTTCTCATTATTTTTACCTCAAAAAATATTTAAAATGAGACTCTGTTTTCTCTAAGTCCAATTTCCTTGTAAGCCACATCTCAGGCATGGAAAGTAGCTCTGATTTTCATCAGAGCAGAAGGAAGGGTAGAACCCAATGGCAGGAGGGCAGTGAGGCACAACCACCACCCCCAGAGCATGTCCTGGCTGGCAACAGGTCCTCCCCTCCATCACAAGGAGCAATCATCAAAGCAACACCATTTTAGGATTTAATAGGATGTTACTGGGAAAAAGGATATTCTTCATGTATCTATCATGCCCTTTCCCTATACACTCTGTAATGGATTGCAACTACTGCTTATTTTCACACTATTAAGTGTGCTTCTAATTGCCCAAAGTCAGCTGCACTGCTTCCTAATTTTTTGAAGACTTCAGGAAAACACATTCTAGGACAGAAAAAAACGCATCACAAGTCCTGCTTTACACTCTTTACAAAGTTTAATTTATTCCTAAATGGTTTTTTTGCATTTTGAACATATACTGGTGGATCATGAAAATAAATTCAGAAAACAATGCAATATAAAACTAACTTTGTTTGAACGGAAAACCAAATTTCATATAGCAGTTTTTCTTTAAAAGAACGATTATTTTTATATATTAAAGATGGTCTTCATTCATTTTTAAGAAGGTTCACAGATGAAGAGGAACAAGATGTCAAGTGACTTAAAAAAAACTTAAGAAATAATTGAGCATGTGGGTTATTTATCTGGGCTGATTAACACAGGGTGGTCTTGAAGGAGGATTACTTGGGGCAAAGAAAGCAGTTAGTCAAATCCTCTGAAGGAGGTCATGTTGACAGATTCCAGAGTGAGAAACGAATCCTCCTCCAAAGACTGGGAAACAGAAGATGACTTTAACCTTCCCTCAGAAATGACTTGGTTAGAATGACCTTTGAGAACATACTGAAGGGCAAACATTAACCATTGCTACTCCCAAGCCCAGCATTAATCTCCCATCACACCCTGTCTTCAAGCCAGTCAGCATACACACTGTATGCAAAGCTCAAAGCAAAGGCTCATCCTGCTCCAGAGGGAGGCAAGAGTAGGTCCAGAGTGACAGACTTCCTCCAAAAATATCCAAAGTCTGGGCTACCCATTCAGATCCATAAAATAATGGTGCAAGAGCTGATCTGAGCTGTCTCAATAGTTCATATAGAAGAAAGATTTTTATACAGGTAGTTACATCTAGCTTTTTAAGCCACACACATAGGAAGAGCTGTATGGAACAAAGACTACCTTCGCATCATTATCATATAGTGCTTACCTCATTGATGAGCAGTCTACAAACTGCACCCTGTGTGGATCCAATGCTAAATACAAAACACCAGTGGCAGTAAAACAGCCCAACATAAAGCTGGCAGTGGCCCACTGAATACTTCTTTCCCTAACTCAGAATGAAGGTGCAAATCCGGGTTATGCCAAATCAAATATTACTAGGAATTTTCTTTTTCTAGGTATTACAGACAGTTATAGTATTCTGTCTGCTTTAGTGCACACTTGAAAATGCTTTTCTCAGTACTTGATCTAATGGCCACACTTGACAGAATACAGCAGAGCCATCGTAGCACTGCAAAGCCAACACAGTACTGCAAAGGAAAGCAGAGAGACTATGCATGGAAAGAAGAAATGAAGTTATAACAGATCATGAAGCTTTACACTGGAAAATTTATTCTATCTTACAACACAGGGGAAAACTGTTTCAAGTACACATATGGAGAGCAGAGGGATGCATGGCCAGCAGAGCATCTCATTCTGTGGCTCCACAGAGTCACAGAAGGAACATCCCCGAAATGCAAGAATGCAGAGGGGTGTATTTTTCTTAACCCTGAATCTTCAGTAAATGACACGAATAGTTGGGGAAGGTCAAACTGTGTCCACTGCTGGCCTCAGCAAATGTCTTTCACGCATCTCTTCAAGAAGCACACTTTGCAGAGATGGACATGAGCATCTGAATACAGATTTTGACAAATATAAAATAAATCTAAATATAAAATAAAATCAAGTCTAAGGAATTCTGCATCATTTTTTACTTTTAAAAACTGGTATAAAATTTTTATAAGCAGTAAGTGAGTCATCATAGTGTGTCTTCATTGGAAGAGAGACTGGATAGTATTTTCTCTTGATCTAGTCTCATCTAGAACAACTCCTCCCAAGGGAAAATAATAGCATACCATATTTGAAAGAACACGCATCCTAACAAATAACAAGGCTTATCATGCTCCTCTAAAGACACCAAAGTACCTCAGAAAGGTGTGTAGTATTATCTGCAACTTTCAGTTAATGAAACAGTGAATTAAAGGTAGCCAGTTAAGTCATTCTCCACTTTATTTTAATTCTACCAGTTATGCAGTGGTATACAGTACCACAAGACCAGCAGATTTTGAAGGTATGTTGTCCAGAATAGGGAACTAACTCAGTGTCAGCAAATATGGCAGAATAAGCACCCAGTGAAAAGAACGAGAAAGCTCAAACCACAGCCCAGTCCTCTGCCCTTTTCATGAGACTTGCTCATTACCTTTGGAATACAGACTTCTTTTTCCCCCTCGAAACAAGAGAAGGGGGAAAAATAGAAGAAAACAAAACAAAACAAAACTTGGAAAAGACCTTCAGAAATAAAAAAACATGCAATACAATTTTGAAACCCTGAACCAGTCAGAATTACTGACAGTATAGGTGCAAGAAGAAAGTACACCTGGAACTGATGAAATTACCAAAATAACTGGATAATTCATTTCCCCTGAAACAGAGAGGATCAGACTGTAAGCAGAACATCATACCCAATTCATACATGAATTACAGAGGGGCATCATCTCTTTGCTGAGTGGAAATAAACCCAGCAAGTTTTCTGTGAACTGTAGATCATTTGATCACTGTATTTCTATAATATGCAAAGGAAGGAAGGGGAAACATCTGAAGTTATTTTTATTTCCCCAAGTCTTCTGGCTATACTGTGTGAATGCTAGGGTGGGTCTGGCATTGTCTGAAATGTGTCAGGGTCCTTTTGCATAGCCTCATTTCCTTCTTCCTGTTGCTAGGAAGGATAGTTAAGCATGAAAAGCGCTTGTTTACAGTACAGGACCATCCTGTTAAACACAGGAGTTCCCTTCCTCCATCTCCTTTTAACCAGCCAAGGGTGCAGTTGAGTTTATGCTAAAGCCAATAACACAACTTCAATCGGAGGGGAAGAGAAGTTTGAATCTCTCAAGAAGCCCAAACATAACATACTGTGGTGTGCTGACCAGAAAAAACTTTATCATGCGACCTGCATCTCTAAATATTTGCAGAACTCATAAATTCACATGCCTCAAACAAACCATTGCCTAGAATGTAATGACTTAGAAGAACCAGAAAAGTAAAGTCAAGTCACCTCTCATCTCCCTCTTTTAGGAATCCAAATATAAACATTCAAGAGTAGTGCATAGAGATGACTGCAGTACCTTTTTCCTGCACCCACCAGAAGCAAAATACACAGGGTACTTGTGAGTTTCCATGACTAGCAGCAGTCTTTTTCTCTAGCCCAGCAAAGGCAGCTGCAGAACTGGCTAGGAAGATCCTGACTCAAGAATTAAAAAATCCTAGACTGAATCTATACAATTGAGATTTAAAACCCAAACACAAACATGATACCATATACTCTTACTTTCAACTACCACTTAGAAATGAAATTTAACAATAGTTCCATGGTGTTCAAAACAACGGACCTGCACTTCCTTTTGATAAAGAAAATCTATTAACTTTTGCATATACTGTATTTCATAATCAAATAATCTCAGTCCTAATCAGGATCCCACAGGCAAACCAAAATAGTAACCCCAAAACTATTTGCTAAAGAGACATCAATCCCACTTCCTGGCCATCTCTGCCTTCCTCTTTTTTGTTGCTTCTACAGGACATGCAGGTCAGAATGCCTACAGGACATCAGTAAGGATACCTGGGAGTCAAGATAGCAGGCTACAGCTGTGGAATCAACAGAGGTGCCTAACACCAACTCCATGTGCTGTCAGCAATAGTATGGTTGCCAGACAGAGGCTGAATCAGTCTGACACCGAACCGTTGACAGATTCATACTCAGAGCCTCATATAAAATCTGCTTGTCTATTATCTTCCTTAAGTTCACTACAAAACCACTAAAAAATAACGTGACTCAGAGCAGTGATACTCATTTGCTGCTGGGAGTATCTTGATCAGGGCAATTCAAACATATCACATTTATTCCTGTAAAAAAATAAAAGTATCCATAATTGATGCCTAAGAGAAAATTGCATTCCCTAGTTTTTCAATTCACACACTTTAAGTACTATGACACATCAGGGAGAACCTTCTGACCTAGTTGAAGACATTGTTTAAATGTACTTACTTGTCTAATTATCCAAAAGAAAACAGAGGGATTAAAAAAAAAAAGACTGTTGTACCCCTAAGTGGCCTTGACTGGCAATAGAGCTCATTAGGCTAATGGCAACACATCGCTTAACAACTTCACAGTTATGATGGAAGTAACTCATTGGTGGTTGTTTGCGAAAAAAGGGAGGGGGATACGGAAGGTAAAACTGGAAAACAGCATCAGTTTTCTGTTTGCCCCGAGAAGGGGGCGGAGGGTGGGGGGGTTGATCCCGACTGGCAGGAGGTGCTGCTCCTCCGCCGGGATCAAAGCCGCCAGGGGTGACATTAGGGCTGGCCACCGCCGCACGGGGGGAGCCACCGGGCTCCTGGAGGCCATCGGGCTAATTACCAAGAACTTCAAAAGAAACTCGACGGCTCTCGTCTCGCAGGGGAGGGGAAAAAAAAAAAAAAAAAAAAAAAAAAAAAAGAAGCTAAAAAACACAGAAAAAGAGAACGGAAGAAAAGAGAAGGAGAAAACGGAGACAGGCCACGGTGCCCGAGAGAGAGAGAGGTCGCATCCTGCGCGTCCGTCCGCGCCCGCGGCCACTCCGCAGCTCCATGCCCCAGGCTCTGCGGATGTTAACCTTTCGGCCCCGCGCTTCCCGAGCCGCAATGTACGGCCGCTTCCCAGCTCTAAAATGACTCCGAGCTCCAGCCTCACCTGCGGCTGCCCCCGCCCCGACGGCCGCTTTTTACTCCCGCAAACACAGAGGGGCCGGCGGGGCGAAGCCCGGTAACAAAAGGGGGACCCCCGTCACCCCAAACCTCACCGCGCTGCCCCCCAAGCACCCCTCGGCAACGCCGGCCCCGACGCGCAGAGCCTGCGCCCGCGGAGCCCCCAACCCCTTCACCCCGGCGGGCAGGGCGGACGAGCCCCGAGCTTACGTGTGAGGATCATGGTGTCCCGCCTGCCGCGGTGCCTCCGCGGGGCTGCCTGCCTGCCTGCCTCCTTGCCTTCCTGCCTCCTTTCCTGCCTCCCTGCCTGCCTGCGCGGCGGCGGCTCCTCGAAACTGACACCCAGCATGGGGAAGCTGCGCGGCCGCCCGCCCCCTCAGGCGCCCCCGCCCCGCAGCCAGGACCCGCCCCGCGCTCTCCGCGCCCCCTCCGCGCTACCGCTCTGCGCAAGAGGAGGACTCGGCACAGGCAGGCATAGCCCCGTCAAACCCTTACCTGGTTACGACCCATAAATCCTAGCAGAGAGACACACGCAGCACACTCACATCCCTCCACCCCCCATGTTGCCCTTCTGGAGAGGGGGCCCAAAGGGACCTTCACAAACCAAAGGTAATGTGGCCAAAGACGGTCTAAATGGCAACTGTCCCCTTTGCTCCTTGGTAATTTTTTTAATGCCTATCAGCTCATGCGGTGGCCTTTTAGGCGATAGTGATGTTTATAAAAAGCAGTCAGCAAAGCTCTAAATATTATTTCTGGGAAAGGTATAGAAGAGCGCCGAGGTAGAAAGGCAGTGTGGCCCCTGGGTGTCACAAACTGGGTTGGGAAGGCCTGAGCTGCCCTAGGCATGAAGGATGCTGAGCCTGAAGCCTGAACCAAGCCATGCAGAGTGGCTGTGGGAATGGTGGTGCCTGCCTCCCCAGACAGAGTGTCGAAGAGTGCTGTGAAACATTGAAAATGCCTGCACATCATCAGAGTCTCAGTCTGGACCTGGTTAGAAACCTCCAAGTGTTTTTGCTGTGGGGACCACAGCACAACCATAGGCATGACATGGAGATGGCACAGCAAAGCCTGCTTTTGTAGCTCTGTGCCTGGAAATCACTCTCTTCACTATTTACTCCCCTATGTGTTTTGTGAAGATTGTTCAAATGCTTGTTTCTAGGTTGATGCTCACATTCAGAGCTTTAGAATGGCACAAAATAGCTACTTTTGAGCAACTGCCAAACTGTCAGCATGGAAAAGAGTACTGTGAAATTTTGAAAGTATCTGGGTCCCATCAAAGATTATGATTGGTTCATTTTCTTCCAAGCTAGCATCATATTTTATACTTACTGGTGTTATTCTAAGATTTGGTTGTCATTTCTGCACTATAATCTGTCAGATATAGAGTATATATAGTGTGGTGCCTGAGCAGGCAATTTGCTGAAGAATAAACATCTCCTCCTTCTATAGGCTGCAACTGTGGCCAGCTGGCTGATATAGTGTTGTTTCTGGAAACCCCTACACAGCTCCAGATCATTAATTTACTTTAATAGCCCAAAAGAGGGTGGAACTTCACTATATCTTCAAGCTTGACTTTACATACGTTACCTGCTTAATCAATTACCTCTTCATATCTAAACTCGCTCCAGCTCTTTTTGGCATATCCCCATTTACCCGCATTTTTGAATGCTTCTTGTAAGGCAGCAGGGATATATGTTTACAAGGTAGGTCAGGCCCATAAAATGTGAATTCTTAACTCTTACCCAGGGGAGATGGACATGCATTTTTTTTTATACAGTTTTACACACTTGCAGAGTAGGAAGTGACAGAAACAGTCATGACAAGACTTGTAAAAGTCCAGTTCCACATTACTTGTGATTTTCAGAGTCTGAAAAATGTATTTCTCCAATAAAAGAGGAAAAATGGAAAAAAAAATTAAAATATATGTATGAATACAGCAGAATATGTAGGAAAGCATCCTGGCACTAAAGAGTGCTAGAACTAGAAGGCCACAGGAAGCTTTTGAAGGAGAAGAGAATGGACTTCTACTCTACAGAAAAAAAAAAAAAAAAAAAAAAAAGAAAAAAAAAAAAAAAAAGAAAAAAAAAAAAAAAGAAAAAAAAAAAAAAAGGGGAAAGTTTTGGAGGACTCGGCAGTGTAAAAGGAAAGTGAAAAAATCTACTGAGAGGATAAGAATTGTGTGATGGATGCCAAACAAGAATTTGAAGTCAGACAGATTTGGATTGAAGATTCTGGAAGAGGGGAGTGAGATACTTGACAAATGTGGCCCAGACAAATGTGGCCCAGACATAGAAGATGGGAAGCTCTCAGTAGTTAAATAAAAGATTATCATTCTCACATCTACCACTTTGTAAAATAGCAAATGAATGATGCCGCTGCTGATAAAACACTATGTTTGAGCTTTAGTTCTACTCTCCTGTTCTGCTTTCAAGGCTAATCAGCTTCCACAGTAAAGGAGGAATCTCCATTCTCATGGAGCCTTTGTGGATTCCCTCATCAATGTCAGAACCAGGGACTTAGTGTTGGAGAAGTCTGTCTGCTGGGATCATCGCTAAATAGATGCCGGAGGATTATCACTGACCTGGATTAGATTCTTGCTGGTAATCTGAAAGAGAAAGGCTTTGATTCTAGTTTGTTATCAACTCTTGAAGACATGCAGTCTCTCTGGCTTGCATTTTAACTTGGAATTCTATAGGGCTGCTTAGGCAGGCATGTTTTTGGAGCTGGAAAGCAAGGCACCAGTCTCCAATCCACCGTAAAAAACGTGCTCAGAGGAGCATTCCACCTGAGGCATGGGTGTTTAACAGCCTACAACCACCCTAATCACTCATCTGGCTCTAAAGAGTGTTGTGAAATCAGTAGAGCTTTGGCCTTTAATATTTTTATTTCTTTATCTCTCTGGCTATTCAAAGAGCAGGCAGCTGTCTGACAGAGACACAGGATTTTGGAAGTAGTCTGCCTAAGAGGGTTGGCTCTGTGGAGTGCTGTTATCCTTAATGCAATCAATGAGCTCTTGCTGGATGGTAAAGTAATTGTCAAGGATTGCCCGACAGGCACAATTATTCACTTTAGAAGGTGAATTCTGCTTCTGTTGTAACTGCATAGAGGGGTGATTCGCTGGACGGCATCTAATAATAAGGACTTGATTGTCCTCAGTTTTCCCTCCCAGGCCCAAATGCCTTAATGGTTAACTGTACCCTGGTCATCCTTTTTGTTCTCAATAGTGCAGTACACAGAAAAGTCCCAATTTGTAATTAGTCAACTGACCTGCTGGTACAAACACAGGATTGTCAGGCACATGATTGCAATTCTAAACGCTAGTATTAATAACCTCTTAGCAGCAGCATGATAGATTATAGAGCAGCTCCAGCCTGAGTTTCCAGGCCTCTGGCTCTGGGCTTGGATTCCTTGTGGTATTTGTGTGTAGTATTTCCACAGTCCAAAGGACCTTCATGTTCCAACCATTGTCAGCAAAACAATTAACTTTGCATTTTCTTGCACTTGACTTTACTGAAAAGTAATTATTTCAAGGAGTCTGTAATTGTTGAGGCCTCTTGACAAAGCATGTTTGCACTATCACTTCTCAGAGATAAGCAGTATTAAGAATGCCTTCCTTTCAGAGAAGGAAAGCTGTTGTTTCACCTACTAGAGAATCACGAAATGAAAGAAAGCATCTTTCCAAAATATTTTTTAACAAAATACATAGGAAAGTCATTGTATTGCATAAACATAGGTGCTGCTCTACTGCTTGTAACTGATAGGCTCGCTGCTCTAGAAGTCTTCCTCTAGAAATAAACAGTATTTGATCCCAGGAAACATTTAGGTTTAGGTGTCCCATCCCCCCGCCTCCTCCTCCCTCCTTTTTTTTTTTAACAGTAAACAATACAGAAGATTAACCTTGCCTTATTCTTTGTGGTGCATATAAATGATTATTTTAAAAGAAGGAGCTCTATGTTTTTGTCTGCTTTTGAATGCTTTCAAACTGTGAGTTCAACAGTTCAAGCTGAAAATGAAATTACTGGGTTCAAACTGTACTTCAGAAAGGCTCTATTGTATGGATGAGAAATAAAAATTGATTATGTAGTTTAGCAAAGATATAATTTGGTAAAATATAAATACAGACAAACTGAAATAGGAGGAGGAGAGAAAATAAGTACTTTCATTCCATTTAAATGCAGAGGGTAAGCTCCACAGCTTACATGGGATACCACTGTTTCATAGAAATTGGAGATGTAGGGTATCTTTTCCATCTATGCTTAAGATGCTGTCACTGGTTATGATTTATGTTTTGAAGGCTGAAGATTTTTCTGCTGTTAATGGTCTGCCTTCCCTTCAATTAAAAGCTATATTTTGACATTAAAAAAAAGTGATTCAGCTTTGGATAGGATAAACCTTATTTAGAAGAAGTGCTAGAGTAGTTAAAATTTCTAACTTGTGATGAAGGCTGAGAGATGAATCAGAGTAAATATATTGCCTGTGGCACATAGAAGTCCTTTTTCCTTGTACTTGAAAAAATTCAGATCTCAGAATTCTTTTACTTATAAAGAATCAATCACCGCTTCACAACAAGGAATCCGCCTGTGGGATTGGCAGGACTCAAACCTCTGCATTTACATGGTGGAAATGGTCATGTCAGCAAGGCCTAATGGATATGCAGGTCCCAGAGGAAATTGCTCTGACAAACTCCAGTAGAGAAAGCTGCAACAAAGGTTTGGCTCTGCCAAGGCACCATCCCTAGGTTTAGCTGTGGTGCCTAATTTGAATGGGAGTGTCTGTGCTGGGATTCACACCCCTTGTTCTCTTCCCCTGTGCAAGTCACCATGTGCAATTAAGTGCAACACAGCACAAAGGATGCTTTTACTCAAAATATATGTTAGAGAATGATCAGAAGACGAGCAGTTTGATGATAGTGTATAATGGAGATGGTAAATATAAATATATATTATATATATATATAACCAATACATATTTATATAAATATATAATATATATATATATATAACCAATACATATATATATATATATTGGTTTTGTGTTGCTTGGGAAAGAAGAGGGATTCTTTTCAGACCAACACTCTTGTTTTTACTTTGTGTTCTTGTGACAGCAGCTTTATCATTACTAGGTCAACCAGCTCTTCCCTCTTCATTTTTAAGCAAACAGATTTTACCTTCCACCTTTAAAACCACTGGTTTCCAAGGCATTCCAGTGGTAAGATGTGGGGGCTTGTAAAGCTCATTCTGTGTTTCACACATGACCTCCAGTCTGATGAAGAAAAAAGGTCAACTTTTACAGACAGACAACAGTAACCTTCATTAAAGCAAGATGCAGGTTGCTCATTAAAGTAGATGAAAACTGAAAGACTGGTGCCTTAAACATGTCAAAACAGTGGTTAAAAATCATTTTATGAAGCAGCTGTGTTGTTATAATACACATGAGATGCTAGACTTTTCAACATGTTACCTAGGAGAGATGCTGTGAGCCATGCAGTGCCCAACTGGTGTTAAAAGCAGGGGATGGGAAGGAAAGGGATTTTTTGTTTTTAATTTTTTATTATTATAGTAAGTAAAAAAATATGAACAATGAAAAATTTCCTTTCAAGGACAAAGTTGTTGTTCCATCTTGTGTGATCCAAGGCTTTTTGCTTAAATGAAGTCTATATTCATTAAACTTATTTCCTCTGGAGGAAATAGGCATATGAATCCACCTGGACCAGTTGACCCATTATGTGAAAAACTGCTGCTGTTTTAGCCTTGGGGAATCTCTAGGACTCAGGAAATAATTTTAAACACATGATTCAATAAAACACCATAACTATGGCAACTGGAACACATACAATGTGATAGCTAATTTCACCTCAGCATTCATCAGGGGAGTTACTAGCTTGATACCATAGCATGGAGAGTAGATATTTTTAATGTATTGTGAAATTACAGAGATAGGGGAGAAGGGAAACACATGTTAATAAGCCCAGTGAACAAAGTCAGTCCTGGAGTAAGTCTGGGTAGATTCATAACCTTCCTTGGTCCTGTTCTTGAGAGTGTACTAGACTGAGTCTCCAAATACCTATCTGTAGTCTTGGTCTATCCATTCCCTTCCTCGTACTTCATTTTTTCCCCAGATAAAACAGGGAGAATAATGTCTGCCTCTTTTGCAAAGCCCCTGAGATGTACTGCTGGAAGTGCTATATGACATTATTATACCAATTCTGTGCCTAATAAAAATCCTCATGCAGATTGCCAGTTTGACTGCTTCTTTCATTGTCCATGCCCATGTTCCTACTTTTTGTAACTGAAAAATAGCTTACAGAAGCAATTACCTTGTACTTTACTGGGAGATATACACGCAGACAGTTACTTAAGGGCACCTTAAGTAACTTGCTGGAGTGTCAACACCCATAATGGTGTCTGAGGAAAGACGAGAGAAGTGGAGGGGGAAGCTAGCTGTCTTGCCAGCAAGAACAAACTGAGTTGGAGAAGATTTATTAGGTGTATATTACCCAGATAAATGTGATCCTGACTTGAATGAGAGCCAGCAATAGCAAGGGGAGAGGGTCAGGCAGAAAGAAGTGGCTGTTTGGCCTTCGTCAACAGCTTCAAGACCTGACGGGGATTAGGAGGAGTAACAGAATTGTTGGGGTGTTCATTTGTCACTCTAAAAATTTAGGATTATAGATTCTAAACGGATGGCCAGCTTAGCTGAAAAATGCTTCCTGCATGCTACATTTCTCTTTTTATGCCAGCGTGTTACAGAGAGTGAGAGGACCGTATGACATTATTTGTGAACATGATACAATACATAGAAGTTACTGACAGGTTAATAAGACCTTGCATGTTTTAAAAACAAAGACACATATTCAGTTACATGACCACAAGAAACATGGAAAGCAGTTAGTTTGCTTTCATATTTCAACACTGCCACATACTGAAGGTCTACCTTTTTTACTCTGCTTGTTTCTGAGGTTTTACTTTTGCCTTCATATCATTTTACAAAGAGACATGGTAAATGAATTTGTTCTTGAGAGAGCAGATCTCTTACATCTAACCTTAGCCCACAGCAGTTTTTAAATGTCTAAATTTTGAATTTAAAAAAAAAGAAAAAAGAAAAAAAGACAGATTCTTTTACCATTCGTTATTACTAGGAATATATGAAAGTATTATTTTTACTAAAGAAAAAAACAGAAATCTCATATTCTGAAATACCTGGGTTTTTTTTCAGCAGACTTCAAAATGCAAAGACATTTGTATTTGATTTGAAAATACTTTCACCTAAATCTCTTTGTCCAGTACACCTGATAAACTGAGTTAACCCGGCTGTTATATTAAACTTCACAACAGTCCTGTCACTTAAAGCAAGACAGCAAACTCTGCACTCACTTTCTATTACTTTAAATCAAAAATGCAGTGAAGCAGATTCTCTAAAAGTTGGACTGGATGATCTTACAGGTATTTTCCAACCTGAACAATTCTATGATTATATGATTCTGTACTGCTGCTATTTTTGAAGCCTGTGGTTGCACATTAATATGTAAGAACTAAGGAGCTACCTATGTAACTCCATTAAAAACAATTTATTAGAAAAAATTCAGACGTATCTTTCAGATAACAGGCTTCCTCATGCTATAGCAAAAAATTCATTTATTTAAATGACACCTTTAGGATAGCAAAAAATGCATCCTGAAGAACCCTTTCTTTCCTCCATCATCATCACCTATCTGTCCTGGTAGTGCCATGTGCCCTGTGGGAATCTGACAAATGACACACATGGAACAGATACAGCTCTGATGTTTTTAAAACCTTCTTGCCACTGGATTCTTTCAGTCTTCTGTTTCTGGCAGTTTTACTAAGGATTCATTATGATACATGATGGGTAGTACAAAACAATAAGCTTTAAATATTATTTCTTCATGGACCCCTGTTAAATGTATGAACACCACTATTTACAGGATGCGGTGTCAAGAAGGGTACAGATCATTTCTGGTCTTGTACTTCTAAAATGAGAAAGATCTGTTTTGAGAAAAGTAACACAGGAGAAAAAAGTCTGATTCAGCTAACCTGCTTTTTGTTTGATCACAACTTCAGAGAGTTCAAGGCAGCCAGGGACATACCTGTGCTAGGATCAATGGGGCAAGTGATTAACAGGGATAGGCTGCCCTGCACTTTTCCTGCTCAAACTAGAACTTTCTCTGCTTTGAAACAAGAGCCTTTATAGCACTCAGTAGAATTATGTTTCTCAGGAGCAGCGTAAGAGTACTGAAATTAATCTCAATTTTCTCTGCTGAGGAATCTTTATTTTTTCCAGATACTGAAGGTCTATTAAACATCAAGATTAACAGCGTGCCTGGCATCTGATTTTTAGTCAGGAAGTATAAACAATGACTTGAAAGGTGGATATACAGAACTTTCCATCTGATTTACCAGTAGCTCTTTAGGCTCTGTCATGCATGCCATATTGACCTTAAAAACTTAATTACCTAAGCTTTAAGAAACCACATGCTTGCCTCAGCTCCTTAATGTAAATCCATGACAGCACTAAGAAAAAGGCCTACCAAAAAAATCCCGAAAATTTAGATTCTAACAGGTCATAATGCAGAATTTCTCAGACAACAAAGTGAGTTGAATTATTTAAAAAATATTTGGAAGTAAAAGCCACACCTCACTTGACCTGGAATGCAAGAATCCCACATGTCAAAAAATTATAAGGCAGATACCCCAAAATCATAAGCTATCTTGAAAACAGTAAGTTTTAAACATGCATTTAGGAAGCTTTCTTTTTGATATAAAGACAAAAAATGTATGTGATTGCTTTTATGTAAAAGCTAAATCAAAACCAAAAAAGTGAAGTTCACCTCTATGTTAGACAGGTATTGGAAGAGTTCAGTAGCTTATCTCCTGTGCTATGTCTGTTGCATTTCAGAAAGTTAGCTGGCTTCATCAAGATGATTTGGACCACATGGGAAACTTTCTGGCTAGCATACAGAGTGAGAACAAGGAGAACTCAACCTTAGTTCTGCTTATGAAATAGCAAATTATGGCTAGCTTTTAGCTAACCTAGGATTCTTGGGTGTTCCATCTCATCCTAAAGGGCAGAATACCTTCTTGCATTACCCTCTGATAATACCTTGTTTTCTCCCTAAGCCATGTAAAAACTGCTGCACTTGGAGTAAGAATTTCTCATCTTCATATTTTTAGCACCTATGCTGGGTATTTTTTTCACCTGCTGCCAGTTTCTTCACCTCATTTCCTCCATTTCCTTTCCTTCTATTTCTCTCTTCCTCTTCCCTCCTTATTCTAGGGGCTACCAGTGACAAACGCAAGGAGCAGAAGTGCCCTCCTTAGTTCTCATCTCCTCTCCCTTTGTCCAATGCAAGTGAAAAGCAGATGGAACATGGGATCCAGAGCTGTTGAACACTGTTCATCAACAAGGGAAAAGGGAAAAACATACAAACAAGAAGAAAAATATACCTAGTTTCTAGGAGGGACTGAGAAGCTTGAGCTCAAAAGGAAAATATCAGAAAACTGAGACAGGAAATCACTGGTAGACTGAATGAGCTGGGACAGAGCGAACTGTATCTGCAATTGTACAGCAAAGCTAAATCTAGAATTCAATTTAATGGTTCCATGGAACCAGATGATACCCAGTGCTCAGAACATTCGGATATGAACAAATGTAGTAAATGAAACAAGAAATAAGTGGTCTCCAAGTATCCTTCTGAGTTTCTGCTAGAATTTCTGCTACTGGTTCATAGCTACTTTATAATGTAGTGCAGAGCACAATAGAAAGGTCAGACAATTGTGGCGGGTTAGTCTGCCTGCACGATCTCATATCTTGATTAGAAAAGGGCTTTGTTTATTTCAGAGTAGAAAAAAATGTAAACCACATTGCTACAAATTCACGTATGCAACTCAATTTATGTTGATGGGTATATTGAAATTTGAGTGCATAAATGCTTGCAGGATCATGGCCTTACTTTTTGGATGATGGATTTTCAGACCATTTCACAGACCATTTTTATGATCTCAACCACACTTCATTTGAAACTCTTATGCTCATTCCATTAAGAAGAGCTTCTCAAGAATGAAAAGCTGATGCTTTATCCTCGGGCCACTTGTACCTACTATTTCTGATCTGGCTGATAATGCCAGAAATCAAACCAGAGATTCTCAGAACAGCAAGGCTTTTCATAACAGCCTCTCTGCATGAAAAGTCCACGTGTCAGCTAAGAAAATGAATTTCTAATAATACTTGGCACTGAATGAGTGGCTTGTCTCAAAGAAGTACACCAAGCACTGTTTATATGATCTTTGTAACACTGATATAAGTTTCACCTATTTAAATCATCTTTGTCTTAGCCATCTTTGTATCAAGAAGCTCATAATGGATATGATAACCTCAAAATCAATATAGGATATATATATTTAATAAGGAAATAAAAACATGCTAGGGATATTTTGACTGGTGTGCTTAATAGTGTTTCTTTATTGCACAGTGAATAACATTTTCTGTGCCTGCTTAAAATTCTGGAGAACTTTGTGCTAGTGACAGCAATTAAGAATTACCTTTTTTAAGACAGCCAAATGTTATAAACATTTTCTCTATGCATTTTAAATGCCTTTTTAAAGTCATTACCTATAAGTGTGATGTTTTTTTAATTCTGAACTTAATTCCTTGATACAGTTTTCAGAACATGCTACTCTGCAAACTCTGTAATGCCACAGACTTGTAAATGTAGTACTGTAATTTGCAGAGTTAGCAAATAAAGGCTTAATCATATTTCTATGTTGTAGAATTACATAGACTGTATGCATATGCTGTAAAGTAACAAATATACTCTCTAAGACTGATTTAGAAATTAATGCCCCTACTTCGCTTTAGATTTAAAAGAGTAATCTGAAAAAAATAAATGTACACATTAAAAGGCTAGTTTGTTATTCTTGGTTCAAATAGCAGCAGTTTTAAAAGACAAGCATTCCTTTACAGGCTGCAGATGAATCAAAGTTCTCTGATTCCTGTAAAAATGTGTCTCTACAGTCATAGTTTGTTCTGGATCAATTCCAGTGCATTGTGACAATGGAAACTAGAAAGGAAAACTCAAGAGGGTATTTTTGATCACTTTTACCTCTATTAACAATGTGATGCTATTTCCATTGTTCCTGTTATAAAAATAAGTAGCTGACATGTTCCTCAGAATTGATTATTGTGTTTTAGTCAACAGATCAGCCATCAAGATGTTGCAGCCTATCAGGAAAGGGAGTGGAAAGGAGCAGACAGAGAAACCTCAAAGGAAAGGACAAGACACTGTGTCTTTTGTCCTTTGTTCCAAGATGGAAATAAACTGTCTCCACTTTTGATAAGCTCCTCTTTTGATCTTTGTTTGCAATAATTAGAGTTAGACACTAGAGTTATTTTATGAACGCTTTTAGGTTTAGCCCCCCAAAGTTCATATGAATATGAGTTATTTGTTATTCACAACAATTACATCAATTAAATTTTATGATTTAATTTTAGGTATGGAGATTTTGCCTAACATACAAGTGACTAGTTATTGACAGAGCTGGAAAAGCTGCTAAGTTTTTCTTTCCTGCAGATTTAATTTCACTTCATATTTTACAAACATGTCATATAAATATATAAATCTTACATATATGTCTTTTTGAGGGTGGGATAGTTTAGAGATACCTGTTACTGTGCTCCCATATGCTTTAGAAGGTCTGGAAAATCTGCCCTATAATCCTCACTTATGAGTACAAGTAAATACTCTGTCAGATATCCTTGGCTGCACAGAGAAGCAGACTTCTTACTCTAATTCATGATGAATGAAAAATGGGATCCAGTTGCAACAGGAAATCCTGGGAAATAAGTATTTGTGATTCAGCTGAACTAAGAAGCATAGCTGGGGTGTTACCTACTTGTGATGCAAGTCTAAGAAGAAATTAAGGTCTTAGCTTAAGAACAAATGTGGTTTTCTTTGTTTGCAAAGCCAGATATTGTTCTAGGAAAAACAAACAAACAAACAAAAATACCCAAAAAACAAACAACAAACCACCAAAACATGACAGTGCCAGAAACAGCTCCACAAGAAGGCAAAAGAAATTAGTTGCAATTATCTATGAAGTTAAAAACATAGCATATCTGGGCAATTTTCATGTGTATGACCAGAAGCCTGGATGGTACTGAGTAAATCAAATGTAATACTCACAGAATGATGGAAGTAAATTCACTAATGTATAAACATATTTGGGGTACACAGTAAGTTGTGATTTCAGCAAACAGCCAAGAATTAAAGAGCTTGTGTATAGATTTACATCACTGTTAAATCACAGATTTTAAGAATTATTACAACTTAAACTCCAGATCTTGTTCAGGATTCCTGCTTAAAGGTGTGTCTCCTTTTAAAATGCCTGCTTTAGGAATGTACCTTGATTTTAAGATTTCAAGTGAGAAAGAACTTCAAAGTTTAAAATGTGAGAAACGATGTCTGAGTTTAAAAAGCTTGCCTTAATCCAAATTTTGATTCTCTTAGAAGCAGTATCTAGTCTTTTGATCTCTTTATGCCTTTGTCTGCCAGACCAGGTTCTTTTCCAGTGTCCTGAAGACCACGATCAAGCTGTGGGATTGCAATAGGAACCACATGATGCAAAGCTGTAACATGCCTCCTACTGTCAAGGACAAAAAAAAATAATCTTTGCTTTGCTGAGACACATCATTGTGAAAGTATACAGTTTCATGGCTGCAGATTTTAACAACTGCATCATTTTTAGTAACTTCCTGAAGTATGTAGAGGTATAGCAATTTACTGGAAAATACAGAATGCTCCTGAAGTGGTCTAAATTGCTGAATCTTTGTATCTCTAGTGGACTATAGTCTATGCTTATCAGCTGCATAAGTGCTACAGTCTAAACAAAGGGTAATAATGTTCAGCTGGAATTCCAGGAAAGGAAGCTTAATGCGGACTTCCTGATTTAATCTTACAAAAATAGAAAGGTTGATAGGATAAATGAATCACTCAAAAGAGCAGAATTTGCTTCAGTTAATTAAAGCAGACCATAAAAATGCCAAAGTAACCCTTTGTAACATTTAACTGCAAAATTCACATACAAAACTACTTAAAGTATCATTTTCATGAATGAGACTGAGAATAATCTCTCCAGAGAAACAATTTAATTTTCTTCATGATTTCCAGCCTGAAAACCATGGTGACAGCTACAGGGATATTTCTCATACAATTTCCTGTACCTTCTGCTTTTGATGGCCAGGAAAAATCCTCTCAGAAGTAAATTTGGAACTTCTGCTTCTGGAAGATATCAGCAAGTCAGAGATGCATGGAAATTAAAGACAAACAAACAAAAAAGTACTGTTTGGAGCCCTCAGAAAAGGTTTTGACTTCCTGACAGTGGTAAGTGCTCAAGTAATCATGCAATCCACAAAGAAAATGGAAGGAACACTTCTTGGACAAGATACCTGGTAAGTCACTAGGAAACAGGGAAGAGAGTTGGTACTGCACTGCTGGAAAGGACAGTGCTGTAACAGGTCTTCTCCATCTCTAACTTCTGCAGCTTTGTAACCCATCAAGACTTTTCAATTTAGTCAATGTGGGAAGTGTCTAAAATGCAAGTCAGCCAAGTGACAAGATGTGATTAAAACTTTCTTTCCTCCTACGAAACCATCAGGAAACTGTGTGAAAAAAAAGTGTGTGTACTATCATAACCTCCCAACAACAATAAGCAGGATACCCATAGGGCTGCCAGAGTTTGTCCATATCAGAGGAACATGCTATGCATTTCCTGAGGTCTGGCATAGTATCCACCCATGAGTTATCCTGGCTTGGGGTGCAAGGTGTTTATTTCACACTTGGCCATGAACTTCTAATTTTCTAAGAAATAACTTTTCTTGAAGTAGCCCCAAAATTCTCAGTTTTTAATGGCAAGGTGGTGGGTGGGAGTCTTTTTTGTTCTTTTGTGCTGAGCCATGGCTGAATTGTTGATGTTTTTTTCCTTGATCAGGGTCTGACCCAAGGTTTATGGTTTCTGTATTTGTACCAGATTTTATTGTCTTCCAGTCTGTTACTTTCTTTTGTTTGTGGAGCTGAGGTTCTTCAGCTCTTAGCATAAGAAATTGCTCAGAATGGGAGATCAGAGAGAGGCTTCATGAGATAGAGCTGCTTTTATGACTGAGACAAGTGCTGTCAGAAGAATACAAGAAGATGAAGAAGTGGTGAAACATCACATCTGTGCATGTAAAAGATCTTCTGAAGCAGGCTAAGGGTGAATTTGGGTGACTGACAGCACCTGCATCTGGAAGAGGAGAAGCTCGAAGATAATATTGAATTATATTTTATTAGCTAACACTGACCTCTCTTTTACTCAGTCATGGTCCTTTGGAGAATTTAAGGACTGGGTATTTTAAACACCTTGATTTTTTTTTTATGCCAAGCAGTGAAGAATAGCGTGAGGAATACCTTCTGCAGATAAAAGCACATGGGAAGAGGAAGAAGATCTGAAAGAGTGACACAAAGGAGTCCCAAACTCCATGGACCCTTGCCTGGAAACTGATGCCACAGTGAAGGTTAGAGAACACCTCCCATTTGAGATTTTAAAAGGACAGTCCTGAATAATATTGGAAAAAAGGTCAGTGTTTTGTGAAGGTGGGAAAAACAAAAAAACCCAAGTTCATACTGATCACCAAAAAATGCAATCTCCTCCCTCCCTGTTGTGTCTGGGTGTTTCAGACAGCTGTGAGTGAGGAGGCACCCATCTGTGATGAGCTAGGGGTGGGATGTGAGACTTGGAGTCAAAATGCAATTGCCTACTTTTGACCAAAATGTTCTTTATGGGCGGGTGTGCTTCAGCTGCCAACTATCTGTTTTGTTTTGGCACTAGAAATAACAGTCTTGGATATCTCCCCCCAGAAGGCTAGCTGTGATTACAGAGATGTTTAAGAAGATTCTTCCATTTCTTAGAAAAAAATTGATGAAAGTTAGAAGGAACATGCTCTTCATTTGCCAGACTTTCAAGACATATTTTTCCTACATACTTAGTGGTTTGGGTAATTATTTTCTTAATGAGGAGACTTGTCAAAACACGTTATGGTGACTGAGTTCACATCACCACTGTTTTTCCTAGCAGTTTCTGATTACTGATTCTATGATACAGGGAAATATTAATTTTTAATTATTGCCAGTAACTTCTTAGAGATCATTAAGGCTATAGCCTACCTAAGTGTTTTAAAGCTTTTCTAGGGAAAAGAAAACCAAAAACCAAATAGCTTTTTTTTTGTTTATAATTGTAATTAGAGTTCAGAAAATGGAGGGGCTCTGTCTATTTGTGCTATTACTGGATTAGGGAGCTGACAATGCTGTAAGAAACACTTGTTTGCACTCTCTGATACTTTCAGCTAAGGTTTTCAAAACACACTGCAAACAATGTATTTAGTCTCTAAGCTAATTTATTGCATAAAGTCTCATTTTACAGTGAGAGAGGCTGAAGCACAGGAAAGGATATGGGCATTTTCCACAGTGACATTCTGAACTGGTTGAGAAAATTGTAAACAAAGTCTTTTTCCCTGTTCTTGGCTTCACACTTAGGCACCTCTCACAGCATCCCATAGCACTCCAGGACACATCTGGTTTGTGCCTTGCTTTTGCACTCTTGTAGTGAGAGGTGAAAGCTCCACCAGCCCCAGCACAAGACCCAAAATTGCTGAAAGTTTCTGTCCTCAGTGTGCATGTGACTATTTCTTCTACCACACTTCTGGGGCTACCAGGGCCCAGAAAAGGGAGCATATTCCTTATAGAAGAGAGGAGTGCTCATGTAGGTGGCTGCACAAAGATCCTAACTCAAGTCAGTGTCTTGAGGGTGCCATTAAATGTAGTGGTTATATCTAGGGTGCCATGAAAGAAATTAAATCCTGTCTTGTTTTAGAGAAGGAGGAGAAAATGCAGATTGTATTTGATGTATGGGCTTGTACCTGGGGCATGGTATGTATTCAGGTATACATCCAGTGTACTTTACTTTTACCTTATCACTAACATTCATAGTCTGCTTATCTGGAAATAACCTTTGTGGTTGTGTTCTTTGAAATCACTGATGCAAGACATAATCTTGCCAGTGTACCTATACCATTCTGTACCACTTTGCCAAAATAATTCTGAGTATTCAAGGACATGTTCATGGTCAGTTTAATACAACAGCTCTCTGCAGCTTGCATTCCCTGCTAAACAGATGTTTTGTTGCTTGTGTCCAACATTATGCAATAAGACAGTGAGTCCCTAGAACTCCCTGTCAGGAACACAACGTCCTCCAAGATAGATCACTTTTATATTTTCTGGCATTCAGTGATGGGTAAATCTCAAAATGGTCTGTAGGTCTCTTTAGTTTAACCTAAATATCCAGAGCTCAGATTCCTAGAGCTCTGTTTTCTCAGGCTACAAAACCAGACTAGTTACCTACTGAGGGTAATGATGCTGGTAAGAGAAATGAGAGAAAAAGAGACTTTCTCATCTTTTCTAAAACTGCTCTCATTCAGCTTTAAATCGACACAAAACACCCTTTCTTTTTCCTTTTACTTTTTCTTTTACCCTCTCCACATCTTTTTTCACCTTCTGTATTTGCTGCTGTTTATATATTCAGGATCAAGTTCTATCTCAGCTACTTTCACATGACCTCTCTGAGCTGCATATTTCATTTATACCTGTGTGTGCACTTCAGTATGCACAGGACATGCCAAGGACTACTTTGGAAACAAAATAAGGATTGTCTGAGACATACAGACTTCAAATTTACCTTGATTATAATATGTCTCAGGATGACAATTGAACAGAAAGAACTTCATTTGAGATCTGGCTGAAGAAGTCTTTCAAGTGTCAGAAACCTTTCTGTTATGTACTAATCACCATGTCAACTGGGAAAAGCACAGGTTGCAAAAGTAAATTGTTTACATACAGCCTCTGGTATCAAATATTAGGAAAATTGGAATTGTTCCATATTGCAGGAGTGGGACAACAAAACAACTGCATACGTTTTGACCGCTTTCATCTTCTTTACACACACACTATACTATATGTTCTTCAATGATTAAGCATAAATAAATCATCTGTTCAGCACAGGTGCATGAAAGTATGATTGACCTTATGACACACACAAAGCAAACTTCCTTACTGAGGCAATTACATTTGAAATGCTGCATAGCAGATTTTTTTTTCTTCTAACGCAGGATAATTAAACATAATAAAATTCCTATTTCCTTGTGATGTTGCAATGGTAACATTTTAAAGGTTGTGTCATTTGCTTTTTGCAGCTGTTATTTTGTTCAAAGAGTTTGTGTATGACTTGACTTTTCTGTAAGATTTCCAAGTAGAACCATTTCTTTAATGTTACAGTATTTGCCAGGGCCAGTCTCATGTGAATAAATGAGTGAAGAAATTGCATGCATTTAAGTGAAAATGCAAATAATTAATTTTTCTAGGACACAAATTTGTACTAAAAAGCATTAAGCACCAAGGGGTAACAAATGAAACTAACCATTTAATGTGGTTAGTACTATAACTAACTGTACTATACTACAGTTGATACTACAGAAATTCTGTAGTGTGCAGAAAGGGTAAAGAACCAATGGAAACAATAGAGGAAATCTTAGCAGGTGGCTTGAAGGACATGAGGAAGCCCACAGAAAGCATTCCAGTAGCACAACTGAAGGAAAAGGCTTTCTTCCACACTTGCATTGCCTGTGGAGATTCTGTATGAGGGTAATCCATGAGAACCATCACGCATGTTCCCTGCACAACACTCTCTTGGGATGGATGCATGTATTGAGCAGGAGTAGGTGGCACCCAGCAGAAAGGAGGATGGGGAGGTTACAAGGTTTTCTTCTGTCATTGCTATGTGCACTGTAAATACCCACGAAACAAACCCTCGCATAAGTTCAGAAAAAACAGTTTCTTTGCTAAACCATTCACCCTTTACCTTCACATAATGTAGGGAACAGTAAGCTCTTCTTCTGTCCCCTCTACCATGGACCTCTACCAATGCCAGATCCTGGCTTTTAATTTGCTCCAAACTCAAGTACTCTCTGCTCCAGAGACTGCCTCCCCAGCCACGTCTCCACTGAGCCTTCTTGCAGCCAAATTGCTGGAAAAATCTCTGTTTCTGGCCTTTTTTTGTCAGAGGAAAAGCAGCTTATTCACACTCTGCTTTGTTTTCCAAGCAGATTTGGTTGACAGCTTGTGATTCCCCCAGAGCCCTTGTGGAAGCATGCACAGGGTCCTGTGACCCATGCTCCTGGCTGAGAGGGTAGGGTACTGCTTCAGGCAGAAAACTTTTGTGGAAAGGAGGGAGAGGTGTTGCATAGGAAATTGATTTACTGATCCTGGATGTTGGATTTGTACCTCCAGCCTTAGCTCTCCACCCTCCCAAAACTTGGATTGAAGGAGGAATGCCTTTCCTCCTTACTGTGTATGTGCTCAGGGTTATATTTAAAGCTGTGCAATTTCCATGAAGTCATTTCATGGCACCTAGCTAAATACTTAAAAAAATGTTGCCTCCTGCATAAGGAGAGAACAAAAATAAGACTCTCTGTTGGGGCTGGTGCACCGCTGGGTTTGTGGGAGCTGATGCATGAAAACTGATGCAAGTATGACTGTCCTTCAACTGGATGTATAGTGTAGCACATAAATGTAAATGAGTGGGAAAAGACAGAGTGAATAAAATACATGCAGTTATTATTTTGCTGTTTAGGGCAATGACCTGGCTTCAGCCCCTAAACTGTCTATTCCACTTAACTCAATGCCCAGATATATTTTACATTAAAAGGAAGATGTTTTTTCAGTGTCGGGAAAGATCATCAAACCCTTGTCAGAGACCAGGAGATGGCCACAAGTTCAAAACTGAATGGTAACAGGACAGAGAAAAAGAAGAAATCTTGTGGCATTTTTGTTGCTGAATCATAGTGATTTGGGTGTCTAACGGCTACAGTAAAAAGCACATGGGCCTACTAATAATTTTAAGCTCTCCTAATAAAATCCAGAAGTAAGAGATTTGTTCATAGTCCCTATTATATCCCAATGGCTTGGGAGAGGATCTAGCTCATATTGCCTTACCTCAGGAAGAGAGAACTGAATACCCTTGCTAATAGAAAATCTTTACCTTAATATTCTGTAACTTATGCTCAGTTTTACTCTTTTTGTGAGAGTAAACACAAATATTTAGTGGGAAAAAACAAACCAATAAAAATATGTTTATCTAGAATAAAGACCCCAGAAAAGCAAAAAAGGAAGCTGTTTTATGAAAACCTGAGATGGGTAACGTTTCAGCATGCATCCTTTTGCCACAGCTCTATTCCCCTATCTTATGAAACAGAGAGGTGCTGGAAAAAGTGAACTGGAAATGACTTACTGAAGAGTTATCTCAGCCCATTCCTTGCTGATATATCAGTAAGTGCTCCAGAGGAAGCAGAGTCTGATTCTCCTATCTTATATCCAAATTATTCCAGAAAAGCCAAAACTGCCTTCTTTTATACTGGCAAAATAAATAGACCATGAGTGTTTTCTTTGACAAGCTTTACCCATAAACACATATATTTTAGAGAAACTGAAAACAGTGTATTTGCAAATACATACGCATGATGTCAATAAATTATCTGGAAAATCTACTGCAGCTGGCTGATAGTCTTAAAATATTAATAAATGTGGGGTAATTATTTCACCATGTTTAGGTCACTTTTGGATACAACATAGAGGAGAGGGGAAGTATTTGCCATATTATGTTAAGCAACGAGCTTTCCATATGTTTGAAATAACGTCATGAAAAGAAACTGCCCAGAGAAAGAAAACTTGGTATTTATGAGAGGGAGTACTCAGTACATCACTGATGATCCCATTTAGCAGAGATTCTCAGACTCTGCCTGTTACCATGCTGTCTGATCTCAAAAAAAAAAAAAAAAAAAAAAAAAAAAAAGAAAAAAAAAAAGAGAGGCCTGGTATTTCTCTTAAAGAAATAAAAAATAAAAATAGTTAGGCCATCCATCAACTAAACCCAAGACAAGTGTTTTGTTCTCACTGTTGAAATGGGATATTATCATTCCCATGGGAATTAATAAGCCTAGCTGGAGGAGTCGGGCCCTTTGGGAGGTCAATAGAGGAATGCTTATGATTAATGTTTTGGTCCGTGGTCTATCTCTATTCTAAGTTAATAAAGCTACTTTATCTTTTACTATCCCTTATTAACATAACATTAAATTTGTAGTAACACTGATGTTGCAGACTGCCCTTGGCTCCATGAGGTAAAATAATACTTTGTGGAAAATTTTTACTGTACAAATAAACAGATTTCACATCTCAGTTTGTTCCTAGCTCTCAGATGTCAGCATTGCCTGTAACTAGCTGTGAGCTGGAATGTGTTGCCATGCAGTAACCACACCAAGCATCTTCCTTCACATCTTGGTTTTCCATTTCAAATATCCCCATCAGGTTTAGAAAGTGACTTGTGGAAGCAAAGGAGAGCAAAGGAGAGAAGACTCAGAACCAACACTTAAGGTGAATTTAAAGTACAATCAGCCTGGGAAATAGGTTTTTTTAATGTACTGAGCTTCAGAAACAATACAAAACTTTGCAAACACATTGCTTAAACAAATAGATGCCTTAATAAAATAACCACAGGTGTTCAGCAGTTAAAAATTCCAAAGGATAGCTTCCACTATGAAATAAAAAACTCTCAAAATGAATGACTAGAGATTACAGTGACATATTTCCAGATGCTTTTGTTTTTTGTAACAGAGAGTAAGAGGTCTGTGAAAAGTGAATGTTTGAGAGCTCTGCATCAAGTCTTTTTTCCTCACCTGGAAGATCTGGGATGGCTGTTTAACCTTTCACAGAAAATTCAGTCCTATCAGTCACTATCAGGAGGCTGCTAGATCAGATTCTCCAATTTTAACCTCAGTTATCAGTCTCCCACTAGTCTCCTGACTTCTACAGAGGTGTTTGATCTTTGCATTTGATCTGTGCATTGAAACTTTAAAGTGCTCCCAGCCTCCCTCAAGCTTTTTGATACTAGCAACTAAAATGTCATCTACTGCCACCAGTGAGCATAAGTGATCTGTTGATGAATTTCCCAGTTTTATTATGCCACTTGTCAACCATCTTCATAAATAAATGTATTTGTTGCCTATACAGAAATGTAAAAAATGTTGTGCAGGTTTTCATTACTTCTTGACTGTATTTTCCAAACTGGCAGTAAGATATTCCATGAACTTCAGCCACTCCAGAAAGTGGCTCTGGTTTCCACCATACTTTTCTGTGCAATTGGCTGTGCTCATTGAACTCTTGAGGTTTTAATGGTGGTGAATCTTGATATCCTAAACACTATCACTCCTGGCAGAGGCAGTTGCTACTTTTAAATATAATTAAGGCAGCAGCACTAACTCATTTCACCATGAGGGAGATGTAGGAAAAGAGCTTTCCTTATGGAAAAGGCAATTTTTTCCTTGCTCACTATTCACTTTGAGGTATTGCTGCAAGACCTACACATTCTTCCAAACAGGTTTAAAGAAAGGGGGAAAGGGACAGGAAGCAGATATATTCTCTGAACTCACACAGACATTGCCCCACTCTACTCCTCAGACTGTTAAAACTGCTAAAATATTAATTAAACAGAAATAAATTATAAAATCCTTAATATCACAACCTTGATACAGAGAGTTCACTTAAAATGTACTCCTGGAAATGCACTACAATGTGCATGACTTGGGGGAAAGAAAGCTGCTAGGAAGCTACCAGCAAGATGACAAATACCATGTTTATGATAAATACAAAAGCAAGCATTGTCAACCTCCAATAAAAATCTCAACAATGTCCAAAATGTGTTGGAAAAGACGTGTTTTCCAAAAAACAGCCAGGAGTCACAGGCTAGGCATTCAGCAACTTTCTCAGGACAAGTGGTGATGCGAGGCGCTGCTGCTTTTGCAATCACAAGAAACCTCCCAGCCCCAAGCTGCCTGACTGATGGAGCAGCTCAACTTGAGATGTGAATGTATGGCTGTGAATCGCCCCCCAGCCTGTGGGCAGAGCATTGCTAATCCCTCTGGAATATCACGTTAAAGCAATACTTTGCATTTCCATGCAGATCACTGTCTGACAGCAGTGGGCAGTCCCAAAGTAGCACTGGAGCTGCGTTAGCCCCGCGTTATGGGGTTGGAACCAGGCCAGAGTTTCTCCTCACGCTTCTCAGAGACTGAGTCAACACACCTGCTCTAAAAATCTGGATGCAGTCAGCAGCCAACGATGTCATCTTTGGCACAGTCACCAGAACTCCATCTGAATTATGTTCTTTAATTCAGGTTTAAACGCTTTTAATACAAGACACTATTGGAATTTTTCATGACCTAAAGTTTTTCTTTTCCCAAAAGATGTGCAATAAGAAAGTAAAACCAGTGCTTGATATAGCTAAAACTTTAATCTTTCTTGTGAAAGCTAGAATAAATATTACTTTTAAAATACAAATAAACTCTAGTTTTTTTGGCAAGAAACTGTATTTTTTTTTAATTAACAGTATGTTCTCAACAATAGTAGAACTGCATTCTGCAAACATGAATTTCTATGATTAATTCAATAAAGTTAAGGAAATAACTCATGTGAATAATGGGTTTTAGGGCTAGTCCCATATTTGCTTGTTTGGGGTTTTTTTTGTTTTTTTTTTTCCATGATTTCTTAATATACACAAAGCAGAAAGAGAATTTTAACTGAGGAATTTATTTTAGCTCCACAACAAAGAGGAATCAAAATGTCCACAAAATCACATTGGTTTTCTGACTTCAAAATAAAATGGCTGCCAGTCTCTACAGAAGGATAATGGTGCAGATTATGGTGCAGTCACACGAGCAAGGCTAGCGTTCAGGTAATATTAACCTAACCCCACTTAAAACATTTTTCTTGCAGTGTGTAGGGATGAGCAGCATTTTTGTATGCATATAAGTACAGCTCATTCCACAGCTAAGACCTAGCTATTACCAGCAGAGAGTTTCATTTGCAAGGTGGTTTGGAAATGTTGAGGTCCCTGTTCTTCCACAGCCAACCATGAACAGGAGAAGCCACTAAACTTTTCTTTATTTGCTGGCACATGGTTGTCAAGTTTTTCCCACTTTTTGCCCATGCAGTAAGAGATATTGCCAAATAAACTCTGCCCAATGCCTGAAGGAAACTGCTCAAGTAAACTCTGTATCTTCCCACTGTTGTATCCTCCCACTTAATTGGTCATACTGGGAATTAGACCAATGTGCTGATGGAGCTCTCCAGGTTTCAAAGCCAATACAGAATTTGGAGCTCATCATGAATGTTGCCTATTATCTAATGTTGCAAAACAGAATTAATTAAAAAACAGAGTAAATTGATATCAGAAGTGCAGAAAGAAATCCCCTACTTAGCCAAAATAATACAATGCTGCTCCTTTAAAATAGGAGTCCAGCTTTGCTTTAGATTTCTAGACAAAGCAACCACAGCTTCTACAGGGTTTCCTCAGGTGCAGTATTTGCCATGTAATTTCCTAAGAAGCATTCCTAAGGCATTTAATTCTATAACACTAGTACCTGTCTGATGTGTTAGCATACAAAAAGCAGAAAATTGCCCTGTGAAGGACCTGAAGTGTACTATGGATTAGGCTTGAGTTCAATATACTAGAGGGAATATGGAGACTTTGAGACTCTAGGGATAATTCTGGCTAGAATAATACTTAAATATATAACATGTCAGCATAGATGGCTATCTCCAGATGTATTGGAAATTTTGTCACTGTAGTAGCAGGCAACCTTTGGCAAGCTTTGATCTGGTGAGATCAGGCATTACGAGCTGTGCTGTAATGCAGCACCCAAGGAGAAATGAAAAATCTCTGCAGAGAAGTCCTGTTCAGAAGGAGGCCAAAGGTATCTTCCTTCCTTACCTGGTGGACACAGCATAAATGGAAGGACAAGTGAGAGAGAAAAATCTTTTTCAGGAGACTGAAAAAAAGTAAAAATTGGAAGGGAGAGGGAGAGAGAGTGAAAAAAAGTAATGCACAGAGCACCAGGATGCTTGGCTTCTGTTTCTATCTCGCCCCTGGAATAACGCATGACTTTGAGAGATAACATAATCGCACTATTTCTCCTCTCTGCTGTCTTACTCAGTGTTAACTCTTTGGAACAGGAACCACTTCTTAATGTTTGTAAATAACCTGCTGGAGAAGAGAAAGCTGAGGGGAGGTCTTATCAATGTCTACAAGTATCTAAAGGGTAGGTGAAAAGAGGATGGAGCCAGACTCTTCTCAGTAGTTCCCAGTGACATGATGAGGGGCAATGGGCACACCCTGTAACACAGGAAGTTCCATTTAAAAATGAGAAAAAACTTCTTTACTATGAGGGTGACAAGGCACTGGAAGAGGATACCCAGGGAGGTTGTGGATTCTCCTGCTCTGGAGATACTCAAAACCCACCTGGATGCAGTCCTGTGCAATGTGCTCTGGGGGAGCCTGCTCTAGTGGGAGAGTTGGACTTGATGATGTGTAGAGGTCCCTTCAAACTCTGATAATCCTGTCACTGTGAAAATGGGCTATCATTTTCACTAGGGGCCATAACAAGGAGTAAGAGACTAAGACAGAGAGTGGAGGTATTTCTGAGAGTATGAGTCAAATATTGTCCTCTTAAATATAGAAAATAATGGATTTAAAAAATGAATGTGAGCTTAATAACCAACCAGTTTAAACAAAGTCACAACCTTCCTAATGATTGAGTCAAGATTTTGTCATTGTGTCTTGCTTAAAACCTTGGTTTTTAAGAGTAAAGTTTTTTCAGGACCTTGGCTTGTCATTGGTTCATTACTATGCACCAAACTCACATTATTTCTTGCAGAACAGGTCACATACTGTCAGGAAGCCTTTCATTCAAGTAGTGGTCCTAAATCTAAGTATATGCCTGAATAAGTGTGCATTGTATAAACAAATAGGGCAGTCAGAGTAACCAGGTGAACCCCAAAATGGAAAATCTTCTTTAGTGCTGGACCCAAATGGGCCAAGGAAGAGGTCCAGGATTCCCTGTTCAGCCCAGAGTGGTTATTTAGCCAAATTTCTGGTTTGGCCCTTCTAACCCTCTAGGGAAATACCTGTCAAGAAATTGTAGGCATGTAGACTAGAATACAAAAAGAGAGAAGGAAGGGATAACACATAAAGCAGGATCAGTTTTGGCAACTTCATTTTCAAATGGCTATTTTCTTCTCTTTAATCAAGCCTGTCTGGTCAAACTTTACACAAACACTGAGGTGCCTCCATATCAGTACAAGGAAAATTTGCCCCTGCTTTAACAAATGCAACAGAACTACATTAATTGTTAGTAAATAGCAGCAGGCATCTTCAGAGAACTTCGTATTTCATGCTGCTGCCACATCCCTATAACATCTGATGCTTCCTCTCTTCCATTTACCTCCAGTCTCCCCCAGATCTCCTCATAACCATGAAGGGAAGAGACAGCACCTTTTCTGACCTCTTTTAAGCCCTCTTTGTGCTGAGCGGCCAGGCAATAAGCCAAGAGGACAGGCTGCTGTTCTGCTCATACAAGTGGTTTTGCCGTGGGTACCAGTCTGAGTCTTCTTCACTTAAAAACTGTCACAAGGCCCAAGAGCCTCCTCTAATATCTCAGAAATATCCACCTCATAATCAAATTCAGTCACAGTTAGAGGAATGGGTACAGATGGATGGATGAAGGGCCAATGTTCTGCCATAAGCTACATTTCTTTAGAAAATCATGTTGAAAATGTATACTCCCTTGGCAACCACTGCCCTCTGTCCAAATAACAGGTTGATTAAATCTTAATGCTGCTGTTGCTGCTATGACATACTGAAGAATTCATACTCATTTTTGTATTTGGCCAGTAGTTTCATTTGAGTATATTTTGTATAAAGTAGCATGTAGAAAAAGCTTGAAAACATTTCATGATTGTTGTTATTGGTTGAAATGAATGTATTTAGTATTAAAATCTGTATAATTGAGACAAAACCTTTTAAAATTTCATCTCAGATTTTTAAGCCACATAATGAACTAATAAATAAATTGAACATAAATCCCAGCCACCTGTCTTTTCTTCATTTAATACAGATTAGCAGCTGGCTTGGGCTTTTGTCAAGAGTGTGGGAATGAGTTAACATGTTTAAGACAAGCATTTCCACGGCTGACTTGCAGTGCAAGTTGTCTTCCATAATTCAACAGCCACATCACCAAAATGAACACTAGCAAAACAGCATTAGAAAATGCATGCCACTCAGACTGCTGGAGAAGGGAGTCCTCAGGTCCAGGGTTCTAGGAGTAATGTAGGCCAACTTCACAGTGGTTCAAAGTGATTCATTTCACTAGCCACCTGCGTGTTCACCACTGAAAAGAAAATCAAGATTTTCTGGGAGAAATAAAGCCTCACACACATTTTTTTCCTGGTTTACAAAGAATTATATCATCACATATCAATAGGAGTTAAATCAGAAAGAAATAAAATAAACAGAGTCGGGTTGTCTAGAAATGTCAAGTTTTCCTCCACATCTTCAGAGTTCAGTCATCTGCTCAGGTATCAAACACTCCCTTTCCTTAATTGTTTCTCAGTTAGCCATTTTAATACATATTGTGGCTAGGGCACAAAATGACATTTCCATCTAGGAGTAGCATGGAGATGTCATGCACTGTGCACTGTCATCAGCAGCTGATGCTAGCTGGAGGATTGCTGCAGTGAGTGAGGGTTATAGGAGTCCATGGATTAGAAACAGGAAAATGCATTCTTAAGCTAAGGCAAACTGGAGTGCAAAAAAATTGAGTCAGATGCTGAGAGCTTTATGGAAATATCAATGGGGATATGAAAAATCTGAACCAGCTAAAAATATTCAACCCGTCATTAATTTGTGGTGTGTATATATACATATGCTTTCAAAAGATTTTGGTTGTTTTAAAGAAAAAAAGTAGTATTTCCTTCCCTATCTCAGACTGACTTTTCTTTTTTAATGCTGAGACTTTTAGATTTTAGCAATAGTTGAGTATACTATATAGGATATGCTCACAACAGTGAATGACTGCTGTCACTGCCCTTGAGGCTTTCACCCTTCCAGTCCTTACTGGTAGAAAATCTGCACTCAGTATCATGAACAGCCATGCTGGGTCCAAGGGGGGTTTTGTAAGGTTAAGACTGCCAGGTTGGGTGCTGGCTTCCTTTCCCAGTATCTGTACCTCAATATTCAACATAAAAGCTCATGAGGCTACTCAATAAGCCAGCAGAAGCTGATAGACAGCGTGTATAACATCCAGACTTTATCAGCCCATCATTCCAAGATGTGCACATTCTGCAGCTTTGAGCCATTTTCTGCCCTTCCCTTCCAGTTTTTTAATGCATAATTGTCATGAAAAATTCCCACAGAAACTAACACAATGCAGAGCTCATTGGTGAATGAGTGGTCTATTAATTAGACATATTGAGAAAAAAGACTGATCTATGCTCAACAGATTAAACCAAGCTCTTGAGATATTTGAAGTTTGTTCTGTCACTATCAGATAAACACAACAGAACATGCTGACCTGCAGAGGTTCATGACTAAACTGTTTGCAAGGTTAAAAAGAAAGGGAGAGGAAAAGCCTTGTTAATCTTCTCCACTCTTAATTTTAATAGAAAGCAAATATTTTTGTAAAAACATTTCAAAGGCTTCCACTTTCAGCTATGTGGAAGGTTGAGATTAGGGAAAACCCAAGCACCTCCTAAGGTTAAACACACTATTTGTCTCTGTCTTTCAAACTACATCTGAGTATATTTTGCAGATAAGTTTAGAGAGGGCAAAGCTCAAACTCCTTTACTTTAACTTTTTACCTAGAAATATGCAGCCAGAGATGCAGTAAGTTCAGAGCAATATTTTTCTCTCATTACAGATATTCTATTCATTTCCTAGAACTAATAAAAATTTATTATACAAAGGGCACAATGATTTTAAGCTCCTATTCTATTGCAGAGGAAATACTTTACAAGTAAAATAAAATTTCTGGCCAATGACATTTTAGAAAATTGGAAAGCTTTAAAAATGCTATTAGATATGCTTTGTTTACCACATTCAATCATTCAGAGTATTAACTGATTTATTAGTCTCATGGAAGAGTGGGATAGCTTGATTGACTTTTGGTGGATAATTTGGCTAGTGCACTTTTATTCTGAGGTAGCCAAACTACTATCATGATTTGGGTTATATTAGGAAATTCTCTTTTCTTAGCTTTGATTTAGAATGTGGAATTGGGGTGGGGCAAACATTATTTCTACGAAGACCAAAGAAAACTCATTTTATTTCACCGAGTCCTGTGCTTGAGTGGTCCCTCTAATGTGGAGTGGTGGCAATTGAATTAAATTTCCTTTTCATTAATAGCGTTATGGTCTATCTATCAGGCAGGAAAGATATATAACAACACATAGCAAAAGTAGTATTCACAACATTTACAGAGCAATCTCTGTCAACACAGGACAAACTCCTTCCAACTCCTCTCTCTCAGGTCCAATTTTCAACATATTTAGACTCATTTTATATTTTAAAATCTCAGCCTGGGAATAGACTATGTAAACATTTTTATGCCTTGAGTAGTAGGCACAGATCTCGGCTGCTGTGAACTGGCAAAATGCCAGCATCATAAAAGAAAACACATTTGTTTATAATTATTGACTTTCTGAGCCAGGAAATCTCTTTTATTTCCTCCACTTGCAAGAGAGACTGAAGTACAGGTGAGAGCAGACAGACAGACAGATGGGCAGATAGACAAATTTTCCTGATAACAGTACCAAGAGATTTGCTGAGGGGAGAGGACCCCAGCAAGGGTTTCTTTCATGCAGAGCCACAGGGCTGATGCCCAGCTGCCTCCTCTTGCTGTGGGCTCCTGAGAGCCACCCAGCCTGGGACACTCCCAGTGTGGTTACCCTAAAACCACATCAAAGTGGGTTTTACACCACAAAAAGGAAAATAACACAAGTTACAAAGACAGCATTTCCCTGTGGTGGGAAGGGTAGAAATATCTCATCCAGCCTCCCAGCTAGAGGAAGCCCAGTGGCAGCAGAAGCCCTCCCTTCTCTTTGCAAGGCACAGCCTGCTGGGGAACCTCAGGAGATGTTCTGGCCACACAACCTTGGAATGAGGGGAGCAGATGTTGAGGATCCCAGTGCCCTGCAGCTGGCTGACACATGGATTTCACAGCCCTGGGGCTGGATTGCGGCTGTCTCGCCACGGCAGCAAATTGAATGGGTAGGGGCTTAAAAGAAGAAACAAAGAAGGAAATATGGCACTCTACAGATGCACAGCCCACAGCAAGGGCAAGATTTGAGGGGATTACTACAGAAATCAAGTCAGTTAGTTCAGGCAGGACATATGCTACCACAAAGATAACTTTCTGCAAAGGGCTGCTGATCGGCCCTGCAATCAATCCAGGGTTTGAGAAAGCGATTCCTTCCCTTGAGCATTTATTGAGTGAAATGTTCCTACTGACAGTATCTCAGCCTGGAGTTTCTTTGTGATGAAAGCATTTGGTTCCTCGTAGTTTCTAAGGCAGTTATGTCTTATTTCCAACCTTCGCATAAATCTTTTAAATTCCTTACTCTGTCTTCATCCTTCTGGGAAAATCCTTTCTTTTGCTTTGTGATCATAGGTGGAAATGTCTGAGAGATTCAGAGGAGCAGTTAATTCCCACTGCAGGAGGGAGTAGAGTAGACTCTCTGGTCTCTTTTTAGGAAAGATGAATTTAGAAATATCACTTTACTAAAGCAGTTGGTAAATGTTCAGTTACCTGCAAATACTGTATGGAGATCTCAAGTCACGGGATGTAGTTAGTTCTATTCTGCCACAGTGTGGTCAGGAAAGATGCCTCTTCCTTTCAACCAAAAGTTTTAAATTAAAAGCTATTTGTCACTAACATGACAGCTGTGTTTCTTTCTGAATGGAAAATAAAAGTTGAGTCTGCATCTTTTAAAACTTCATATAAATCTATATGAACTCCTGGCAGGGAAAATAATCCCGTGTGCATGTCAGCATTCCACAGCAGGGTTTTAACCAAGATCACATGTTGCACACTGGAAAGCCAAAGTGCAGAAAAATTGCAGTTAAAAACAAAACCCCTGACTATCTGAATAACACAGCCTTAAAACTATTAATCTGAACACCTGTCCTGTGCATGATAGGCAAATAAAGGATAAGTTCACGCAAACAAAGCATAAGAAGGAAAATCTGCTACAAGAATATGCTTGACTAAACAGAATTTCATTCATTTTTTTTGCACAGCCTATATTATTCTTTGATCACAGCAAACAGATTGTTCCATAACTGTTCATTTCTTGCTTTCTTAAGGTTAGAGTGTAGGAGGAGTTTAATGCAGTGCACACCTAATATTCAACTACAGAATTACTTAGTTATTACCTATTTTAATTGCTATATGGGGAATTTTAGCCTAGTCATTACTTGACTCAGATTCACAGAATACACTTTCCAGAGCATATAATTATGTGGTGTGCTCTCATATCACATGAGTAACAAATGATACTGTGAATTCACGATCCTAAGGAAATTCTTTTGTGCTACTGTGATCACGGAGAGAACAGTAATTAAAACCATGTTTATTTTGTTTTTCTTATCAGCTGTGAAATTTATTGAGAGCTTTGGTACTTGAATTTCCATATTTGTTGTCAGGAGAGGAAAAGCAGGGGCAGTGGCTACATGTTTGTTCAAAATGCCCTCCAAATAGTCTTTTACCCTATTTTGATGGTCTTTGGCAGTAAGATCCATACGCTTCAGCCAACTAGTGCCTGTTCTAGAAGTATGTAGATGTTGTAATGTGCATAACAAACTGTTAGAATAGGTTCTGACACAAATATTAAGAAAGAGCAAGCCCAAAGCTATGATTTTAATATAATTCATTCCATATTCTTATTTTTCACACTTACACCTTTGCCCATAAAACATAAAAAGCTGAAAATGGTAAAAATACTTATTCTCTGTCCTCCTCAGGGTAAGAGATACAAATCTGCTCATACACTGGCAAAACAAGTGACCCACATACTAGGATCTGGCACATTTATCCCTTGGAGCAGCAAATTTCAAGTTAGTCAAAAGCTCTTAGCTACAATTTCACTGCTTTTAGGAGATCATTTGTAGTTTGGGACTTTGCTGGTGCAATGCTGTATGAAAGTATAAGACTACAAAGCCTAATTTAGAAAAAAAATGCAGTTATGTAAGGAGACAGTTAAATTCTGAAAGGTTTACTCATTGCTTAGCCTCAATTAATTAAGAGAGAGTCCTGACTGAATAAAATCTGTGTAAGGATTTGGGGATTTAGGTTATGAGCGTATTCCCTCAGATTTCTCTGAATATCTTTTATTCATGTTTGGATACTTTGTGAACATCTGTGTTTTTTGGAGGTTTGTTTTGGTCAAAAGAAGAGGATTTTTTTGAAGTGCAGTTAAATGTAAGTAGTTTAGAGATAAATAACATTCCTGCTCAGTTAAAATGCTCTGCTATTGCTTCTGTACGTGACTTGGCCCAGGGCTGATTATTATTCTCCCTGCAACACAGGAGTGTGCAGAAGATATTTTATGGCTGCTTATAACTGGCAAAAAAAGTGAAGGGTGGGGAGGGGAAGAGAAAAACATCTTTTGGTGACTTGGACCTTGAGAGTTTGTCTGGAGAATGAAGGAGACTTGGAAGTCTTTTGAGGGAATCCACACACTATGTTCCTATAGAGAAACTCTGTGCTGGTTCATCATTTTGTAGCATTAGAGACACATTTAAGCCAACAATAAAAGGGGTGCCACTCAGTGGCTTTATAAGCAGACATGTTTGGGATGAGACTTGCTTAAAACAGATTGGTAGAAAGGAAATAAGCGAGCGAGTAGATAATCAAGCTCTGCTCGGAGCTTATTAGATTTGCCTGGTTTTGAGCTAAAAATTAAATCTTGGTATCTACTTCCCTGTTACCCCATTTCAAAGGAAAATAGTCATCTTTAACAAAAGATAGGAACTTCACATCAGTCCCACATGGAATTTTATTGGTTAGTGGGAAGGCATGCCAAGTAGGACTTCTATATTATAGCACACTGTTCTGACAACTGGAGAAAAAAAAAAGGTAAGTAGAAGTACATGCTCCTCCCCAAACAGGCAAATAAAGTCCAGTGGCTGCAGCTGCTGAAAATTCTCTTTAAGCCCAAGTCATAGCCCCTCTAACATTCCTGATTTGAGAAAGACGATAACTAGTTGTGTTTAAGTCCTTTGTATCTCCAGAGATATCAGTTTTGCAGTGAGATGCATAATGGGAATGCATCCCAGCAGTCCTCATTTGCACCCATCTCTACCATTAACACGACTACGGCCTGACTGTGTCTCAGCTTCCTTGCTTGTTCACCAACCTGAAGGAGTTAGGACCCAGACCATTCAGGCTCAACTCCATAGAATCATAGAATCATTACAGTTGGAAAAGATCTTTAAGATGATCAAGTGCAACCGTGAACCCAGCACTGCCAAGGTCACCACTAAACCAATCCCCTAAGCACCACATCTACACATCTTCTAAATACTTCCAGGGATGGGGACTCAGCCACTTCCCTGGGCAGCCTCGCGCCAGCAAACTTGGGTGTTCCCACTGGAGACTGCAGGATTTATGTGAAGATGCAACTTGCACAAAACAAGAGCTCTCTGGCTCTTAAATATTGTTACCCACCTGTGCTCTACCCAGTAGGTTAGTGGTTCAACAAAGAAGCAGCACAGAGGTGTGAGCAATGCTGTCCTAAACCACTGTATCCTTGTGGTACAGTGTAAGCTGTGTGCATGCATTCATTATCTTGGATTAACACCATAACTGCTGAGCTACTGGCTAAAAGCACTCAAGAATAATCCCACAACATCCCTTGGTTCTGTTTTCTTGTGATTGAGGACGAAAATGAAGCATTTACTAGAATGATTAGAAAACTCTTTCTTGATTCAAAATGAGAAAAGTCTTTCTGTTTTAGAATAAAACAGACATTCCCCCACCCTCCCCAACTGTTATTCTGTGTCATTCAAAATCTATCCTCTTGCTATTCTGCTTTGATGGTTAAAAAATCATACAAATCTGCTAGGTTGTGGGAAACTCTGAAAAACGTGCTGTGGGATGATTTTAGGCCAGGCATGAGAAGAGCAGTGGGGGGAGAAAGACTTCATAATGATGCATGGCACTGTTTAGGAAGAATTAGCAGTTATTTGGGGACAATAAAATACTGCAATGAATACAAGATGAATTCCACATCAGTGTCACTGTCCTACTTGGAAGAAATGAATCTGAGAAATTTTGATTACCATATCTTTTCTAACCCTCTGACATAGAACTCCATTTCTTGCCAGCGCATGCAGCTGATGTTCCCATCTGAAAGAAATTTATACTCCTAAATATTAGCTAGTAACTAGTCAGAAACCCAAATGCTAACATTTTATTTTGGCTAATCTTTTCAGGTTGTTTAGAACTCAGTGCAGCAACAGAGATAAAAACATAATAATTGTTTAATAAAACTTCTATTAAAAAAAAAAAAAAAGGCTTAAACATTTGTTAGTTACCTCTCTTGGAGATACATAGAAATAAATGGTCAATAGCTGAAGTTAGAGTTTCTTAATAAAAAACTTGGTTCTTTTTTTTTCTCCAGCTAGGCAAGTCTCAAAGAATAAAGGGGCACACTCCATAAACTGAGTTCAACCAATCCCCCTTTCCTTGAAGCCCACAATGCCACACTGTGGCTCAGTTATAGTTTTAGCCAAAAGTATCGTGATACAGTATCTCTCCACAGGGCAACAGGGTTATGAATACATATTAAAAAGGCATACAAATGCAGAATTTATCATTAATGAGTCTTTTGTACTTCAGCCTCTGGAATAAATGCCTTTTCTTAGATTAATTCTTTTCTTCACTGAGCTGCAAAGTGGGATATATTAACTTTGCGTGAGATCCTAAGTCATCTTTATAGTAATTTTCTTACTTCATGCTTGACTGTTACTTCCTAGCCACACAGCTGAAGTAATTTCTTCACAGAGAACTGAAAATTTGAGGAAAAATTCTATCCTAACTTCAAAGTATTTAACTATGGTTTGAGGGTTACAAACCTGCCAGATTTTTTTTTTCTTTTTCCCCAAACTTGGAGCTTTACTACATTTGCCTAAGATTTCTTCAGAGCAGGAAAACAAAGCAGCCATTCATGCCACAGAAAGCCTTTTGTCTGTGTCCCAGGAAAAGACAGACAGACCATACAGGCAGAAGATGGAGGCATTATTTGGGCTTGCATGACAGCAGTAAAATGGTCAAATTTTAGCAGGAAAAGAGAAGCCTGCAGAAAGGAAATTGCACCAGTCTTAGCAGCAATGAGTGGAAGCTCCTTGCTCCTTTTGTGGTGGTACAGACAATCCCTCCTGGTTCTTCTGTGACCACCTACAATACCCAGAAAGCCAGCAGTTGGATGGAAGTTGCATTTGGCCACCAAAACTCAAACCGGTGTTGCCAGGAGGAGAACACAGGAGGTTTTCTTGGGGCCTTTTGTTCCCTGGCATGGAAGAAAGCTCACAGCCTTCTCCAGATATGACTTACTATGACTTCCAGTGAGCTGATCATTTATTAGCTGAATTAGTCCTTCACAAAATGCCTGTGGCACATTCAGCTGCAGGAGCAGAGACGAATAAATTGTTTCAGAGGGAGCCTCTGTGGTCTCGGTGGAGGGGCTGATAAACAAATCCTGTTCCATTCAGCAGCTTGGTGTGCAGACATACTTTGTGCATGCCTCGGGCTATGGGATGCATTGTTAATAATCACTTCAAAGTAGTCTATGGGCATTTAAAGTTGCTCTCTGTTTGCAGCCGTTTCTTTGGTCTTTTGGACACTTTTGAAGTTCTGGCCAGTGGTGTGCCTGGGCTGCCAGCAACACAAACTGCGCTATTGTTGCCTGGCCCTGCTGCCGTGCCTCAAATACTCCAGGCCTCCTGTCTTGGCATATCAAGTGTGTTTGTGTGTGCCTCTTTATTAGAATTCAAGAGCCTTGTACTACTTGGTGAACACTGGAAGGACTTTGGCAAGATTTTCTCTAACGTAAGCACAGGCTGCTTGTGTGGCACACAGAGGATTCACAGCCGCTTTTTGGGGCTGGAGATTGTAATCCTGAGTATTTTATTTTGTATCTATTTACATCATCATTTTTGCCAGACAAAATGGCTTAGAATGGCTGTGTCTCAAATGGAAAGGAGTTATACGGGTTATTTAATTAAAAACAATTTAAACCATAGATCATATAAAAAAATGGTAGGGTCATACGACAGGACAGCAGGTCACATATATTGCATTACATCACAAAATCAATTGTGAAGATCTTTGCACCACAACTACCAACATGCTTTTTGAATAACTGCAAGGCAGTGTAATTGTGCATCAGCTTGCAGTGCATATTTCATCTTCTGTAATGTAGGTGTTAAGTGATGCATATATGCGGACAACAAGAAGAATGAAAAGGATGACACCAAGTACAGGAGATACTGTGACAAATGCTGCTGCAGATCTTTTGATAGTGGTGAAGCCAGGGTGGGAGGGGATATCTCATTTGCTCTTCTTACCATATGTTGTAACATCTCAGCAGTGCTTACATTCTGGACGTCAGTTTACCCAGGTAAAGGAGCATGTGTAAACATGGATGTGATTTCATGGTCATTTAAAGCTGATATAAATGAGAGCTGGGACCAAAATGTTGCCTTCTTCCTCTGCTTTCCATCCACACCTATGTACTCCCATTCCTGCCTTTGTTCTACCATGAAAGTTCACCAGGCCACACAATGACTTGGATCAAGAATCGGCCTGGATGTGAAAATGGAACTGACACCAAACAAACAAACCAACCAAATCAACCCCACCTCCAAAAACTCTCCCTGATTTTCAGCTAACTCAGTTTCCTGCTCCAGCTCAGCATCTGCCAACGAGAACACTAACAGCAGCACAAAGGCAGGGACGGGAAGGACACAGCTCTTGTTTTAGCTCTGCTACTAATCTTCCAAGTCAATGCACTCCAGAAAAGCACAATATATCAAACCTGGGGTCAGTCATAGGCCATTTCTTAACTGTCCCACTTCGCTGGCTAACACTACCCAAGAAAATGTGAATTGCAACACTAGTAGAAAAACCATCCAGGATTATAATTACCAGGCAAAATCTTCATTTACTACTTCAGCATAGCTGGTAAAGTGATCTACATAGCCTTCCACCACTATCCTAGATTTTATATTGTTTCAGAAATACCTCTTTCCTTATTCTATCATGAAAGATCCCTTAATGGACACAGAGGTGTAAGATCCTCCTTCCCCAAACTGGAATGGCTTACATCTCTTTCTATTGCAAAAACTGTCCCCATATCTTGTGCAAGTGGACATTAGGATATATTATGATATAACCCAAGAGGTCATGTAATTCTCCTCCTTTTGTTCTTCCTTAAACAGTCTTGAATGGCCTGAAGCTGCACCAGGGAAAGTTAAGACAAGATATGAGGAAGAATTTCTTCACCTAGAGAGTAGTTAGGAACTGGAACAGACTGCTCAGGGAGGTGATGGAGTCACCATCCCTAGAACCATATAAAAACCATGTAGATGAGGTACTTCAGGACATGCTCTAGTGGGCATGGTGATACAGATATTGATAAAAATATTTTATTATTTTATTATGGGGGTGGATGTTGATAGTCAGGTGTGGTGATCTTAGAGGTCTTTTGCAACAATGATGATTCAGTGATTACTATTTTAAATTAATTTACACATATATTCCTGATTCCCTAGTTTCTTTTACAGTCTCCTATTGAAGTGGTCATTAAACTATATCATTGTTATCTCAAAACCTTCTAATTTTGTAATCTTTTCAGTTTGTCAAAAGAGCTGTACTCAAATATAGCATAGAATGGTTTACATCTTAGGTCTTAGGAGGCTGCCCACCACTGTGACATTTACACCAGCTTCTGTAGATCTAATCAAATAATGTCTGGTGGTGAGGTGGAAGTCAGGGTAAAGTAACACATGAACATATGCCTTCTCATTTTGGGTTAACATCTTGCAAGATTAAGTGCTCTGATTTCATAACAGCTGCTTCCACGGGTATCACCTCTCACCTGCAGATGGGACCAGGCATCTTAACTACATGTCAGCCAGATGGTAACTTCTCTTTGCAAAATCCTGTGCATGCTGCCAGTTCTGGCCTCATTATAACAGTTCATTCCGTTGAAATTACAATTTCTAATCTCTGAGAGGATATGCAGATACCTGGAAAGGCTTTTAGAAAGACAAAACTGATCATTCTGAACAGGGGGCTGGAATAGTTGGTATCTTTTTAAGGAAAAGTTAGAGTCTTGTTATGTTAAACAGAACAAAAGCAACAAAAATAACAGGTAGGTGAAAATGCTCCATGGGAGACTGAGTCTGCTTCATTACACATGAGCACATATTTGATAACCTAGTGGAATTTTTTAGGTGAAAAAACCCATATTTTTTTTTTTGTGAACTATTCACATTCCTTCTGGAACTACGAGGTACAATTCAACAGACAATAATAGCATGATGTGATAGAAAAAGGTCTTAAAGAAGAAAGGGGGAAGAGTAAGTGGGCCTGAGAAAGTGTATTTGGTATCTCAGAGGTGTTACCAGGATTAAATATTAGATTGAAATTTATGACTTGCTATCCCTTCTGTTTGCATGAAAATAATAAAATTCAGTCAATGTACAGATGTACAGTTATGCCTTAGTAATTTTTAAGCACCTCCAACACCAGAAACTGTACTAGCACAAAGAATTTTTTGAGGTTTCCTATTTTTCACCTTTTTCTCCCCATAATATTGTTACTGGAATGGCATCTTGTATTCCTTTAATAAATAGGCTCTTCATCTTTGTGCAGTTCAGTATGAGTGTTACATTAATAAATTTATTTCTAAAATACAGAAAGGCTTAAAAAAAACCACACACACACAAAAAAAAAAAGACAGCACTATCTGCTAGCACTTCACAAGCTGATCAACGGAGCTGGGCGTGTGAGATGCAGCTGCTGACTGACAGGCAAGGGACTGCAAGGAAGGTGTTCCAGGGAGTGTCAGCAAAACCAGAGGGAAGCTGAGTGATGAAATGCAGAAACACAAGGAAAGGTGATAGCTGATTGCTGTGTTAAGCCTTACAGAGAGCTTTATATCAGGGTGGAAATGTCACAGAGAATGGGGGTTTTTTTGTATTTCGGTTATGGTTGTTTGTTTTTTCCCTCTGTTCTGCTCATGCAGCATACTAAGAGATGATATTTCAAATCAGGTTAAATGTTCAGCTGTCTGACCTTGGGAGACAAAAAGGTCTGGAAAGCCATTTGCTCTTAGTATAAGTGTTAATGAAAAGAAAATTCACTATTTCATAATTGTGGTGATGATGCAGAAGGGGCCAGATACGATCAAAATAAGACTGTGGTGGGAAGGGAAACTACTTTGTGCAGTAACATACTTCTTTTGATTTAAATTAACCTCAATCTAAGATCTAGAAAAGTATATATAAGGACAGTTAAATATGAGCAGTATTTATTACAGTCAGGCTCAGCTTGTGTTCAGAAAAGTATATGAAAAATGTTGTAAAATAATCAGATTTTCTGAACACTTGTTTCAGGAAAATCACACAGTAATCACCTCTTGTATCTAGAAAAGGACTGTGAAAAATGAAAAGAAATACTTACAAGTTTAATCAGGGTTTATAGAAGGTCTCAGCAGACTATATAGTTAGACTTTTTATAAAATTCAGAACAAAATCTTGCCCCATAATTTTTATTTCAGTCCTATCTTCTACTAACCTGTTCATACAGAAGTTACGCACTCTCCTTAACAAAAGGTAGTCCATGGCCACAGAAAGTTTGGCCCATTGGTCACTGGGTACTCTGCAGACCCAAGATAGAAATCTGTATTGCATCCAAAAAGAGTTCTTCAGACTTATTTTTTCTTAAATTTGCTTGTTTAATGATTGTGATATCTATGACACAGCTTTAGGCTTGGTTCTTCCTCTTCTAATCAAAGCTGGAGAACATTATAAAGCCTGACTGCTTGACTCAGCTGGAATATTAAAAAGATGATGGATTGGGCCAAGTTTGCTTTTGTGCTGTCCTTTGTCTCAGCATCTCCCTCACTGTCCTCTGTATCATGGTCTTGTTTGGATCTTGAATTCTTTTAGGTTTTCTTAAATATTATCGTATGTGGAAGAATAAGTTGTCCAAATAATTCAACATCCTTGCTTTTGAATAAAGGAATATTCTCCTTAATCTTTCAGATAATAGTTTATCCTTATTGTTCCATGCTTTAACATACAACTTTTCAGGAAGAATATAAAATGTTATTTCTCTTTCCCTATCTCTTGCATGCTGTACCCTACCAGTTTCAACCTATGTCTAAACTGTTTTGTTTGTGTCATTTACTATTAATTTCAGATATGAGATTGCAGGTCAGTGGAAGGATGCCCAATGATTTTAGTAAGTTTTTGAAACAGTCCTTACATGGCATGAAATGAAAGCTGAGATGTTGCATAATGGTTGTTGGAGGATTTCTGAAGCCTTTGGAAGTTTTACCACTAAAAACCACAACCATTTGAAGACACAGTAAGAAATATATTTTTGTTGAAATCAAGAAACTTCACTGAGGAGCTATTGAAATATTTACATTCAGTGATTCGTTAAACATAATAAGAGAAAAGGTACTAAATTAGAGTTTAGTTTATGACTGAGAACTCCAGTACCTTTACATTTCTGTTCTTTAAGAGCTGTTTGAAAGTATTCAGTAAATCACCATATAAAAATCTTATTTTATTCTTTACACAAGAATCTAAAGTATTGAAAGTGATGTAATACACTTGGAAGGTTCCATATCAAACGATATTGAATATATACTGTATGTTTGGACCTCATTATGCAGACTTTGCAATTGTTTTAATGTTTCTAATTATTTCAGACTCTTTCAGACTACATCTGTTCTTTATTATACAGTCATATTCTTCTCTTTATTATATGGTAAACCAGACAGAAAATGGAAAGATTTCCTATAAAATGTTGACTCTGTCTGGAGAAATCAGCCCATGCACTTCATGCAGTATGATAGAGAAATAATTTTTTATTTTCTCTGCTTTACCTTAAATTTCCATGATCCAATGACTCTTTTGGAGGGGCTTCAGTATGTGAAGACTATGAATTATTTGACACATGAAAATGACTTTATGTGACAAACATCTTAGGGCCTTTGAAGTCAGACCATCCAAAGAGACCAAAGACAAAATAGCTTTCCAGAAATTAAGTCCACTAAAACATAATTGTTACATAAGTATATTTTTATAGAGGAGAAATTAAAAATCTAGTAGACTTTTTAAATTAGGAGACATAAAACTAAATAAATCAGTCTGTTTTGTTTCCATGCCTGTATCTCCTCCTTGTGTTCATGAAAAAACTGTCTACGAATCAGTCATTATTATCCCAAGTGTAGAAATTTATTTTTTGTTGTTGTTCAGAAATGTGACATTCTTTGCAAAGTAGTAACAAATGGTGCATATTCATCTGTTTAATAACTGTTAATCCCAAGAGCAATTGAGAATGCCTCAAATGCCAATGTATTTGAGAAATGTATTTTTGGTGTAATCTGAGGGGTGCTCACCTTGTGTTTTGCTGTGTAATATTGGCAGTATGATGGCAACATGATGTGGTCTATATGTGTGCTATACTTGGGAAATTTTTTGGTTTGTTTTCCGCATTCCCCTGTTTCCTTCCTCAGTGAAGCTATTTCCTTCCAAACAGTGTTTAAATTGGTATAGAGTGGCCAGAGAACAGTCTGGGATGGTTATCAGCAGGGCTCACAACTGCATCGAGTGTCTCTAGATTTCCTTATCCACCTCCCCAGCAGTTAATGTCATCAAAGCAACTGATCCTCAGACACAGATGAATTGCTGCTCTTAGAATAGAAATCTCCAGCAAGGTCAATGGTGCTCAAAACAATCAGACCAACAGCAGGAAATTCCCTCCAAGATTGCTAAAATCTTGTTTACAAGAGATGTCTTTCTGCAGGATATACCCTACCCAACACTGTGCTGGGAATGTCATGTGACATAGCACATTTTCATGGGTAGTCTCAGAAAACAGATAGGATGAAGTCCTGGCAAAATTCCCACTTCCTTCAGTGCGACAGAATTTCAAACAAAGTGATTCATTAGAAAAAGGGTAGAAACTTTCTGTGTCTAAAATCAGTGCTGTCATGTGGTACCTGGGCTGCTATGACTGGAAGTAGGAGATGGCATATGGGTGTTCTCTTGCTGAGAATGAGCTGTAGCTAAATCACAATGATAGACATAAAATAACTAAACTATCTTGGCATAATCATTCCCAGAGAAGGCCACTTGACGACTGGAATACTGGAACTGCCACATCCCACTACCAAATTGTTAGGAATGTCGGCAAAGTGGCTAATCACTCATGCTTTGGTAGAAAAAAAAAATTCACCTTTTCACAAGATATGGGATAAACAAACTTGATGAATATTTCTGTCAAGAAACTGTTATGTTTCAGAAAGTCATAATTTGGCCATCCCTATTTTACATAACAAAGAAAGGTACAAAATGACAAATAATCTGGAAGTTAACTGTATCTATTCTGTCTTGGATACCGGTAATAATTTACTCAGTTGCTCAAAGTGACCGTAATTAAAGAGAGAGGGAATAAAACCAATTTTGCATACATTCAGTATGTACAATCATACTTTGTCTCTCAATCCCAATCAATAGTTCTGAGTTCCCACAGTTCAAGTAAGTCCCCTACACATCTCAAAAGTCCTTCTCTAAGCTTTTGAAATGCCTAGCAGAAAACACCGAGACACATGATCTCTGTGTAACTATCAACATAAAATTTAGCAAGTTGTGAGTGCTTGTCACAATTTTCACAGAGCCTGAACTTTCAAAGTTCTGGCTGTTCACATCCTTTTAATGCCAGTATAAAGATTCTGGACAGAGCAGAAACTAAATGTTTTCATATCTGAAAGCATATTAAGTGAAATCTAGTAAAATTCATTTTTTTCCATAATGACCAGGTATACCAAATACTCGACTTATGTCCTCATTAAAAAACCTGTAGGAGTTTTAAGGGATGGATATTCTGAGATTCCCCAGATCAAGAGGAGAGAGTACCACAGACAAAAGACTGGAAAAGTGACACTTTTCATGATGCTTTCTCAAACCATTCAGAGAATCACCAATTTTTAAAGTACATGACTTAGCATCCCCCTCAGCTCCTGATCACAAGAAAAAGGGAAACTCTAAGATACATGTACCCAGTCTCTGGCTTAAGTACCAATACAGGAATGAAAAGTACTCTGTAGCAGTACCCCAGCACTACCCCAAAAACGTGCATACCTCTTTTTGCACTTGTGGACATGTAGACCCACAGACTTCACATAAATCAGTGAAGTTGCACTGGCATTCAGAAAGTCTTACTCTACCATAAACATGGAGACCACTTTTTATTTGGAATAGCAAGAGACCTAGAGACAGAATATCTATATATTAGAGACTGCATCTAATAAAGGTATCATGAGTTGCCAAAGGTCAGCCAGACTTCACCTTTCCTTCCTCATGTATGATTATGTTGCTTCCAAGGCAGACTGCTAATCTGTCATGGGGATTAGTAACAAAAATTGGGTGCAAACCATTGACATCAAAAGCCTCATGAAACTGCTGCTTGTCAGTCTGCTCTAAGGACAAAATATCCATTAGCACCATCATTTAGGTTTACACTAAGATCAGTTCTGAAAAGAAAAAGTAGGTTACAGAAATATTACGGATTTAAAGTAAAGCTCATGATACAGCTGCTAAGAAATGATTCATTTTGTTGCATGATATATATAGTTAAATGTGTACTTTCAAAACCTAGTTGACTAGCTTATTGTAAATGTATGTAAATGAAAATGTAAAATGAAATGCAATTAAAATTACTAACTGCAAAATTTAATTTACATTCTTGTTACCTTAAAGACTTCGCTCACATCGTGAAGAATAAATTTTGTAAGAGCTACAGTTATCCACTGAGATGTTATCTGGATATGATTTCCAGCTTTGGGAGGGAAATTCAGCTTTACATACAGACATTCTCTTTGCTACCTGAAGCTAGTCAGAACACTGCATAGTTTTCTTTTTTAAACAGAAGTCATGAATGTGTGAAGGAAAGAAAGCTAAGTAAGTAACAAATAAAGATTCCTCATGCATCCATTTTTCTTGAGCATTTTTTCATCATTCTATTTCTGGTTTGTACATAACATACGTTATGTAACATTTGTTCTTGGTCTAATGCCCTGGTTAACTTGCCTTGTTGACTTTGTAACTGAATTGGATGACCTAACCTTCATAAATAAGAATGGATAAGGATATCACTCAAACAAGGATAGGGTGGAGAGCACTTCGGGGAGTGATACGGACAGGAGGAAACAAGGAGACCTATTTAAAGTCACTGCTTGTCCTCTCTAGCTGAAGAAATATGTTAGGTTACAAATAGAAACAGCAGAATTAAAATTATCTGTTTTCCTTCCTGAGTAGAGGTGACATGTTTTACATGAGAGATTTATTTTTCTCAAATTGTTCAGATTTCTCCTGCATTCTCACAAGCAAATAGAATTCTTTTTTGGTAGTACTACAAACACTCAGAAACAAATACACTGCAAAATTTGATCATGAAGTCCTAGAATGGACTTCATTCAAGGATTTCTGTATGTCATCATCCTGCAAGTATTGTTTCACCTGTCTGCCAAAGCAGGAGGAAGGAGACAAATGGATGTTGGGTCATACCAACATCAGGCCCTGAGCACTGTCTTTAATCACATATGTGCAGTGCTATGCAGAAATAACGTGGCTTTTTTTGTCATTTTATTTGATCAGCTTCCTCAGTTCTGCATGCCAGATGGAAGGAAAAGGAAGAATTCAAAGGACTCCTGTTAACCATAGAGTCATAGAATGTTAGGGGTCGGATGTTCTCTCAGACAAATTTTTGCTACATGAATTACTGGATTAGCCCTTCTCCCACTGTCACTGTTCTTTATAATGACTGCTTATCACAACCAGATCAGTGTTTTACAGTTGTGATGGGCTGCTCAGCCACATCCATATGGCCACTTTCAGTATTAAGACATTTGTCAAAGAAGTAGCTTCTACTACATTTTCTAATTACCAGTCTGTGCTTATGGAATATGTGTGATATTCCGTAAGAATGATCTACTGCAAAATTATTTGTGGAAAAATATACAGAAAAGAGTAAGAATAGTGTTGGGTAGGAAATGTTTTAATATGATAACATTTTTCCTTTGTGATAAGTAGAAAAAAAATATTTCTTGGAAAGAACCCTTTAAGAACATTATGTTCTGAAAATATTTCAGTATTTAAACTGGTTCTTTCAGATCTGAAGAAAGGAAATAAATAAGATTTCTGCCAAGTAATACTTAGCTCTTCAAATTTGGTCCCAGCTAAATAAGATCTAGTGAAATTATGATTTTATTTAGTTTTTCTTAAACTACACAAAGGTTATACCATTCTTTACGATTTCAGTAATTTTTTTTTAAAGAATGAGAGCACACCTACAGCTGTAACAGCCTACCCAAGTCCTGGACTTGTTTGCAGCTGGATATAGCTGCAATAAATTTCATCTTTTGATGTTATTTTGAAGAAAACTTAACACTAGCACAGCACTGCCTAATCTTTTTATTTACATCTAGTATGACCAGACGAACAGCATCCCATCTCTCAACACCCCAGTTAAACTTAGAGCTTAAATCAGTCAGACCAATGACTCCGTGTTAAAACACTTAAATATTTTTAGAAAAAGATGGGTTGAAAAGTGAAGTCAGCATATATTAGAAAAACAGTAATAGCAAAAGGCTTTGTTGTTGTGAACCAGCAAGCTTAACAACACGTTCTCTATAATGAAAACAGATGTGCAGACACTACTGAAGGAAATGGGGCACCTTTGATCTGCTGGCTTCTGCTGCTCACTCACAAAGGACAGTTGCTTCCATTAATGAGGTTTTTCTGGTTTATTAGGTTCACTGATTTCATGTGCCCAGGGCAGGGGGGAAATTGCACTACTCTCTAAGAAACCACTTTGATATCTTGTAAATACAGAGCTATAAAGCACTCATGTCACTTATAGCCATAAGTGGGATATCTTTGTAAACAGTTGCTGTGACTGCTTGATGATATTTAAAGAGTGTGAATGGTGAGAAGGACAAAGGTAATGCACTGTTAGCTGCTTATCTGTAAGGAATTAACTCAGGTGAGAGAAGAAAGGAATCAGTCTTCAGATTCAGAATTCTTCAGAATAATTTTTGCAGAAATTGCAACAACTCCACCAAAGCGAATGTAATTTCTGGCATAATTAGGAATACTGAAGCAAATGAGAACAGATGGCTAAATGAACTAATGATGTCTTATTTGCATAAGTTAGGGGGTCCTATTTACTCCAATTACCCTTATCAGTGTAGTATATTGCATGTATTTAGCTCACCCAGTTATAGGATTTAACAAGACCTGTACTGACCACACACAGTGCCTCACATTCATGACAGTGTCAAATGAGCACACAAAATACTTTCTGAAGAGAGAGGGCCTAAATTCTGCTAATTTTAAAGTTCTGAATTTCAAAGAGTCTTGCAGAGCTTTAAAGGTCATGCTCTCAGGAGTGCTACTTGGTGTAGAAGTTATTAAGAGTCTGTGAACAGTCATGCTTAAGACTGATAAAATAAGTCATCCTTGCTGTTTGCCTAGATTACTGGATGTGTTAAAATAAGAGATTATTGCTATTTCACAAGGCTTTACAGAAAGCAATAAGCTAAATATTGATCTCTTTTCATTCTTCAGTGAATGTCAATGCTGCATCATTTCTGTTCAAGTGCCTTGTGCTCTTATACATGCTATTTTCAGCTTCTCTGCTTAGTGTCCCTTTTCACCCTTAACTTACAAACCTGTCTGCTGAACACATATGCTTCAGCACAGTTTATTTTTTTTACCTATTGTGACATTTCAATTTACTACAATTTATTTAATACTACAGTATTATTTAAAACATGCCTGCACTTCAAATTAAGCTATAAGTGGCAAGGGTGTTGTATAACTCAGAAAACAGATCCCGAATCTCCCGGAAGTTTATTGTGTTGCCACATAATAGGATTACATTTTGACTATAAAACTAGATTTGAGCCCTGCTTTATTTTATTCAAATGCAACATTATTTCCCAACTTTAAATTTGCACACCCAGTGGCTCCCAAAGGAGCCAACATGCCCAGAATTCTGTGGTTAGCAACAAACACCCTGCCACTGCCACCACCATGGTACAATGCTCATCTTCACCTTGGGCAAAAAGAAGGATTGTTTCTGAAGCTGCATGGAGCTTCTTTGCCATTTGCACCATCACACTGAATTTAAAGGGACTTCACTGGAGCAGAGTATCACCAAAGCACTGTTAAAAGGGCTCAAATGTGAGTTAGAAAAACATTTGAAGCCTTTTGCTGTCACTCATCCAAATATACACATCACATAAAAAACGCTTCTGAGTTAATCTGTTAATCTTCTGAGTTAACTGCCAGTAACTAAAGGATGGAGTTATAGATAAAAATTAAGAAAATCTCCTCTACCCTCCTCTGAGTTGGCAAGCCCTCTGGAGGAGTCAGTGGCTGTACTCAGACCCTGCGTGCATCCACCAGGAGCTGATTGAGCTGGGGGAATTTTTATGGGATGATGTTACTGTGTATGCACGCTGCAAGGCAAGCATTAAGAAAGGAGATCCTGCTGTCCTAGGTGAACAGCACCCTGTTTGCAAGTTACGCTTTTCTGAAAAGGGCAGTCTTGTGCTAGCTTTAGAAGGTCAAAAGTGCTGGATTTGCAGGGTTTTTTTCTTCTTTGTCTTTCCTTGCAAAGCTGCATTTGAAAGTTGGAATTGTTATTTCCTGTACACATATGTAGAGCACTGGATTGGCAGCAGAAATACATATGGAACTTCAAACATGAAAGGGCTTTCTATGTTGATTCTGAAAAAAGAAACAAGGGAAACCTGCTCGCTTATTGCAAGTCTTTTGGAGTGTTTCTGCCACTTTGCTAATGAATATTTGATGCAACTCTATTAAATTTAGTGATTCTCTCTGAGGAAAAAAACAAGCTCAGCAATATATATAGATATAGGGTGTAGAGTGTGCTACAGACTCTGTGAGAAGAGGAAAAATACCTCAGAGAAGGACTTTTCTGCAATATCCAATACGGTGTATTAGAATACTCAGTGTTCCCAGCTTCAGTTAAATTGAATTACACTGGTTATTCCTTGATGCTGTAGAAAATTCAAGTATGATTGAAAATGGTGTCTTGCTAATAGAAAGTCTATTTTAAGTTTATTTCCTGCTTCGTCAGTTCCAGGCACTAATTATTATGTATCCGTAAAATAAGTACTTTTATATAATGTATCAGGCCTTTTGGTAGAACAGATTCATCTAGTAATTAAATTTAACATCAAAGGGCAGGGAAGAAAGCATAAATATTTTCTGGTTATAAATTAGTTCCATATACTGCTTTATTTGTACTGGTCAGAAGCAGTGTTTTTAGGATGACAGAAACAAATTCCTCTGAGACTGTAATTTTTTTGAGATGTTCCAATTGCTTCATGAGTAATTCATTGAAAATTTCTATGCAAATGGAAGAATATGTCTCAGTCTTTTTCTAAGAGAGTTACCAGTCTTCTGTTCTCCTCTTGTTTTGTTTTTTTTCCAAAAAAGCTGTGCTGGGGCACCTTTCTGATAAAAGTGCCATGGTTTTGCCACACCCCAGGAGGAGTCTGATGGCTTTTTATGTACAATGTGAGATGGCTGATGGCAATTATCAACCCAAAGTTTGCAAATAAAATTTTACAAGACTTCCTTGTGAGAGTTATGATGACCCTTCTTGCTTTCTGCTTCCAGAGCAAGAGATCCAAAGCGCCTGTTTTGATCTTGCCTTCGGTTTAATTCTGTACCAGCATTCATACAAATTTGAGAAAAGAAAGAGAACAAATCCATGCAGACAGTTTAGTTCTGTTGCTGAATGTACAGAGCAGGTATTCCCATTCCCCAGTTCCCATGGTGTTTTAGAGACACGGAAAGAACTGAAACAGCAGATAACCCACACATATACACTTTCTGGGTATAAAAAACAAAACAGATTTGCTCATTGCTATGAACATTCTGTCCTTGAGCAAAACTTCATCACAGCACTATCACTGTGTGGAGATAGGTACTTAGTAGAGGGTGCTCATCACCTATTTCAGGGATTGCAGGAACATATGTTTGTTGTCTGTCCTTGTCTTAACAATTTTGTGCCTAATTTTGTGAACTGGCTGCTGGCAGAAAACTGAAATGATACAATGCACTGAAGACAAAGGGAGCAGTGGAGTGAATGATCTTAAATAAAGGGGGCAGAGAAGAGTTAAGTCTCTGTGGAGATTTCCCCAGGTGGTGGATACTGAAACCTGATGTTTGAAATTACATCTTGCTGTGGTAGCTCCAAAGAAATGGAACCAGATGTGCTCATCGTTACCCATCAGGCCACCATGGCAAGCTAATTTTGCCAAATAGCCCAAATATACACACAGCTCTAATGACCTTTAATTCCTAACAGCTTCAGAAGGCCTTATTAAAAGCAGTGGTGGGCTCAGGGATCAGAAACTACTGGTTTTAGCTTTCAAATGGGCTGCCTGACGACACTAACCCCAGTGACATTACTCTATAGGATGTCTTTTGAGCAAAAGCAGTATTATAAATATTAGGAATTAAAATATGGAAGAAGAAGATGGACTTATGAGAAAAGTAGAGCAAGTTTTCTGGCAAAATTTTTTGTCTATTTGTGGAAAAAATAAAGAGAGGAGGTTGTTGTTATTTCTGTTCTTAAAGACATACCTCTGATGGGGTGATAGTGAGAACGATACAGGAATTCAGATAGTAGGATGCTGGGAAAGGAATTAAGTTTTACGGTCACGTATAAGTGCTGAAATGGCAGTCCAGGGCAAGGGTACAAGTCACAAGCTTTTCTATGTAGGCTTGCTGAGTTATTTGTATTTCTCATGGTAGATGGAAAGATTGAGTAATGTGGAATATCTTTTTACTGGTCTTTGAAATCTCATCAAAATACCTATCTTCAAATTGTTCATATTCTTCTGTTGGACTGCATTCTTTCCTTAGTGAAGTTACTGTTGCTTTCACATCAGCAAAATTCCTTGCTCTTAGTAAGACATAAGCTATTTAAATTCTCTGCAATAAAAACATATTTCCATTTGAGTTCATCTAACTTTATTGCTTTGCATCCAGCAGCCTGTTTCAAGATATCTTAAAAAAATCCCAAGCTAAGTTAAAGTTAGCAATATCTACTACTGAATCAACATTCAAATGTTTAATTTATAATCTAATCTCTTTATTTTTTTCATCTTCACTGAGTGCCCATTCTTCCAATTATTCTGGGTATCTGTCTAGTTGAAGAAAAAAATGTCCCCAGGATTATTCCATAGATTAACACTGGTAAACTAAAAGGCTAAAAAACCATGGAACATAACCATGCATATACTTCACTGCATTCCTACAATTCTAACAGGTACAGAAGGAAGTTTCTTTTGAAATTATACAAAGCAAACATATGTAATATTTTACTGTGACAGATTGCAGGCCAAACCCTTAAAACCTGTAGATGACAACATAGGCCCATAAGAAATGGAACAGATTTGAGCAGGTACTTTCAAACAACAACCTCAATCTGGAGAGTGGCTTCAAGTTCTCTTAAAAGAGAGAACTGGCTGGGAAATAAGCCAAGGAGTCTGTGTTTCTATAATACTTGAGCTGATGCCAGTGATAAATATTTGTGCAGTCATTTTCCCTCCTGCTTGAAGTATCTGAGTGCTTGCTTCGGGGGTCCTAACCCCCCTAGACCAGAGATCACTTTAGTTTCCAATGAACAAAATATTCGAATAAAATTCTAGAACCTATTACTAGAGAATGAAAATTCAGAAAATAAACTCTTTAATTAACATAAAATATATAGCTTTCTCAAAAAAATGTGCAAGTTACGGTGTGAGATTTTACAGTACTTATAATGTAGGTTAGAGCTGCTTATTGTAAGGACTTTTTTGGCCTTAGAAAAGCAAATACGGCCATTCTATATGAGCTGAGATGCAAAAAGATGAACTCACAATCCACAAACAAAGTGCTCTCAGAGAAATCTGGACTGAACCAAAATTAGTTCTAACGTTAAGCAAGAATTAGTAGAGAACCTTAAAAATTCTGACTACAGAATTTCTGACTACTGTTGCTTAAGAAAGCTTCTTACCTCATTCATTTCACCCTATTGAAGAAATCCAAAAGGCCAATAAATATAGCAATAGTCATACATGTATCTATTCATGTATGACCTCTATGTACTAATGTATACGAGATAGACAAAAATAACATAGAAATATTATCTTCCTTTTCTTCATTGACAGAACTGTGAAAAAACTGCTAATTCTGGCTACAAGATTGAATGTCAGGATTTTATCAATAGTGTAAGTCTCATTATGTTCTTAGGTTTCTAAATTATGTGGTACAGAGGAATATGGTCAGCACTTCTGTATTAAAGAGCTGAAATTGTGAATGTGTCCATTCAGCAAATTCTTACAGCAGAAAAACAAACAAATTCATCAACATAAATGTCTGATCGCAATCCAGTTTCTCCTGGTTCTGCACAATGGGAGATTTTAAGTCAGCACCTTCTCATGTTAGGACCAAGATCAGAGTTTTCTTCTTCAGATCTGTTACATGAATCTCTGTTACATGAATTGGATCACTGGCTGAAAGCATCAGGACACAAAATCAGTGTTCTGCTTGACTTATGCCAACTGTCCTCAAAATTTCTGCCCAAGTTTCATTGGTTTTTGAAACCTATTGAACTTTCATTTTCTTTCATTTTAAGATCACTTAAAAATTTTGTTGTCTTCTTTTTTTTCTCTTTAGCAACCTAATAGAGAAATAAAGCAAGCCTGTCTTTACCAGGCTGCTCAGGAAGGTTTTCATTTGCATCAAAAAACCTTATGCTTTCTAATCAGTTTAGTAAATGGTTGTGTATGTCAGTGGTCCCTGAAGTTCACCCTCTGTAGAGGATTCAACAAAATCCAGATATATTTGCTAAACTATTGATCAGCAGAAACATCAAAATGGATATATTTCACATGCTTGAAGCTTTAATTTGCCATCTTTAAATGAAAGTGTTCAGGATGAACAGGAGTATGGTGAGACCTAGCGTATCAAGGCAAACAATACACCAGGAAGCTGTGCACCTGTGTAAGAGCAAAATAGAGATTTTTGGAAACTGGCAAATTCAGAATGAAAACAGAAGATCAAGGCCAGGCTTCTTTTGAAACACCCTTTTGGGAACACTTCGCCTTCCATGTCTCTGTCCCCTCTGCCTGCAAAGTTTTGCAAATAACATTGTAAAGCACGAGTGAGGTTAAGAAAACGTGTTACACAAAAATCATGGTTGGAAGCTGCTTACTGCCAAGCTTTTCAAAGTGAAGATTATGTATGTGCTATATATACATCAATATATCAGAGTAATGAACTAGTTGAAAGCAAACTAGAACATCTCGTATGTTTAATGTTATATAAAAGTTACACCACACAACACAGATTTCCATTTTCCCCAGTCTCATGAACAAGTGCCAGTTTAGGGCTTTGAGACTTTTCTTTTGTGACTGTCAGTGACAGCCAAAGGCATGTACCAAAGCCTTCTTTTGCCTGTGGCTCACCAGGGCATGCTGGCTGTTACTCTGGCTTGGGTGGCAGACACTTTGCTACTGTAGGACAGCTACAGTGCCAAAATAGAACTTCATCAAGTAGCAAAAGTAACATGACAGAAAGGCTGAAAGGATCCTGCAAAATTTGAACATGAACTTCTCAGAATACTGACAGAGACTAAAGGACTTTTGGAGCATCAACAAAGAGAAAGATAAAATTCATCTAAAGTTGAACATATCTCTTTGCAAAATGAAGTTGTATAGGTACACGGTAGAGATCTAAAAAAGTGAAAGCACAAGAAAAAGCTGAAGCAGATTTTCCTTTGTCCCTCTGCCTTCTCAGCAATCAGCTTTCTATTTGGCAAGTTCCCACAGAGGAACGTGCATAGCTCTCATCCTTATTTGCCAGAAACTGCAAAATAAAACTACTTTGATTTATATTGGAGCATAATCCAAATGCTACAGTTATGGATGGACTCCAGTCTATTATCACGTAAGAGAACATGAGAAAGTAAAAATGGAATAAAGCCAAATCACATGAGAGACACGGTGTAAAGAAGAAGGATAAAGTCACAAAATCATACCTTGCAATGTCTGTGCACATCTGCTTAAAATTTTTTAGTATATTACGTTGAAAATTCCTTCTCAGATCTTACTACCCACTTGTTCTATACTCGGATTTTTTTCTGCTTTCCAAGTAGCTGGCTGGCTACCTGCTACCCATTTCTTATTTTGTTCATTGAATTTTTAATGTTTGATTTACCCCTTGGAAGTAAAACCTGCTTAAATGTTCCTCTCTTATTTGTTCTCCCTGGCTGCCTCCATATAAGATTAATACAGACTCATGCACATTGAGCACCCTGAGACTAACAGATTCATTGCATAATCTATACTGCTAACTGACCTTCTCACAGTCTGGGAATGCTGATACGAAGGAGCAACATTGAGTATAGTGAGATACTTCCTGCACTGGGAGAATTTGTCCCGTTTTTTCTTTCCCCTGCTCCTCCACAGAAACCCAACCCCCCTTGGGTCCCTGCAAGCTGATAAACACAGCAGTGGATGAGGAAGCTCAGTGGAATGGTAAATTCTGTGCTCGTCTGAGTGACCATTGCAATTTTTTTTGGCTATATAGTAAATGTATTCAAATGGCTTCTGAATTTAGCTCCTCCCATTGAACACTGACAGTGAGAGCTTTACAGATTATATCTTCAAAACAGGACTTTCTTGATCTCCATTTCTTACACAGTGCTAAGGATGCTGCAGTGTTTAATGAACAATAGTGTCGATCAATCATTGTGCTCTGATGTTTCTCTTTCATCTCCCTCCCCAAATTTAACCACATAACTGCAAAAAAGAAAGTTTAGCCATTTTTTTTTTAAAATCCACTTCAGCCTCTTCATGGGATATGCATTGCAAGGGAGGCTGTTCTGACAGCACTAATTCTATTTTCAGTGGGAAAAAGCTAAAGGAGCGAGCCCTTGGAAATGGCTGAAATTCTTATAAGTGGAATTCTATCATATAAAATTAGCAAACATATAAAACATTTATTGCCGTAGAGATACTATACAGCTGCTAGGATTTGCTTCTGTTTTGTTTTTTGTACTCCATTTGTTGCCAACATCTTCTTAAAAGAAGTATTCAGCTAGTTCCTAATGTGTAGCCTACAACATAACTTGGCTCCCTCCTGTGTCTGCTGCAATAGTGGCATTCCCTCAGAGTAATAAATATTCTCTGTATGGCAATTAGACTGAGGCATGATTGTAAATGCAAAGTTCAGGAGGTTGCCATTAATATCATCTTCCATCCTTATTTTCTGTTGTCTTCATAGTTTAATATGTTTATTCTTAAATTAGAACATAATTAGCAAATCATATAGCATTTTACTGAAAATAGCAGCTCAGTGAAATGTTTCCTATCATCCAGGACTGACCTTCCCACAGGCTTCATATCCTGGAACAGCACATTGTAATAAGAGAAATCAGTTATTTTGGATCTAGGCCAAACACTAATTTCATTTCTCTGGTTATCCCCCTCCTTTCCAACTCTTCTTTCTCTCCCCAGTGACTCACATATGTGAGTTGGAGTTAAGAATTTGCAGTTGGTAAACAAAACAAAGACAAAACTGCTAAGAAGTTAATGAAAACATCAGTAAGTCGTAGCATCTGGATCTCATCATCCAGCTCTGACGTAAGGAAGATGTCCAGATGTTAGCAGAACTGTAGAAGTTGAAATATTTTGTGAGCAAGGCAGCTCCCAAACAATCAGATGCAAAGCAGTTCAGCACTTTCAGCAGTTTTTAAGGAATGTTTGAAATATATAATAGCCTTTCAGATTTGCAAAATGTCTGCTCAGTCCTGAAAAAATATACAGTCTGGGGAGCCCGGGCTGGGACTGGGAGCCCCTGCTTTTGGGAAGTGAATGTTCAAAGAGCAGGAAAAGATGAGCCCCCCCAGTTGTCTGCCATAAGGAGGGACTTCTAGCAGAGACACAGCGCTGTTCATCTTGTGTTATCCAGCACTTAAGACTAGAGTTTAACAATATCCACAATGATGAATTGTGAAACTAGGCCTGGAGAGAGCAGACCATAATTTTCGTCTTTCTCACTCATTTTTAATCCCTGTCTGACAACGTGTGTCACATACAAGCCTTGCATGCTGAAAATTATAAACAAGGTGGCTGGTTTCCTAACAGGTGGTTGCCAGGTGTATTGGGTTTTTTCCTTCCCCTCATGTCCAAGCTGCCATGGTGATGTCTCTCATGTCTGGGCACTCATTTTCCTTTCTGCCTAGTGACACAAGCACTCAGTTTCCCACAGACATGTTTTGTGGGCTGCTCTGGGTGTGCTCACTCCCTCCTTAGCCCATGCTTATAAAGAATCAGTCTGGACTCCTCAGGAAAGGAGCTAAGTAATTTCTTAAAATTCCTGACTGCTGAAATGTCCTGGGACTGAATTCCATTTCTTCATGTCCCTAAAATTCTAGGCACAGGGCAGGACACAGGGCTGCTGGCTGCTTGCTGCAGACTTAGAAATGGTTATGATGACTGTGGAGTAACAGAATCCTGAAAAAAGGGTGTATTTTCATAATCCTCTCCAGCTGTTGTAACTTGAATGCAGGAGGACTTTGTAGCAACCACGTTTATAATATGCTTAGCATACTGTGTACTTCTTACTGTAAACTTGGACAAAATAGTGCCATTGTTGTAGCCTGATTATAGCAGTGATGGTGACAATCCATGACATAAATGTTTTAAATTTCACTAATGGAGGAAAATGTGAAAGTCATAAATAAAGCTTCCTGATTTTCCCATCTTCCAACAATGTAATTGTTGGAATGAATATGAATATGTTGGAATGGATATGAAAATATCCATTACAAATACCCAAGGTGAGAGGATGCACACTTTCTTTACCCTATGAGTGCTCCAAGCTCCATTGCTATCAGACTTCAAATTAGAAGCATGGATTTATTGGAAACAAGACATTCCAATAGATGAAAATAAACTACACCAGAACCATACTACGAGTAGCTATGATCTTTCTGGCACTTCTCTACATTTTCATATGGATAATGAGAAATTAAAAAATAGAACATGGAATAAGAATCTAACAAAGAATTTAATTCCAAATACCATTTGGAGAGACAGTTTTGACTGCAGAACTTTGTCTTAAACAAATTATAGTCATTCCATGATAGAAACAAGAGTGCTAAAAAAGGCATATATTGCTCTATGGGTACTAATGGAAATGTAAGGTGGCAACCTTTTAAAAAAATAGACAAACATATTCTGAGTATGAATTGTATTATTTCTGATTATATTTGATGACTGAATTTAGTAGATGTGAAGAATTATAAATTCTATCAGTGGAACTGATATTTTGTCTAAAAATTTGCTTTACTACTAGCTTGTTTTGCAACTCTCTGGATAACAAAAAAGCTCTTGAGCACTTCCAAAGGGAGGAAACTTTAACATAATAAAGGTAGTTAACCATTCAACCAAAATAAATAATTATTATGATGTTTTTCACAGTCCATGCTTTATTATGCAAGTAGCTTATTTTATTATGATTACTGCTTACTGTTTTTCTGATCCTTTTCCATAAATTACAGTTTATTTCCAAGTACATGGCAAATCCATACCTGATTATTTTCTACCTCATGGAAAATGGCTCTTTCTAATATTTATATAAAACCCTGAATAAAGCATCAAACCTTTAGGGGGTTGTCTCTAGACCAGGGGTCAGACATTTCCTAAAAATGCTGTTATAGCCAAACAGTGACAGATCTGAAGCTATATGTCACATGGCCTAAGGCTCTACAAGGTATTAGTTTTCTAAAATCTTATTTCACCTATAGACACTGTAAATCCATTTCTATAATCTCAGAACAAAGCGAACACTTAAAGCAATAATTTTTTTATCCAGAAGTATAAATCTTAGGGATATGTAAGAATTAATGCAAAACATTTTACTTTAACCTGAGGTTTCAAAAATTTCCTTAGGATGAAAATTCCTTTCTTTACTTCCTCTACTTCCTATGCATGTGTGTATATGTATATATATGTCTGGAATTACTAAGTCCTACACTCACAGCCTTTGTAATCCATGAAAAGTCATGTGTTAAGGCATCAGAGTTAAGGGGGAAGTGTAAGTAAGAACAGCAATTATAAACCCAGTGGAAATATAGGGCTTCTGATAGGAAGACCAAATTCACTGTCACCAAGAGCAGAAAGTGTGTCTCAGATGCTCCCAGTGATCCTAGATAAGTCTACTCAAAGGGGCCTGCAAAGAAAAATCTTCCTAAGTAGATGATTCAAAATTAACCTAACCTTTATAAAACACAGAAAACCTAGATAAAAGCTGACTAATAGTCTTCTAAAAGGAATCTAAGTGGAAAATAATTGCTTGATGGAATTACTCTTCCTGCAACCCCAGGATTCTTTCTCTGGTCACATCTTCAGCAATAATTTAGACAGACATATCTTTTCAGAGGATTCAAACACTAGCAAAGTAGGCATAATGAGAAGTGGTTTGTAACAGATCTTTGCAAATGATGTATTTTTCATTGCTTTGGCAAGTAACAAAAACTTAAATCAAGAAACACAATGGCAAAAGCTTATTTTGTTTTTAGTAGGCCAAAAAGTAAAAAAATCAATGTAATTCTGGGATAATGAAATATAGCGAAGTTTTAGTGAATTCTAACTAAGAAAAAAATTGACATAATCAAAAATTATATATGATAAGTAGGTAAGTAAATTATACAATTTCAGAAGGAAAAATTGAAGTCTTATTTTTAAAATACCAATTAAGTGATATTTTCCCCAGACTTTCACTAGGCCCCTGCAGCAAAACTGGCAATAATTCAACAAACCTAGACTACCTATGCATTATTTTTTGTTGTCTATGGTACCAAATATTTCAGAAGATAATTTAGATTTTTATAATAATAAAAAAATAAAAGAGGTGCATGAGTAGTCCATCGTGCTCGGTGTCTTAATGTATTTTCTAAAAAATTACAGTGAAAATGAAAAAGCCAGGATCTTTTAGACATGTCACATGGTGGACATAGTGGGTCTTAATACAATGCAGATAAAGGGTACACTGGGTCTTCTGCAGTCTATCATGCAGATAATTCAGTCAACAGTGGACGTACTTGGAGAAATCTGTCTACAGTATTCTGGGAAGATGTATGTTTCAGAGCTGAGAATGATGCTTCCATGCCCTGAGGAAGCTCACCCTGGGCTGCTGCCATTCTTGTGCATAAAATCCCGGTCTCCATTGGGAGGTCTGTCCACTGAAGAAACCAGAATATGCTTCCTTTCCTAGCTGACGATGCCACTTAACATCAGAAGGGCAATAAACTGGGAATTCCAAGGGAAATATTCTATTTCTTTTGAATGTAGTAACAGGAAAAGTTACAATTTTTGTATCACTCATTTAGGGAATTTGGCAACTCAAGTCTCATTCTGTCTTTTCATTTTTTGCTGTTCATTCTCTTGCCCTAAATTATATCCCATCTCTATTGGACATTTCTGATAGACTAGCAACTGAAAATGCTCCAATTGTGTTTTGTGATTTATTTAGTGATTCATTTTCCACATTTTAAGATAACCAGACATGACTATAAACATGTGTCTAGATTTTCTTTGTCTGTGTAAACTAAAGAAGAGGAGAACGGACACTGAGTGGAAAACTGTGAGCCCTGCTGCCATCAAAAAATAGTTTGACCATCATATTACTACCCCAAGCTGCAACTCACTGTTCCTCAGGACCAGTATTGTATAAGCATAGATTTGCTATATAACTCATTTATACAACAATAATAACAAAACCATAATATGGTATAATAATACCATAATTATACAAATGTGCTTGGCCCAAGCTGGCTGAACTACAGGCTATTCTACTACGTGGTGAGAATGTACATGAAAAATCTCAACTTTGGTGTAAGGGTTCAAAAGCAATGTGAAGCACTCACTCCACGATGGCCAGGGTAGGATGGCATGCAGAGGACATCTGAGAGGACAGTCCATATTCATTTGCTTCCCTTTACTGCACCCACTCAAAATCAAAGCATCTTTCAGTGCAATCTTTTAGTTCTGTGCCTTTTAATAGCATTTAAAATACTTTTGAGACTCTTTATCCAAGGCTACTGCTACCTTTCTCTTCTGTCATGAGCACATGATATAATGGAAAAGACATTTTCCACATTACTCGAGGTATCTGTAAGAAGTAGATAGCACTGCCCTTTCAATGATTATATCAGATTTTATTTTGTGATTTGCTATGTCTGTTTGCAGGCTAGCAGGTTTTTTTAAAGGCAAAACATTTTTTTGATTACTTTTTCTTGAACATGCCATGAAGAATGCATATTTCACATTTTCCTCTTTCTTTCACAAATATCATGTGCTTTTTTAAAGGCGTGTTCTGATAACACAAATTGCTGATCTAAGTGGATTTCTTATTTCAGTGTCATGACCCTTCTTTACCATTTTTAGGTAGTCAGCAGTTTAAACTGCTGATATTCCAGAGAACAAACAGAACAGCAACAACTTGTTGCTGTTTTGTTCCTCTTCCTGAATCTCTGCTATTTATGAAGTATTTTCAGGAATACACACTGATAGCTACTCCAATTATGTACTGCACAGCTTACTGGGGGTTTAGTTGGATGATTTCCTGTGTTTCCAACTGACAGAAGTCGTATACTAGTAGACTCACAAGCCTACATCAGCAGCACAGCCTGGAAAATGGAACTGTCACTGCTGTTAAGGGTCCTCTAACATCTAAGCCTTGTATTGATAAAAACTGTGACAGCTCATAACCATCTGCCAAGTAGAATAAAAACACACCGACCCTTATCAGCACAACTACTGAGGCTAAAGGGTTCACGTTCACTCCTCGTTTCTAGGAATGTGACAGAGTCTCAAGAAATATAATTAGCAGTTGTCTGTCCCCCAGATATTTGACAATCATATGCAAGGTTAAATATATCAAGGGGGGGGGGGGGCATATCCTGATAAAACTTGCATATTTTTTATATGTAGGTCACATACAGGAAGTATAAATTACATGTCATTATATGCTTCCCTGTGTGAACTGATGGGAGGAAAACAATTTTATGGAAGACAGTTGGTAGTAGCTGTGTTATGTGGCACAGGCCAGAGGTACTTGGAGCCTGTTGATGAAAATGACATTCTGAACTTGACTATAAATTAAAAAGCTTATTTCAAAGCATTCACATAAACATCTCTAGCAGGTGGAATGGAAACGAATGCCAGGTTAAACAAGTATCCAGCTGACCAGGCACATACAGATTAAACAAAAGCTGACTTGGCCTCACCAGCTTCCCTTTTATAGATTTGTGTAACGTCCTTGCCTTTTTACTCAGACTGTCTTTCCTCTCAGTGCTCCTTCCAGTGAAGTTTACCAATGTCCCAGACATCAGGCTCTACATTGTGGCTGCTGCTCCATGTCCTGCAGCCTGTAAACTACCAAAGAAGTCCAGCTTTCTAATACACCTTTAAGAGATGAAAGGGAGTATCCACCCAGTTCAGTTTGCCATGGAAGAGACGTCCAGAACTTTAATAACACTGCCATGTTTGTGCTTAACTGCTGAGCACTAGAATAAATGTAATGTCCCCATCTCCCATGACCAGGAGGCTTCACGGTAAAACACTGATAAAGCTGAGGTCATCGGCCCAGCAAACTCACTGTCCTTAGCCGTCTACAGGAACAGGCTCAATGTTTATCAAGCCACTAACACAGTGGGCAGAACACCATTTTTTTAGGAGCTGCTCTGATGTAAAGCAGTTTTCTGCCTCTCTGTTTCTGTATAGGCCATGGCCACTCAGTGCCTGATTGCCTGATGTAATCAGTTTCAGAAGTGGTGCACCATCACAAATGTCTGATAAGCACTTAGCTGCTCTTATTTCTCCAAAATGTAAGTGCAGGAAAATGTTGTAGAAGTTCAGTTTACATTAATGAGCCATGCAGTCTGCCTCCTGGTAGTCTCATCCTTGATCTTATCATTAATCACATTTCTCCTCCCTCCTACCCTACCCTCCAGGGTACACTGCCCCCATCATAAGTATACAAACAAACCGAAGTGATCTTCTGGCATGTCACACCCATTGTGCATTTCTGCTGCCTTGTCAGAAACCTCTAAATGCCACAATAATAAAAGTAACAACCCCAACACAGTGAATGAGAAGCATTCAATCTAACAGTCAGACACTAACAGAAGAGGATAAAGTGAGTTAAATTATCTCCTCCTCCAGCCCTCTATTATGGTTTGCCTTGGTTTTTTGCATCTTTCCAAGTAAAAAAAAAAAAAAAAAAAAAAAGGAACTGCAGCTATATAGCTCGTTGGTAATTTATATCTCAGAAGTCTAGCTCTGGCATACCTGACACTCACTTGGAGTTCATAGCACTGAAATCCTTGCCAGAGGAAATACCAGTAATCGCTCAGTGCACAGCCAGATATTCCGACTGACACACTCCTTGGCTGCAAACCGCTCCAGAACGCAACTCACTGAAGCACATCACAGCAGTAAAGCACTGGGGCTGATCTAGCAGCAAAATAAAATGCTTCAGCTCACTTCAATCTGAGGAGTTTACATCGTAGTATCAGACCAAAACTCTCTGCTTCTTTTCTTTTAACCCGTGTTTCTCTCATCTAGAGCACATGCAGTCCTGCTGTAGGCACAGCACGGAAGTAACATGACACAGAAACAAAAATCTGTAGAAATACTTAGGAGGAGACACTGACACAATGATAACACTAATTAACATTATTGATTAAGCTCCCTTAAGAATCTTAAAAGATGCTCATGGAAACGTCCTTCTCACCTGCCAGCCTTCTGTCTCTCGTGTTTTTCCAGATAACATCCAAGGCTCTAGCGGTGGAGTCCCTGATATGATCACTAAATGATCTTCTCAGAGGGGCTTTCACTGGGTGATGCATAATGCAAATCGATCACACATCCAGAGGCAAATGGCTGCAGCTCAGCCCCGGGAAAAAGGGCATTCTGTGCCTGCGGATCTGTCTGAATTTCTCTTCGCCAGCCAGGCAGGTTGTTACTTTATATAATTTGTCGTCAGCCTCGTGGAGCTTTTCCTTGAAGAGTCAGGCATTGCAGTTCTCACTGCGGATGCAGGAAAGCTCAGACTGCAGCCAGCCTACTGGAAAGCTGCCAAAATCTTACATCTGGAACAGTTTACAAATGAGCTAACGATACAGTCATTTAGATTTGGGGCTTTATTTGTGGATATCTATAGGATTCTTGTTTCCTGTTTAATCAAATAACTTACCGGGCACATACTTGCATGCTCATTTATTAGAATAATATTTTCCTGCTTAACTGATATTTCAGGTAATCTTTCACATTTTGACATGAAAAAGGTAAGAAACAGAAAAGAGATAAAGTAATTTTAAGTATTTGCAGTTCAAGCATTTTATTTTTTACCATGTTTTTCTTGCATATCACCCTATCTGAGGCACAAAATAGGGCCTGATTCTGATCTGCCTGTATATAGTACTTTATGCCAATACAGTAACGAGGGGATGAAAATACAAAAATAAGATTAAAAAGGGAGAGAAGAAATAAGGGACGGGAGAAAAAAAAAAGAAGAGTGATCTAGGCCTCCACATCTTTGCTGAATGGAAAGATAAGGTCCCTTATGTAAAATGTTTATGCATGGAACTGAGATTGATGGTTACAGTAAATTAAGCCCTTTGACCTTGCTTATTTTGACCTTTTAAATAACTGATTACTGCGTCCTGTGGATTCCCTGAGAGAAGAAGGAATAAAGGGGTAGCTGAAACTCTTTTTCCCTTATGAATGGTAAGGTAATGTAATGTATGACAAGGTGAGAGATCCCAGCCTAAAAACCTAATCCCCTTTGTTATCAGGGAAAGCAAGAACTGCCAAATAAAGTTGTCTTCATGTTAATTCAAGGTGGAGTCCTTCATTTTTATGGCAACTGCAGCTGTTAAAGTCAGATACCACTCTTTTCATGAGGAGTATTATGTTATCATTAAATTGAATTGATTAATTTCTCACAAGGTTGGCACACACCGATCAAATTACAGAATCACAAGTTTCAGCCTGTGGACTTCCACTCCCTCTGAATTCTTTTCTAAGAACAACACAGTTTTTCTTTTCATTCTGTACCAGATAATTTCTTTCATACTTTTTTGGTTTTTGTAAATTTTTTTCAGTGTGGTCTCAGTTCCCTTAATTTTCAATAGTCCTCATTTCCTCTAAGAATTATGATCTAATTGCAACTATGAAAATGAATTTATGGAATTTGCAGTAGTGTAGTTGAGGAAAGAATTGGCCTACCATCTATGAAATGCAGATAATAATTGTTTCCATTTATGTCTTTGTCTTTTATCTTTGTAGAACACCTGCAAACATTAATATCCTGTGTACATCTTTAAACAAAATCATCAGCAGCAGGTTGTCTCTAGAGTTTGCTGTTGCTCTCACTTTACACCCCTTCTGCTTTCTGAGACCAGATGGAGAAAGAAGCAGCCAACTCTCTAGAGAAATTCAATGTGATCAGACACTTTTGAAATGCATGGTGGGTTTCGTTTTTGCTTTGGTTTATTTTGGTTTTTTTTAATTATTATTATTTTGGCAGAACTTCCTTGTAGAGCAAGTGACAGTGCTAAGATAGGCAGACGCTGACATGAAGGCCAGAGTGTAATCTGTTCAATTTGAAACACATACACCGAGTTTAAGTGACATTTAGTGTTGCTTCTATTAGTGAACAGCCCAAAAGACCACTGGTTCTTTTTTAAATTAGGATACAGTAATTGATACTCAAATCTGGAGCTGAATGTGTATACCTCCATATTTCATATTTCAGCTGAGTATCACTGTCAGAGGTTATGCCTACATTACCAACAACTAGCCCAGGAAGTGTAGATTAATACAGCAAAAGAAGTGATTCCAAGGTTCAGACACATTTCAAGGTGGGGTCTACTTAGGTCTCATGAACTGAAAAATCCTCACCAGGGGCTGCAGATCACTGGTGCACTGCCAGGGTGCATCTTCTGGCTTACTTTCACCTGAAAGCTATTGAGTTCATATGTTCCAAGACTACTGGTAGATACAAACCAAAGGGCATCCTTTTCAAAACCATATGCCTGGTCCAGGCTAAAATGCTACTAAAACCATACCCATCATTATTCATTTTAGCAGCTAAACCAACTTTTTAAAGTTCTAAATTAAAAAGTGCAATATATATATGTACATATTGGTGATTGGTTTTAATTCTTTGAGAGTTTTTGTGGGTTCTGTTACACAGGTAGCCATGTCAGAGGGCAAAGGACAGCAAAGAGCAAAGGAGAAGTAAAGGTAAACTGCAACAAATCAGAGAAAGATGACTAAGGAAGTCTGCTTGCCTGGGATTACTTCATGCCTAAATGAATAACCTAGGCAAGATAGTGCAAAGAATTTAATAAATATCAGAAATTTTTAAATGGACCTCAGACAGAAAAACAATGAGGTATACACAGGCTAGAAACATGGGTAAGAAATAAAAGGAATTTAATTTTAGAGAAGCGTTGACTGAGACATCTGTCAGGAAAGATAGTTAAAAGCAAATATATGCAATCAAAGAAAGAAATTTGAGATGCTTCACATTCACTACGGTCATAAAATGAACTAAGAGTTTGCCATGCAATGTAAAATATATTATTATTTTAAAACCATACTAAAAGAAGGCATCAGAGCAGGGATGTGTTTCAGTCTCTATTTTTGTGTTATTTAAATAACAACCCATGTGAAAAAGTGCACTCAGTTTTGGTACAGAGCTCACAATAGGAAGAAGTTGTAGAAAAGACATCTACAAAATCCAACTTGCCGGGATACCAGCAGTGGCTTAGTTCTGTGGTGGGAAACAGTCCTGTGCCCAGGGGAAAACTGACATCAAGCCAGGGCTGTGGTGCCATTACCTGCTTGCTGCTCCTGTCAGGGCCCTGCACAGAATCTCAGGCAAGCCCCACTGCCTTCCCAGATGCTGCTCTGTCTTTGGAGAAATGCTACGGCCCACATGGTACCTGTCCTCCTGGAGAGATTTTCCTCCTCAGCTCAGCTATGATCCCTCTCCTCTTGCAGATACTGCTCTTTGTGGGGAGATACCTGCCCTCATCACACACCTGAGTCTTCCTCCAGGTCATCTGCCTGGGTGAGCTTTCTACATCTCTCTGGTAAACTCATGCTCACAATCTGAACTGGGAGAGGCTGCCACTGGTGCCAAGTACAAGACCTCAGCTGGTGAATCTCTGACATTGGCCAACATGAATACAATGGGGAAGACACTGTTAAATCAGTGAATGGGGAGCACTGGGAATGACATGAAAGGAAAAAGATTTGAATGGTGAAATTTACAAATTGGCAAGGAAAAAGTTTTTGAAGAAAGTGGCAAAATGTTTTGCTGCTGTATTTGAAAATGCACTGGAAAATCCCCTGAAAACAAGTATCTTCTTTTAGCTGGGCAATGGCCTATGCATCTTTCCATGCGTTACATCGACAGTTGAGTTAGCTGTGTACAGGTACTACAGCAGAATGAATGCAAAGATAAGTGAAGTCCCAACTCCTCAATCAGCATCAAGATAAAATTTATGATGCAGCTCTGTCTCGGCTTCGTTGTGTCTGGAAACTTAGGGAAGACCAGCAGCAGGTACAAGTTTTTTATCTAAATAGTAGGCACAGTGACCACAGTCACAGCTCTGTCAATGTGCCAGCTATCTCTCAGAATTATTTTATTTTATTTTATTCAGTATTTCCTGATCAGTGGTTGAGATGAAAAAAACCCAAAAAACAAAGAAATAGTTATGGTCAAAAAGTAAACTGAATGGGTCAACAAAGACATTTGCTGGACTAAAAATAATATGACAGGAATCTGAAGTGAGGGGTCTGTTGCTGACAAGAGAGGAATGTGGCAGCCAGTGTTCAGGGAGAAAGGTGACAGTACACCCTCAGGAAAGAGGCAGCCGTGCACACGTGCAGAGCAGCATGCATGCCCAGGGAAGAGTCTTTGTGGAATTCCAGAGACAAATATTTATAGGGGCCAGATCCCTACCTGCCCGCCCAGCCGGCTCGGAGCCAGGCTGCGCCCTGCCCTGCCAGCACCCCCGCTGCCCCAGGACGGGCTCTGTCCTGTTACCCAGCCCTGGCCTGCCTCCAGGCTGCAGCCACTGACTGCTCCCACTACCCTTTTCAGAAATATTTTTAGAAATGCCTTGTTAATATAAGCAGAGCTGTTCCTCTTCAATCTCCTGCTCGAGGCTGGAGCTCCTTGTAAAGTGCTGCTCATCATTTTTAAACACATCGTTCTTAAACCAGCCAAGGCCAGAAGGCAGAGGCTAATTCCTCATAACCTTACCACTCCTCAGCATTTCAGGCTGAAGGATCTAAGCTTGCCAAACACATCTGTTTTCTGTCCTGTAGTGGTTCTGTCCATACTTAGGTCTGCAAAGATAACATGAAAGATCCATTTTCCTCTTTAAGGCAAAGAGCAGACAGAATACATCAGGTACTAGGATGAATGGTGATGGTGATCTCATTTTTAGTTCTGGCAGCTTCTAGCTCCTAGGAAGTAAACAGTTATGCAAGCCTCACTCTCTTCAGGGTTGCTCAAAATGTATCAACTTCCCTTCTAAGTGTTTACGAATGTGCAAATTCTTATGTTTATCTCTGGTTCATCTATGTGATTCTGGTCCCTTGAGTCTGGAAGTATGTATGCATCCAAAATATGCATAGCCAGTGAAAGACACATCATTTTTAAAATATGCTGCCAGTTTGAGCTTCTCTGTGACTTCCATATGGGCTGGGACAAATGGTATGGTAAATTCAGACTGTCTTCACTGGGTGGTCTATGCAGCTTGCTTAATCTGATGCATGCAACCATCTTTCCCCCTGTTACAGAAACAGAGAGCTTAAGCCATAATTCTACTAAAGTATCACAAAACAAAAGAGTGATTCAGAATAAAAATTTTAGGTCTAATACAAAATGCCTGCTGGGAACATGATGTGTGCCACTGTTTCATCTCAGCAGTTGTCTCCAAATGCTATCTAGGAGACCAGACTGAGGAAGAAGTCCTTTGAATTTTGATGGTGATGTGTTGCTTTGCAAAAGAAAACCTGGTACTGCAACATCTGCAGTATCTGAGAGATCTGATGTGTGTCAGATCTTCAGACAAGAAGCAGTCACCAACCAGAGCAGACTGTAAAGTTTTAGAGAAACTCCTATGGAAAGACATGCAAATTAAGTGTATGCTGTGGTGTTTGCTGCAAAGGTAGTGCCTGACTCAGCTCCATGTTACTGTGTGTCCCACTGTGTTTTGCTCTCAAAAACGTTCCCCGTGACACATGTCAGCACCCTGTAGTAAGCCTTTGAACGACTAAGGGGGCAAATAGATGCAATCTGGAGAAGAGATAGGAAGCAATGTACCAGACAGAGAAAGTTTCCTAAGGTTCCCCATGGATGGAAAGAGTGCATTGCCTGCTGTCCCTGCAGTATCTTCTTAGTAGCAACAGAAGTCTGGGGAAGTCCCAAGGACAATCGTTCCCTCTTCTGGTGACAGCCTCTGTGCACACTGTTTTTTGAGCTGTACAGGCTTTATACATTTATGCAGTGGCCCAGACCTGACCGAGACCAGGGCCCAGAGCCATGAGTGTGTTTAGGGAGTTGGAAAGAAAACTCAGAAAATCCACTTTGCCCAGAAGTCCCTGATGCAGACCACAATAACTATTGTTGTTTTCGTGGGTTTTTCAGTGCCTAAACATTGAAGATTTCTTTGGTGAAAGACTAAGTAGATCTTAGTAAAATATCTACCTTAATTACCTTTCATTGTGTGAAAAATACATGCTGATGGGTTTTAGTAAACTGAGTAGTCTTCTATTATACATTTCTCAGTTTCAGATTAAACATCATCCTAAATAAACACTGACAATATTTAGTAAACTTCAGGGTGTGATTATAGGCCTGCTTTGCAAATAGTCTCAAATAGCAAAATTAAAATAATAGAAAATTGTGGATCCCACAAAAACAAACAAACAAACAAAAGAACACAACAGCCCAACACTTCTCAAAAAAATCCCATTGTTACTCCCCATTTAAACTCTGTTTCTATAATCTTTCATAATTCAGAATTTTTCTTCCTTGTCTCCAGTTTTTTTTCTCTCTCCTACTCGCTCTTCACCTCTCTCCTGTTCATGTCTACCCTGTTATACTAAAGTGGATAAAAGTCTTCTTTAGAGACCCCTCACACAAGATGACACAAGATAAATAAAACATTAAAGCAACCAAGTCTTTGACCTTGTCCGCAATGACCAACAGGAACACTAATTGCAAAAAAAACCAAAACAAACCAAAAAAACCCCACGACCACCCTAATTTTTTCATAAAACACAGGTTTAAAATAATGTAGAGGTTGTTGACTGGTGGCTGTGTACATAGCAGTGAGCAGAATGGGAGTGTGGGGAGTGTTATGTGAGCTGGACTCATCTAAGTCAGGGTCTGAGAGTGAAGAAAATTCAGAGCACAGACTGAGATCACTCTGAACAGATTGATCAAAGAGCAGCAAGACATTTTAAACCAAAGAAAAAGTCCCTGTGCTTTCAGAGTAAAATGAAATAAGCTCATTCCTGAGAAGATTTAGTGAGGTTTAGGAGGCTCATGTAAGTTGTCTTCATTAGTACTGTGTTATGTGTGTTTTATTAAGTGATGTAAAGAGGCTGAGCTGCCCTCTTCCCTTCTCATCCCTGCCGCGGCTGCCATCACAGCACTGTGAAACACAATCTTTACAGAAGGTTTGTTTGTCAAGGTGAAGACAAGCAGGACATAACAAACACACCCCTTGCCCCCCGAACTGCTGGTTTGTGGTTTCAGTGGTAGAGAAAACAGGAGAAAAATTGGGATTTTCATAGGAAGCAATAACATAGGAAGTAGGATCTAAACTTAGTCTAAACTTTTGGATAGGTATTAGAGTAGACACTTAGTAGATTTCAAGATTTCACTAATTGAAGCACTGCTGGATAGTTTGGAAATAGTAATTTCTTGCTCCATTTTTATGCAAATGTTTATTTGCATAGTAGTTTGAGGATTTTTTTTTCTGTGTTCATTGTAAATCCAGGTCTTTGGGGCAAATGTGTTAAAGGATATGTTATTTTCCCAATTTTGTAAAATTCGAGCAAGTTTTCTTTAAATACTTGGTTATAATTTGCTACGGGACTTTGGTCTTTCATAGAGATGCTCCTTTTTCTCATCTTTCTGTTGTAGCCATTGAGAAGCCTCTGAGAAACTATTTCAGAGCAGTTCAGCAGCATTAGATGCTAGTGACCAACAGCCCAGGAGATATTTTCCCACCTGGGGAATGAGCAGTCTGGGAAGTCTTTGCAAACACAGCTGTGGGCTGCTGCCAGCTTTGCAGTGGGCAGCATGAACAAAAGAACCCATCTCACCAGGGATTTTACTGATTTAACTGCTTCATCTAACAAAAGGGTGGAAGGTGGTCTGTCCCTCATCAAATGTTGTAAGGAGAGAGAAAGATGTGCTGGGGCTGGGGGGCAGACTTGTATACACAGCTTTGTGAAGCAGAGGCAGGAGCAGGGGGAGAGATGCAAGGGGAGGAGACAGCAAGTGTATCTGTCATTTATTTACTGTAGATTTCATTGCATGCCTCCCTTTGGCAACTCAAATTCAGCTATTACATAGCTAGTGAGAACTTTCCACATGTCCTGATCCAATGGAATGGAATAAATGTTGCAATGGAATAAACATAATTTTAAGCAATTTTCTTCTCTTCACCGAATAGATTTTTTTCCAGGGTATTGGCTAAAACTATATGTGTTTTTTTTCTGTTTAATAAAAAAGAAAAAACTATGATACTCCACCAAGTCTTGCATATTTTATAGGATATCTTTCTTCTGGGGTTCATTTTGACTGAAGTCTTGCAGTAACTGCTGATTACAGACTAATACCTAATCTTTCAGAGATAAAGAATCTAATGTTTCACTTCACCTTTTGTAAGCTTAATGTATCACAGATGCAAGTTCAAGCTTTATGGGGAGTGTCAAACTTAATTATCCTGAAGATTAAAGCAGCCATGGTATCAACTGAAAGATACATTCTGTCATCCATAATACAGACTTTGTGAAGAATGAATATATAGAGCATACCTTGAAACACTTACAAAGGAAACGTAAAACTCAAGCTGAAGTTATTATTAGATATTAACACTTCAAATTTACTCCATGAAGTTAGCAACACTATTAAATGAAGTTTTAATGAAACACTCTGGTTTTGCTATTCTAGGAATTGGATTTCTTCATATCTTTACTTAATTTACTTGACAGATAATCGGCCAAAACTACTTCTGCATGCACTTTGATGTTCCTGCTGGCATCTGATTTTAGGCATGGCATATCTAGCCTCTGGAGCATCACTTCAGTGTGTGGAAAATTTTGACTTATGAGTCAAGTTTGTACATTGGTATTGAGGGCTGGCTGGGGAAGAACTGTGAGCTTGGATTGGCTGCTTTTGGAACCAGGAGGCTGACAGGTTACAGCAGTACTTAATCTTTTAAGCTTGGAAAATACCTATTAGTTTGCAAGTTCCCATACTTTATTTTACAAGGATATTTAATTACTAGATGTTCAGCAAACTTTGTACTTCAGACCCAAGAGAAAGGTGAAAATGTGAAATTTGTGTCTGTAGGGCTGAAACCCTGACCTGTGTTTTGTTATGACTTTATAGCTGATCTAATATTGTTTCACAGACAAGTCAAGTTATTATTTTGACAGGTAAGACACATGGTGGTATTCCCACATTAACAAAAGATTTCCCTGCTCATTACAGGTCTGGACTAGGTGACCATTTAAGGTCCCTTCCAACTCAGACTAGTCTATGATTCTACAGGCTGGCTCTGAAATTAGGATTATTTGCTCTGGTCTCATTCAGTCTAAAAATACTGCAATCATTTGTTGTTAAAATATATCCAGATATCCAGCCAATGAGTTGGGCTCATAGAAGAGTTTAAAATTCTCTTTAAGAGACATGATGTAAAGTTTTCAGAGCCATCATTACACTACTGAATCATAGAGCTCTTAAAGAAAATCAGAAAGGTGAGTCTTGCATTTAGGTTCAATGCAAAATAATAATAGCTCTGGACTAATCAAAAGTAGGCCTTGGAAAAACTTAGTATCTAAAATAGCAGCAGTAACATACAAACCTTCATTGGCACTAGAAGCAAGGTAAGAAAAAATATTTTTCTAAGTGCTTTATAATAGAAGGGCTAAGGGAAACAATTACAGAGCTGGTGAAACAGTGGAGATATTATTTCATCTTCATGCATAATTAATGTAGAAATTTCTAGAAAAAATATGGTAATTGTAAGACAGGAATAAAACACTCCCCAAGTTGAGGAAGAAACAGAAGTTGAGGAAGCAAGCAAACAAGAAGGCAAAGCTCACATCTGAGACTGACAGATTAAAGTACTGTTTTTAAGGTATATTTATTGCAAAGTATTTCAGCAATGCTGGAAAGGTATACATCTCAAATATTTGACTGGAAAGAGAAGTGTGGTAAAAATGTATGACATTTCTGCTTAAATAATCCTGATGTTTTAATAGTAATATTAACAATTTTGCTCACCTATGTAACAGATAAAACAACTATTATTTCAGTATTTCCATAAAGAACAGATATACTGTATTTGGCACAAATTCTTGAATTCAGCATGTAGCTTTAGCCTCTCCAGTACCACAGAGATGTCAACAAGTTTTGAAGGAATTCAGATAACAGCAACATAAATTAAGGAGCTGGAGACTTTGATTTATGAGGAAAGATTAAACCCTGTTCTGCTTAGCCAAATGACAGCTAATAATGCGAGAGGAGAGTAATGATAACAGCCTACAAGTATTTAAAGCGTGAGCACACCAAGAGGAGTGGAAGTGTTTAAGGTGGTATGAGGTTTCAAAACACTGACCTGACACTGAAATGAGTGTTGTGTTTTTGTATATTTTTCCTCCAAACTAGGGCTAATTAATCTGTGGAGATTATTTTTGGACAAAATAAAATATGTGAGTACAAAATCAAAGAGAAAAAAGTGGAAATGTAAACTAGAAGGGTGGATGTATCCAGCTGTGATGAAAGCCCTCAATGCAGCATTTATTTAGACATAGAGGTTAGCATGATCAGATTTAGAATAGCAAGATTTAGTATGACAAGCAGAATCTAATACCAGAGGAAGCATATATCAGTAATGTAGTTCATACCCTCTTTAGAAAGAACTGACCCTGAAAGTAGGTTTGTTTTGCTCAGAAAGTTTTCCAACCATTTGATAACCTGGTTACTCCTTCCTGGTGAAAAAGGACTTGCTATTCAGACATAAAATTTGTTAAAACAAAACTTCAGTCTTAAAACTGAAAAGTGGTCTTACAATATGCAAGTTATCAATAGGATTCCATATTCCTTTCAGTCTGGTGTCACATGCAGTATTACATCAGAAAAGGACAGGATGAAGGAAATATCAGGGGAGGGGAGGTGGGAGAGATAGGAAGTAAGAATCCTAATACAAACACATGCACATGAGTGAGTACCCTGAGTGCTTAACTCCAGAGATTTCTACTCAGAGGTTACAGACTGTGAATCTCATTCTTCCAGGCAGGTTTTCCAAACAATTTATCTTAGATCCCTCTGTTGTAGAACTTTTAAGTTTATATGATAGCTCTTATCAAGAAGCCTGTGACTGTCATAACTGACAGCCCAACCACAGCACCGAGGAGAGAGCTGGAAGGGTGCCCATCAAGTTGCTCTGTCAAAAGGTCTCTTTCCCAAATTCAGGCCAGTGTGGTGCACACAAAACTATGTTCTTTCTATGCACACTCTGTAAAAACAGCTTTTCAGGTTTGCATTTCTGGTACCTTTCCATTGGTTATTTTCTGATTACTAATAGCCGGTGGGATCAGTGAGTCTAAATCCCTTACAAATGTTAAAAATTCCCTTTAAATTACTGCCTCCAAGGCCATGGGGTATTTCAGCAGGGATGGGTTAGATATGCCTCATGGACCATGGCAAAAGCTTGGAGACCTCAGAAATCAAGGTCTGAAATACAGTGGTTCTGCCATACTAAAGACAACTACTGTAAAATTTTCTTGAAAGCAGTAGGCCTCAGGTATGTTCTATAGACAAATTAATCCACAACTTTTCCAAATTGTTTTATTTGCACAACAGCTACTTAGCATCTGCTTCTTCATGGTCTCCCGATACCTGGGAACTGAGTAATAGTAGAAAGGAGCTGTGCCAGCTCTAGTTCTGTTGCTCCTTTCATATGACTGATATAACACTTTCAGAATATCAGTGACCCTGATGTGCCTCACTTGTCTCTCACAGGCTCTTTCCATGTCATGAACATGGAAATCTTTAGAACAGTTCTCACCCTGATTAAAAAACTCGACAAAGATACAGAATATCTTAAGACATGGGGGCTTAAGACCAAGAAACAACAAACATACCAGCAGATGAAAGTTGCCCAGTCAAATATCATAATTGGATTTCTACCTTACCATTTTACATTGGCAAACTAGCATATGATTTGGTTTTCTTTCTATATGCCATATATGGGGAGAATTCAAGTACATTCCCCATGAAGATGGGGAACAAGACATCCACTGTAAATATTTTAGAAAACTAATTCACCAAAAAGGCCATATATCACTCTGAATAGACCTTATTTACTCTTGAGTAAGGGCAGTGCACAGGCTAAAGCACAGGTGGAAATGGAGAACATTATGTTAGGAACGATATCGTTTAAATTATTCATGTATGAATCTGCACATTACTTAAGAAATATTTAGAGTGCAGAACATTCACACATGTGTATCTATATACACACTGACATGTCAGTCCATCCCAAGTCCTAATCTCACCCATCAGTCATTATTTGAACAAACAGCAGGCACAGCTGGATAAGGAGTCTGCTGTATTAAGTCTTAGTACTTGTATACTCAGTGTGTTTACAGGCTAAACACAGGTGTCACTGCTTGTAGTACACAGCAAACCAAAGATGGAAAGAGCAGGCACACACTGGATGCTTTTTCATGGGCTAAATCAGCTTACTGAAGGCACTGCAACAGAATGAGTGTCTTCAGGTGACATTGGAAAGGAAAGCACAATTTTCTCATGTCAGTGACATTCTTTAACACTTTACACATAAGGAACCAATGAAAGAGAATCATTGAAGTTCTTTAGACAAGGATAGGAAAGGATGGACTTAATGAAAGGATGGCATTTTTACGAGGAGGCTAATTTTTTTCAATCCAAACATACTGCTCTTCAGTTGAATACTCAAAAAGATTACATATGTGGGCCAAAATTCTTCTTTGAATTCAATGAAAACTTCCACCATAAGTTATTTTATCCTAAAAGTCTTATTGTATTCTAAAAAGACTGATTCTAGACTGCTTGTTTGAAATTTGGAGCTGATAGTGGAACGAGCACGTATCAATGTATTGATAACAAGCTTGAGCTTGGCTAACTGGTTGTAAAAGTCAGAAATAAAACAGAAATATATTTCAAAAGGCCAAGAATTAAATTTATACCATGTCTGAAAACAGATAAGAAAAAACAAGGACGATTGAAAACAGGTTTTGATGTAAGTCCCTCAATTTTAAATAAGTTTTGAAAGGCTTTGTCCCTACAAAGCTATGACAGCTCTGAGTTTCAATTAATAGGATTAGATTCAGTTACCTAATTAACCTCCTTTCAACCTGAATAACCTAGCTTTTTGATGTTGAAAACCTGCTCCTCCCCTATGAAAGAACTGTAACATTTCAGCATCTGGACAAGCAAATCACTGAACAATAAAGTCTGTCAGCTACAATTAAGAATGATGTAGAATTTTAAATAAGCTTAAAGAAAATGCTCTCAGTTTTGGTTTTGACAGACACTGAAAATTAATTTAGAACGAAAATCATACAGTCATAGAATGGTTTGAGTAAGAAGGGATCATAAAGATCATCTGGCTCTAACCCCTCTGCATGGGCAAGGATGTCTCCTACTAGGCCAGGCAGCATAAGCCCCATCCAGCCTGGTCTTGAACACTTCCAGGAAGGGGTCTAATCTAAATCTACCCTTTCAGTTTAAACACATTATCCTTTATCCTATAACTACATGCCCTTGTTAAAAGTCCCTCCTGGTTTTCCTGTGTGCCTTCTTTCAGGTACTTGAAGGCCTCTATAAGGTCTCCCTGTAGCTACCTCTTCTTCAGGCTGACCAGTCCCAAATATACATTAGTTAAATTAGTTAGATTATGTCACAACCCATCACATGTAACTTCATGCTTGTTGCATACTTCACATTCTGGAGAAGGTTAGATGTCTCTGCACCATTTTATGGAAAAAGGGACTTTTTCTCCATGTGAGTTTCACATTGTTGTGCGTGGTGTGTAAAGACAAGGATGTCATGGAAGGCAGAGAAGGTCATGCAAGCTATTGTGGCTACTATATTTAGTTTCTCACTGACTATTACCTCACGAAAGGAGCTCTCAGAAAACTCAAGGGAAACCAGCTGCTAGCTCCTAACATCTACTGAAAAAGGAACCTGAAAAAAGGATGAGTAAGTGTGAGGCTGAAGCTTGAAACAAAAACCCAAACTTTGTATGGACTTGTGCTATCACAGAATTGTGTGTAGGAGCACATCTGGAATCACATATGTTAAAGAAATCCATTGCATTAACAGCAAGCACGTGCTGACCCTAAGCTCATTCTGCTCCTCCTTGCCTGTGATTTAACAGGCTGGATTCCTGTCCAGTAAAAAAACACTGACTTGTTCTGAAATGGTGTCTAGTATTGCTGTAAAGACACACCAGCTTGCACTTCCCAGCAGAGTTCTCTCTTCATGGAGGTTACATGATCTTTATACTCCTGGCAGGATATAAAAGATTTTAATGGTGGGGACCTCTATAAGGAGCAGTAGCCTTTAGCAAGAAGAAGAAAAAACATGAGAGCATGATGATGTATCAACAGCCTATGTAAAGACACTGTTTGCATTACAAATATGTGACATAATTTTGGAAATGCTAAAGGATCCACAGAAAATTCAGTCCAGCAAGAATAGATTAGGGGACTAATGCAATGGAAGCTATATAGGTGGGAGTGTCCTGAAAAGCAGAAGAACTGGCAAATTGTGTCTTGGACCAGGAGAGTCCAGATGAGGATGCCTATGTAGCTTGTACATATATATATATATATATATATATAACTCATATATATATATATATATATATATAACTCATCAGCAAACACAAAGGTAGAAGGAGGGATGTTTAGTCTGCAAATGGACATTGTAACAGCCTCGAGTCTCCAAAGGGAGTCCACAATTGCTGTTAAATACCAGTGACTGTTGTACCAGCTTTTGAATGGCTACATGGCCCTTCAAGTCTTCATTCCAGATCAGTTAGCACTGCATTTTCTTTGTATCTAAGTACATTTTTTATGCCAAATTCTCTGTCTGTCTGCATCTAGTGCAGCCTCTTTGCAACATTTGTTTCCCAAAACACCAGCAGCAGAAAGCTGCTATAGGGAATATCTCATTTCTTCCTTCACAGTTTTTCTGTGTCCCTTATTGCACCAAATTGTTGTTTCATTTGATCCTGGGGCAACTGTTTGCACAGCTTGCTGAAATCCACCTCACCAAACCCACACAGGTTAAAAAATAGATTGTTTTAATGTGAATAATTTCAGTGATCCAGTTCCCAAGAAATGCTTGAATTCCTGAACTTAGAAGGCAGTGAAATACAGTTGGAGAAGCAACTCTGTGACTCAACTTCAACACAAAGATCTCTTTCAGGTAATTACAACTTTCAGTCTGTGCAAAGGTGAATCACAAGCTGGCCCACAGAACGTATGAAGAAGGATCTACATTCTGCAAGCAGAGCAGATTCATGCACAATGAAAACCAGGAATTATTGCCTAAACTGTAAGCCAGGCTATGAATCTTGTTTAAAGAGGGACAGCGTGCATTTGAACAGAAATCCACATCAGGATACACAGCTACCACAATTCCTAAAACATTTAGGGATTCACATCACTCTCTTGACATTTTGGGTAAGTAGATTTCCTAAAGGGGGCTGAGCACACTACAGCTGACCACTGCCAAGAGATGAAAAATGAAGTACAGAGAAAGTAAGAACATGGTGAATGTATTCAATTCTCACTGAAGGTCTGCTTCATTCCCCAACTGTGTATCTTTTCAGTATGAAATAGGAGATAATTAATCATACTCACCTTGTTTCATGTTGAGTGGACACATTAAAAGCAATGAGAAAATGCTTTAAAAACATAAAGGAAGGGAAGACAATCAGACTGAGCTAAGACACACTCTTTACAAGAAACAGTGTACTGGACTGGCTGATACATACACTTGTGAGTCTTTGTAGGTGCTACTGAATAAGGAAGTTTCAGGCTCTGGTTCAGACTTCACTTTCTGGTAAGTGCTTGTGGTGCAGATACTTCATGACTCACAGCACTGAGGGAACAAGATTTTGTTCTATTTGTGAGGAAAAGGCTTGAAGGGATGGAAACTTATCAAAGAGGAACTGCAGAGGAAACAAACTGCTGAATATGTGTAAGGAAAGCTTTAGCAGAAGATGGAAGAGATAGATTTAGTTTGACAGTTTCTCGTAGACTGAACCATTACTTTCTGTGGACTGGGCCAGTGATTAGGAAAATGCTCTGGAAAATGAGCTGAAAATACTCCCCCATTCAAGTAACATAACATGACCTACAGTAAGATCCTAAGCTATTGAAGGTGAGCAGACTTAAGCCAGAAGTGTATACCACAAAAGTGAAGAAACCAAAGCAAGAAAAAGAATGCTTGATTTGATATTTTTGTGTTTCTTGTGCAATCAGCAAGAAAGAGCATTATTAAAAATGCCCTACATACAGTGCAAAACTGGCTGGCTTACTCAAAAACCTTGGATGCCTTAGAAGAATTAAACTGTTGCTTAAAATGAAATAATGAGTTCATGTCCAGAAATCTGACAAGCTGGTTGGCATCAGCTCTGGATCTGAAGGCCTGAAGCTATAGAGGTCTTCTTTGGGAAAGCTAAGGAGGTGCATGGAGTAGGGCAGTGAAGGCAGAAGGGCTTGGAGGGAAGCATAGAGCTGGAGGGCAGAGTGGAGTGGAATACAGCTCAGCCCTCATCCATGATGTTGAAATTGGGAATGGATTCCCTATTTTTAATGGAATTCCTATGGGTCTTAAATCCAGAAAGTTCCGTCATGTTCATTAAAAATTAGAAGGGTGCATAGGAAAGTCAGCTGAATATCATTTTAAAAGAGTCTGTAACATGTAAGCTTTGGCAGAGTTTTTCATGAAGTTATGTTGCTTTCAACCTAAAGCACTGCAGTCTAAGGTACAGAGTGGTGTGTGTCCTCTCAGGGTTAGATGTGAAGAGTTTTACTGACTTCACTTTGCAAGTTAGGCAGTGTTCCTCTCAAGAGATCCATGGGAGGCAATGAAAGAAAGAAAAAAAATTGTATTGCACCTTCAAAGTCAGTCACATTTTGTAGTATCACTGAGAGATGAATTATGTCTCTTTGCTTTTCTTACATTAATCTGTTTGATAGTCTTGAAGACTGACCCTTAATTAAAATTTTGGCAACTTGTTAATTTTGGTAGATCGTAACTCTTGGTTTGGTGATAACTGCACCTCTGCAAAGTTTTGTTTTTTTTTTTTTTTTCCTTAGGTACAGATTTGTAGGGTCAATTAACACATGCTCTTCCCTTTAATGTATGTTTGTTGGGGTTTTTTGTTGTCTCTGTGAATATCTTAACTGATGAAACATGAAGGCCAGTAACACTTCATGAATTAAATTAGAGTGCATCTAAATTCCTACTATGCTTTACAACTGTAATTTGCTCCAGTGATTAAATGATTTGGTAGTAAACACCAATATTTAACAGATCAGCTTGTTTAGCAGAAAGACCAGAACACCTCTTGCTAAGGACGTGTAATTCCTTGAAATTCTGAAAACTGAAATGCTTTAAAAATTGGAAGGGAGAAGTAAGTGAAGAAAGAGGATATCCTGATTCTGTAAAACCCTACAATGAAATTTGTGTTATTTACAGCATAAACCATAGTTGCTCAGAGCATAGCACACTTATCCTATTTCTTTTAGGACTGTTTTATAATGGATAAGTGTTTAATTACTGCAGGTTCACAAAACTATTGTGCCTTTGACTTCACTTGATTGAATCAATGAAATCTCCTGTTCCTTATCAGTAAGATTCAAAGGTCCACTTGGAAAAAAAAGCAAATCCTGACTCCTGCTGTGTGAAGACAGTGGTAAAGCAATGCTTGCTCAGTTCTGAAAGGGTTAGGATGTTAAGCAGGGCTGATTTTCTTCCAAATTAATGCAGAAACCTGCCCCCAAGTGTCTTTATTCTCTGTCACACAGATGTGAGTTTTCCTGTGGTTCCATCAATTTGTACTTAGTTTGCTGTCAGAGTGAGCACTGATGCAGATAATAATTTGGTATTCAGGCTATAATTATGGTTACAGAGACTTGTGTCTACAAATAACTCAACATGAAATTGGTACTGATACATGAGCAGCAAGTGCTAAGCCTGTCAGTGTAACTCTGCTGATTCCAAAGTTTTGTCCCAGAGGAGGGGAAGCACTGGGGCAGCAACCCTGGTACAAAGAGCTGCTCTCCCAGAAGCAGCAGCTGGAAGAGTCCTCATTGCCTGCCAGAGCACTGACTGCCACACCTCTTCTCCTCTGCAGTTATACCAGGGCTTACCTGGCCCTGCAATTTAAGAACACTTAAAGGCAGCTGAAGTCCTTTGTGTCCCACTCTTCTGGTATGTGGGACAGAGAAGCAGGACAGCTTATTTTCTGGCTCTTTTTTATTTTATTTTTTTTTCTCTGAAATTAATTATGCTTGGGTGATAGCTGAAAAATTAAAAGGCAAAACTGCAGAATTACCTGGGCCGTTTTCACCAGAGAAATAACTTTCAGAATCTCCTTTTCAGTAAATTCAGCAAATTTGGGTAAGTTTTACAAAAATCAGTAGATTAACATTAAATTAATCTATTTCTCTGTCATTAGTTTGTCTAGGCTTTTTTACACTAAAGTGTAAAACTTTAGTATCCACACTAGACACTAGATGAAGCAAGAAGGCCCAGAAATCAGTTCTAGATTGTGTGAAGAAATGCTTCCCCCCCTTGTTTGTTTTGGACCTGCCACTTTCATTTGATGTTCTCTTATTCATGTATGGGAAGAGATAAGCAATTGCACATATTGTCAAGTTGTTATCAACACTGAGTAATCAAACATGGAGAGCTATTGTGCTGAGAGACCAAGAAAAAAAAATGAACTGCAAAAACTTTTGCTATTTGAAAGGCAGGTATTAAATCCCTGACTGAAACGGCCCTTCCAAGCTAGCAGTGAAATCTACTCTACCTGTGGTACCAGAAACACTGTATTCTGTTTGACCCACTGTTATTGTACAATCCTGGAATAGCTAATTTAAGGGCTACTAACAGGTGGCTTTCTTACAAAAGTTAGGAGGGAGCCATGGTTTAAACAGAGTCAGTCTGAAGCTGCAAGGGTGATCTGTATAAAAAGTTAAATTCTGAGATCTTTCACTAAAGGGGTGGAAGAAATTTTAGCAAAGCAGGGATTATTTCCTTGAGTCTCTTTCAACTTCACAATAGTTCTTTCTAGACAAAAATGCCCTGATAATGATGAAATGTTACCTGATAAAATTGATTAACTTGATACACACTTGAGTCAAAGTGGGTATATTGGTTATGAATGTGAAGCAGAGCCCTGCCAAAGAAACACTTGTGCTGACACACAAAAAAATTACTCTGTTCAGAGTCTTAGCGTGACCTGTATCCCCAAAATAAGTCCTCAACACTGTCCAAACATTGGGGAGTTTCTTCCCTGCTTTGAGAGCCTCCCATGGGAACCACAAGAGCAAAATCTTTCTAGCGTATAACATGGGCTTTGTTCTGTAAACAGTGCTCTAGGTAAGACAATTGATAATAAATTCCTGAGTAAAGTCTCAATCTTTCTTTTTCTTCCTTGCAACACAAAGAAATAATTATTCCAGGATGACACTGTAAATTAGGCAACCTGCCTATAGGAAGCAGTGGTTTATACTATTTATTTTTTCCTTGCCTTTAAACAGATATTTTGACTGCTCTTCCCTATTTTCAAGCCTGTATTTTGATATCTATTAAAATCCCTGGTTGCTTTCCTCTTTGCCTGTCATTTCTGTTTCCCAGAGGCTACTGAGATTTGATGCACCTAGCTAGCACTGTGAAATTAATTACTTCTATCCCTTCTTTTAGGCCAGCAGCAAGCACAATTGAATCCACTGTATCTTGGGCTTTAAATTAATACCTACCAAATGAAATAAAAGTCTATTCACTCAGAGAAACTTTCAGAGAAATAATTTTAGATTGGATTTATCTTCTACTTGGATTTAAACTTCAACTTACAAACTTAGTCCAAACTCCTGTGAATGAATGATTATCTACAAAAATAACTCCTTGCAGGTTTATAGCTTCTAGGCTATGTGTCAGTTGCAGCTGTCAACAAACTTGGCTTTCAGTTGAGTGTGAATTTCAGTTACCTGTGAATTAATCAACAATTTCATCCAGTTTGCTGATTATTTCCTCAAATGTCATGAAAGGGAGAACGTCTATCAGCAAAAATCAATACAGAGGTAGACTGAAGATAGTAAACTGATACAGAGGAAGACTAAAGGTAGTAAATCAATTGCATGAGGCAACTGACATGGCATATAGGAATTGTCCACTGGTGCATCTTAAAGGCCAGTGCCATCTATCATATCAGCATTTGATTTGATTGCCACCTCTTGATACATGCAAAAGCAAACTAATTTTACAAGATTATTTGCAGAGGACACTTGAGACAATGGCTAAACGTGATGACTAGATACCACAAGATATTTCAAAACCTTCAAGACCATAAAAAACACATTTTGCAGATGTGGTTAGTATCCTTGAGCTTATAGACAAAAAAGATCTGGTTGCTCAGGCTGAACATCCTCCAAGCAGATACAGCAATTCTCTTAAGCATGACTTGCTATGCCAGAAGGCATTCAAACCACAAATCAACAATTCTGCCATGGAAACAAGTCCTAGTCTGAGAAACCTGTGACACTGCAGTCACCTGCAGCCCAATCATTGTGCTGCCAAGGACAGTTCCACATCAGGAAGACACTTTGCCTCCAGGTGTGTGTTTTTGGATGTCTCTCACCTGGGTTTTCAGCATGTCCTTAGAGGAATGTAAATAAGCATGACTTCTCATCAAACATCAAAGAGCTCTCTCTTTCCCCTATGGATTTGTGAAAAGGAGCTCTTTATTCTAACAAGAGAGGAGTTGGAAGTGTGCATGTAAGTACATAAAATATACAATCAACAAAACCCTGTGGTGGCTTTGTGGAGTAAAGCCCATGTTCCAGGTAATCTGGGACTGAAACCATTTCTTACCCCCCTGTTTTGACAGATGCAAAAAGAGGGAAGCTATTTTGCGACACGTTCTTAAGTGCTCTAAGCTCTTCATATTAAAGATGACTGAAAATGTTCAGCTCTTTGGTTGAAAAACTCTACAACAACTAAGCAGTCCAAGTCCTGTTTTCAAATATGAACACAGGAGCAAAATATGATCTTACAGATGTTTTGAATGTTGTCCAGGAACCCAAAATACTAAAAAAGAGCTTATTAAATTTTTCAGAAATTACTAGGTACCTTCAGAGTTCTGTGCCATGTACAGGTTTTACTGCCCAAAGGTAATCTTTACTGCAAATCTGTGCACAATTATCAGGTGTTACAACAGAGAGCTTGTTTCTCATCCTCAAGATATCTAAATAACCAAGAAAATGTAGCCAAAAGTTAATTTTGAAATTTGGCTCCAGGCACTCTAGCTTTTCAGAGACTGACTATTTCTGGACACTGAAAAAGAGATCCCATCACCTGATTTCCAAATGAAGTCACATCACTACTTTGGAAACCATGGCCTAATGATTTCATGTCAGTATCAATTAGGACCAAGGGCACTGGTTTATGTTTCATCTGAATCAACACAAGTCTTTACCGTTAACTCAGTCTGAATGAAATCAGGCTAGAAATGACTTGATTAAGCAGTTATCTCTGTCCTCTGATATTCTTGTTATGGCCATAAAAGGAAAGGAAGAACTTGGTCACATTTACTTTTATTTAAAAGCTATTTTTGCTCAGGGACCTCTTTTAGAATGTAGTTGGTGTCTGATATTAGATCACAATATGGGCTGGGTAACATCAATGATACTGATCCACCATGTAACTGATAACTAACTTTATACTGAAAAACAACTTGATTAAGATTAAATATATGATATTAGCCAGAATATACCAAGTACCAGTTTACAGCCTATATAGGTGTGTGCTAAAGTGTGAGCACATTACAGTTAGTTATAATGTAATACTAATTACCGAAAGTAACAAATTCGTAAGTGTTCTGCTGTGTTTTCTGCTTTTGCAGTAAAGAGCTCAATCATGTAACATTGTTTCCCACAATACTTATGTTTACAAGTTGGGATTTTACAGTCTGGAAGGGTGGATAAATAAATTGTAAAAAATTTGCTGGAGTGCAGCTCTATGGAAAAGGCCCTGGGGTCTTGGCAGACAGGGAGCTGTGCATGAGCCAGCAGTGTGCCCTGGCAGCGAAGAGAGCTGGCAGCATCCTGGGATGTATCAATAAAGCATGGCTCATAGATGGAGAGCAAGGATTATCCCCCTCTATTCAGTGTGTGTTAGACCATGTCTGCAATACTGAGTCCAGTTTCAGGATCCTTGCAATAGAAGACAGACCTTCAGAACAACTCCAGGGGAGGGCCAACCAGGCTGGTCAGGGTCTGCATCATGTGGCTGAGGCTGCAGGACTAGTTCAGCCCAAAGAGATGACTTTTGGTGTTCTCCCAGCAGCTCCTCACAGACCTCATGGAAGGACAACAAGAAGATAAAGTTGAGCTTTTCACATTGTGCATGTGAAGATGACAGAAGACAGCAGGCAGAAACTGAAACCCAGAGAGGGTCAGACTGGATATGAAGTGAAAACTCTCTCTTCCATGGAGAAAGAACAGCAGTGGAGCAGGTAGCCTGCTCCATCCTTGCAGGTTTTCAAGCCAGCCTGGATAAAGTCCTGAGCAATTTGTCTGACCCCAGGGCTGCTTCTGCTTAAGTAGGAGGTTCAAGAAGGTCCCTTTTTAAAACTGTATTAAACTAAAAAATGATAAAGTCTGTTATGAGAGACATTGTTATAACTTGCCACTATGTGATGAAACATTAATGTCAAAATGCATGTAAATACTTTAATACTAATGCTTTCTGGTTTGGTGATTTTTATTTATTTTTTTTTCCCTAATCACATAGTTTCTGGGCTAAAACCAACTTGCCTTAACAGGGAAGGTATATACAGCCATAAAACCACATTGAATTGGGCAGAAAATAACAGCTGAAAGATTTAGCACGGTGACCAGTGGCACTAATCACTCACTATATATATTTTATTTCTGTCAGTGAAATATCTTGATTAGAATAAAGTAATTTTATTGCAGAACTTAAGAAAAGACAGAAAAGAAAAGTGAAGAAATCAAAATTCAGTTGCTCAGTGAAGGAACTAAGACCTCTGAGGCAATGCTTGTTTTCTCTAAAGTGAATGTTGATCCTTGGATATTTGCTGAGAAAATACTTAAAATGATGGCCTATCTTTGTTATTGGCCTAAAATAATTCAACTAAGCTTTTCTCTAGCAGTATTTTGAAGATCAAAGTTGATGAGAAAATATTAAAGGAATTAACAAAATAAATGTTTCTGAAGATAATAAAAACATATAATGATTTAAAAAGTTCTTCCAAAGAAGTATAAAACCAGGTACATGCAAGTGGCCTATATGGATGCAGCTGAAATAAGAAAACAGGAGGTGGATAAGTACTGAAGGATTCGGTTCACAAGAGCTTATTAGTTCCCAGACACTTGAGGTGTTCTTTATTATTTTGCAATGATTTAATGGAATTTGTTTTAGCCTTCCAAAAAACACTTGTTTTCCTGTTCAGGCATAGGACCTGAACATTTGCATCCTTCTTTGATGGTTTGCAGTCTTCTTGACTGCTGGTTCCCTCTGAGAGCACATTCACACTACCGGGTACTACCCCCTCACTTTTTCAGGCTCTTGAAAATAATATCCAACAGACAATCATGAGTTTTAGGGCCCATCCTGCATCCAATGTATTGAGCATAGTTTTAAGTGGACTTTCAGAGGAAAGCTGCAATCCCAAGATCTTTTATTTCCTCAAAAACCAAAAGAAAATGACCACGGCACCTTAAGATTAATGAGACTTTGGCTTCACATAGTGCTACGTGCACTTTAAAGTTTATGTGTTTATATCCACATGCATACAGTGAGTATGGTATGACTTTAAAAAATGAAGCAATTGATTCAGAAGCACAACTACAGTAGTGTGCAGTTAATATGCCACTAAAAATCAAATACCAAAAATCATGACATCATATATTTTACTGCTCTTAAAATAAAGAAAACTAGAAAACTAAACATCATCAGGAATCTTAGCAGGAAATAGCAGCTTTAGGCATCTACTGGCATCACAAATCTCTTTTCTAGTACTGAAATAAATTACTTGAATAAAAAATATATGTATTAACATCTATTAGTGTTTGGCAGTCACCCATGCATATTCTGGCAGTTATTGTAACTGTTTTTTAGTATGACAGCTTGAAGTGCCAGTGATCACCTGGCATTTTTATTTGCAAAGCAAACACTCAGCTAAAATAAATTTTGTAATTGTTGCTACATCACCAGTGAAAGAAAGATTGGCAAGGAATTGGTACTTCATACTAAGGTCTCATAAAAACACTAATAAGAATGTTCCTACTAAAACCAGATACTTTTAAAAAGGAACAGCTAACAGCTATCATAGAATCACAGAATGCATTGTGTTGGAAAGGGGCTTTCAAGTTAATTTGGTCCAACCCCCCTCAGTGAGCAGGGACATCTTTAACTGGATCAGGTTGCTCAGAGCCCTTCAAGCCTGACCTTGAATGCCTCCTGGGATGGGGCCTGCATCACCTCTGGGCAACCTTTTCCAGTGTTTCACCACTGTCATAGTAAAGAACTTCTTCCTAATATCCAATCTAAATCTACCTTGCTCTAGTTTAAGACCATTGCCCATTGTCCTATTGCTACAAACTCTTGTAATCAGTCCCTCCCCAGCTTTCCTGTAGGCCCCTTCAGGTACTGTAAGGATGCTAATAAGGTCTCCCTGGACTCTTCTCCTCTCCAGGTTGAACAGGAATAGGCAGGATTATCCCCCTGATACTTTTTGTGGCCCTCCTCTGGACCCTCTCCAACAGGTCCATGTCCTTCTTGTGTTGAGGGCTCCAAGCTGGACACATTACTCCAGGTGAGGATTACTGCATTTTGCCCAGTTTATTCTAGAACACTGGCTAGAGATATTGCAAAGCATCTGGAAAACTGGAAGCTGTGCCAATTAACCTGTATTTCTCTCTAGTTCATGTGGAAACTGATATCCTGTAGACAGATTAAATTTCCTAATGTTTGCTCAAAAAATTCAAAATCACTTATGCATGAACCTCTAATGACTTTATGGAAACAGAGCATCCAATGGGTACTGCCCAGAGAAAGAACTGATTTTCTTGAATCTAGAACCTATTTGTAAAATCTTGTGGAGATTTTTCTTCCCTTTTTTATATAATCTGCAATGAAATTAAATTAAATTAAAATAACTCTACCTAGTGTGCCAAGCAGTTGGTCCTTTATGTGTCTTGTTTAATGGCAGTGAACCTGTTGCTACTGGATTTGCAAGGTCCTCTGATGCAAGTTGTCACAGATGGCATGAGCAGCCTTGTCATCATTCCATCACCACCTGTTCTGCAGCTCATCTGGCCAGGGAACTGAGCACTAAGTGTCCTCTGCTGCCTGACAGCCACAGGTGGAGTCTGTGAGAGGACACCCTGCAGTTAAGGTCCCTTTTATTACCTGCGTAGTTGTCTTGTACCTGTGGTTGTGTGAACCAAAGACGATCAGGGAAATTAACACCAAATCTGTATTTTATAGGCCCTTACTGTAATACTAACAACACTTCAAACACTTTAATTGGCCAGAGATCCAGCAGGGCTTCTGCCTTCAATTGCCCTTATTACTTTATTGTATTGTTTGATTGCTGATCACCGAAACACAGATGAGAAATAGTCTCTCAAATCTGTTCTACTCCATCTCAAAGACTGATACTTATTTTTTGTGCTGAGGAGCCTACTAGTGAGAGAGAGAACAGAGGTTTTCCCAGAGAAGTTGTGCTGTTTTTATATAGTCTGTCTTTAAGGCAAGAGAGAATATTTTGGTACAGTCTGAAAGCTCTTAGAAGCATGCTCACTTACTAGTCTGATAGGGAATTTTTACAGCTACAGACAAGTAGTGTCACTTACGTTTTTATATCAAGTCATGTGTTCTGTGGGTTTTTTAGTTGATCTAATTTCTATTTATTAAATAAAATGTAGTACTCAATTTTTTAAAGTATTTTCTTTCTAGAGCAGCAAATCTTACGAATGTGTGTTCAACCAAAATACCACAGGACAGTTGTTTTCTGCACAGAAAAAAATTATTTATTTTAATGCTCGACATTATGGACCAATGGTGTTAATATTTGTTTAGGGTCAGACTAAACTTTCTGCCTTGTTTATGTGATCACACATAATTTCATCACCTCAAGAGAAATAAGCTGTAGTAGTCCCTGACCAGATGTGGATATTCACCCTACCCCTCCTGCTGGCTCTGTTGTAGAAATGTTTCACAGTTGCAAACATAGTTCACTATGCCCTACAAATATTTGAGGATAAATTGGGAAATCATGAAGTAGGTCCACAAAGAGACTTAGGCAATACTTTTAATATTGACTTATAGTCATTTCATCTTTGTTTTGAGAGCACTGCTCCAGCAATTGAAGTTTGCCCTGAAGGAGAAAACTCAGTGGATTCATGGGACTGAATATTGGTATCTGTGTTAGATGTCTTGACTCTAAATTAGTGTCAAGTTAACCAATAGCATTCAAGAAATCTCATGTGAGATTTACATCAGTAAAGTAAATGCTAGTATATACCCAGGAGAACCAAAGGTTCAGGTATTGAATACTCTTAGACAGTAAATGAAGCCAACAAAACTAACTCAAACACATACCCCTTTATTATTGACAGGTGAGATTAATCCTTCATACCTCAAATTTCTTCACAGCTTGTGGATAGAACTTGAGAATAAAAATCAGTCAGGTAAGTAAAGATGAGAGAACTTTCTCAAAAGAAAGATGGATGGTACCTGAGCAAATAGCCTTTTGAAGCTGGTTGCTGGCCTCCCTTCCTGATCTAGGTGCTGATAGTCATCAGCAGATGGTCAGGTCATCTCTTGGCCTGAACAATCATTTTCCCTGACTGGTTGTTGCTTGATCTTAACTTCTACCTTAAAAAAGTCACTCTGAAAGATTTTTTTTCACCCTTGCCAGAAGTGTCACAAGTACTGAGACTTCTTAAAAATGCATTTCTCAGAAATAGCTGAGTCCACAATACATAATTTCCAATGCCCTGATTCACATAACTTGGAGCAATAGTGTATGACTGATGTTCTGCTCAATGCACTGATCATTTAGAGATTCTTGCCAAAAGGACTCTGCAATTGCTGGTTTTACTGCACTTTCCACTGTAAAAAAATAAATTAATTGCTTATGGAACTCCTGAGTTATTGACAAAAGTACCAATGTTTTCAGATTATGTTTGGCTTTGCTCTAAATCTAAAAATAGTGTGTTTGGGTTTGCTTTTTTTAAAGTGCTCTGTCTGAAAGTTTGTATTTGATGTAATCAAAATTTACTACATGTTGGAAAACATATAAAATTGGGAAAATATTTAATTTCAAGGATTAACAACTGTTATAGACATATTTAGTAATGTGTGAACTTCTAAGCTGCTAAAGCAGCTTGGTCCATTTAAGGAGCTAAGTGTTTTGTTGCCTATAGGAAAAGCTTTTGAAAGTATCACAGTTTCTAGAGTCTACAGAATAGAAAGGCTTTTAAAAACAGAGTTTTATTTACTCATATAGAAATTCTGAACCAAACACATTGAAATAACAGCTTTTCTATTCCCTTGTGTTTCTCATTCCAGTCTCAGATGACATCAAACAGTATTAATTAGGAAAGAGGAAGATACAGAAAATTGTTGCTTGCAATTTTCAAAAGGAGAAAAGATGTTTTACCAGACATTTTAAGTTAATTTATAATCTAATTTTCATTTTAACACAATGCTATCCAATCTCTTTACCTGCTGTGTCATTCAGCAATGTCAGTAGTAAAATTAAAAAAAAAAATAAAATAAATCTTTCTTTTGGTTCTTTAATATTTTGTAATATTTTTTAGTCTATTTGTAATAATACAAAATCAAAAGCATTAGATTGTATTTCCAAGCAAATTTAAAAATTAGTATTTTTTTTCTCTTACAGTTGTCATGGAAATATGCTGTATTCTTTTGTGAAGGCTTTTACACCTTACTCATGGCTTTCTCATTCACGAGTCTTATGCAATGTCACTTTTCTAATGACGTGTAAGAAGCAGTAATCAAGCAACAGCTGGTTAAATTGCAAAACTTGAGACCTAGCACTAACTACCCCTAGAGCCAAGTGGCTTCAGTCAGTAGGCCTGATTTAAACAATCCTCTCCCTAATGCATGCTTCATATTTCCAAAAACCCATCGTATCCTCCTGAGCTGCGAAGAGTTGAACAAAAGCGAAAACTGTCTAAAAGGCAACCACATTTCCATTCACAGTTTAGCTTGTGTTCATGCTCATGGAGCTTTCAAGCAAACTGATTCAGATGGCATGAAGTTCCACCTAATATTTGTAATATTAAATATAATGCTGTCCACAAAAAAAATCATAACACTGCAGAAAAGTGAGTAGAAAGAAGGAAGAGACAGATTCATGTGCATATGTTCAGGTTAGAAACTGTATGCAAAACCAAACATTTATTCTATGCCACCATCAACACTGACATGATAGGTAGCTTCATCACACTAGTATAAAGGATAGAGCTTTGAGTTGTTTCTGATTTTACAAACCACTTGCTGTGGCAGAAAATTGTTGCAGCACTATTCCTAGAGTATAAAACTGGGGTCATTACATCTCCATGCCCTGAAGATTTTTTAATGATTTGCAGGTAGCTTTTAATCTTCTATGGTACAAATTCGCTAAAGAAATACAAACCCCTATAATGTTGCATGGCTGCTTGACAAAATATTTGAAATTAGCTGCAAACAGTGGGGCAAGTTATAACCAGCTTGCACATTTGGAGATAATTTAAATAATGTGGCCAAATAGGAACTGCCTCAGAAAAAGAAATAGCATATAATACCACTGGCAAAAATCTATTAAAAATGCTTATTTAATGAATGGATGACAGTTTGGGAATCACTTATAAACTTCAAAGGCTCAAGGAGCAACACCCTGATCAAATAACTCTATAGCCTTTACAGTACTGATCAGCACTGTGGCTTTTCTATCAAAAACTTTAGTTGCAAATAAATCAACAGAAATTCTAGAGATCTCCAGTATTAAGAGTGGAGTGTTCCCTAGTGTTTCTCACAACAATCCACCCATTAGACAGTCTCTAGCAGACAACCACCAATAGATTTCACATACCAACACCAAAGTTTATATAATGTTTAGAGAAGACATATAACAGAAAACAGCCTTTCAATGTCCTGGAAGTACTTGGCCAGAATAAAAATTGTTATCTCCAGTGAAATGCTTCAGATAATAAAAATTTCCTACCCCACTTAAATGCAGACAGTAATGTTTATACAAAGTCATCAGATTCCACTGACTTTAACAACCCCACTGGTACCCATGTTTGTTAAAGGAGACATCAAATGAATCAAAACAGATTTTAACACCAAGTAACAAGTTAGTATTTAAAGAAATACTGGCATTAAGGGGCAGCTGCAATTCAACTGAATACTTTGTAAGATAGTTTCAAACATCTTTACTGGTGTCACAGAGACTCCTAGCCTGCTTTTCAAAGAGAAAATACCTTTTTCAGGAAACAGTACATAACCTTTAAACACACATTTGTCAGGTCTGTAACCTTACACATTCAAAACCCCACAGTTGAAGCCCATCTTTTGTCACTTAGTTAAGTAACACTGTATTCCACAAAACAAATACAAGGAAATGAGAAAAAAGGTAAATATTGACTCACCAGCCTTCTCCCTCTCTGAAATAACTGGCATAGCCTAAAAGAAAAAAAAAATATTAAAAAAATAAGAATATTAGGGAAACATAAATACTAAGGTAGATTTTATGAGTGTCCAGAAGGTCTGGAAAGAACTGAGGTCTCACTGTGTTAAGCACTCTGGAGAAAAACATAGTTCCTCATAGTTCCTATTTGAGTGGTTTATAACCTATTATGAAACTAGTTACGGCTAAAGAAAAAAAAAAAAAAAAAAAAAAAAAAAAGGAAAAGGACAAAGGACTAGGAGAGAAGGGAGGAGATAGAGTTAACAGGATATTCCAATGGTTGCATTTTGAAATAATCATCCTAGAATACATGCCCACAAAATTCCACTGGGAAATTACTAAATAATTCTAAACAAGTAAAGACAAAAACTGTGTGGGTGAAGATGAGATTAAAATGCCAAATCCTTTTGCAGAATTCAAGTAGAGTTCTCCCACTGACTCCACGCAGTTCGGACTTGGGATCAAATGTATGTTTTTCTATAACATACCAGTTTCTTCCTTTTTATATAATTTTCCAAACACAAGCAATATAAGTGTTTTTTATATTTGCTGTCATTGTTTTGCACTTAGAAAATTGTTGGTTGGTTGGTTTTTGGTTTTTCTTGCAATGGATATAAAAAAGCTTTCATATGTTTTTCTTTCAGAATAATACAGGAAGAACTTTGAGAGTATTTTTCCAAATATAAGTAGGTTATAGACTGAATTGATTGTGAAATGGAATTTATATGACACACATATAAACAGAATTAAAGAATGTGCAGATATAATAAAGATGAAAAAGGCTGGGTGAGAAATTGGATTGTGTAAGCAATGTATGCAAAATTGTCATATGAGCTGAGGTATCAGTTTTATAAACCTTTCACTTTTGTCAGCGTAGCCTTCAGCAGATTTTCCTACTGTAGACTTCACAGGAAAAGAGTGATGGACAAAAATCACAAAACAGCCAGTTTCATACTTTCTACACAGTTCCTCATATTGGCTTTGGAAATTTGATTTAACAATTTGATTTTTCTTGTTATATTAAATTTATTTTATTTATAGAATTTCCTGGGTGTTATTCTATTCAAAATCTTAATGGAACATGTATTATACAACATACATTAATAAATACTTTACAGATTGTTAATAGCCATAAGAATGAAAGGTGGGGACAGGTTATCATCACATTTTAATTTTGAACTTTGTTAGCCATACTAAAACAACAAAGGTGAGATGGTGTTCTTTAAGGTAAGCTTAGAAGACAATATTGAAATGCCTGGAGAGTGTCAGCACAGAAATAATCAGCTGTGTCATGGAGAAGAGACAACAGTTTGATGGGTACAGCCTTCATAAAGCCTAAAATGCTGGGCCAAGATGTGATTTGGTGGCCTGGGGATCAGCAGTTCCAGGACTCAGTGGGATATGCCAGAGTGACAACTACAGAAGATAATTTCTCTGGTGGCTTTATGACAGACTGAAAGGGACTTTCATAATGTTGCCTATAACTGGTAGTGAGTTTAGTCTGAATGAACATTTCTGAATCACCTTCCATAATCATTTATATCAGCATGCAGGTTATGTTTTCACACGAGCACATCAGAGTTTACAACATTGTTAATCTTGCTATTTCTCACTTTAAGTTATTTCCTGGAAACACAGTATTTCTAGTTCATGATCACCAAAACATGTTGATTTGCAACCAAACATAATTTTTAGTAAATTTTTAGATGCTAGTCCTAAAGGTTGTTGGAGTTATTTAACAGGTTTAGCCCTGGTAAAAATCTGTAGCTGGGAACACATAATGTCTCAGGGACGGATGTGTAAATCACAAAATTAATATTTCTGTTAATGAGGACTGAGAAGCACTAAAAGTTCCAGTCAATTTAAAAGCAAATTGGGGTTTGCAGAAAAAAAGTACTTCCTATAGTCCTGCAGCAAGCAGTTTGTTAAGACTGATGTTAGAGAGACCAATGTGAATTACACAATCTACTGAAAGTAAGAATTTTAAAATAAGTCAAGCACATGAGAAAACAAATGCTACTGGGGTATTCAGATAAATGCATACATTAAAAATTATAGCACCACAAGCCATGTCAATTTTTCTCAAATAATTAGGAAAAGGACCCTTTACAGTGGGACTAACTGTCACCATCCTTGATCAGTACTTCAGGTCCTCCATAGTGCATGTAAATAATACAGAGATTTCTTTCTATTGTCTCACTTTTCTTCCTGATATCAGACTTAGCCCACTTTTTCAGCAAAATACAATTCTATTTCCTTCATGTGGTTTTAAAATTAGAACTAATTTTCTTTAATTTTATCTTAATGATTAACTGCACAAGAAAAGTGTGGAATTTTCTAAGAATCAAATATTTTCTCAAATTCATGTGAATCCAAGTTAAAAAAGAACAAACAAATTACCTCTAAAAAAGCCCATACAGTAGTATCAAACTACTGAAAGTAATTTTTTTTTCCCTTATGACAGAATAAGAAGCATATAAGAAGCATCTTGCACCTCCCCTATGAAGACAGGCTGAAGAAATTGGGGTTGTTCAGCCTGGAGAAGAGGAGGCTCTGAGATGACCTTATAGAAACCTTCCAATATCTGAAGGGGGCTTACAAGAAAGCTGGGGTGGGGCTTTTTGGACGTGTGTGTAGTAAGAGGACAAGAGGAAACTGTTTAAAACGTGGAGTGGAGAGTTAGGCTAGACATTAGGAAGAAATTCTTTCCTGTAAGGGTGGTGAGACACTGGCACAGGTTGTCCAGGGAATTTGTGGCTGCCCCCTCCCTGGAAGTGTTCAAGGCCAGGCTGGATGGGGCCTTGAGCAACCTGGTATAATGGGAGGTGTCCCTGCCCATGCAGGGGGGGCTGGAACTAGATGATCTTTAAGGTCCCTTCCAATCCAAAACTTTCTATGATTCTATTTTCTTAATCCAAAGAATATAAGTATTCTTGACATTGTAATATAAAGTAACATGGATATTTAACTCTAAACTTGGTACTTTGGCATACTTATAAATTATAAATCCATTATAATGCTTATGAGAGTTGTTTTCCTCAAAATAATGTGTATGAAAAAAAATCAAGTCTTATTCATGAATTCATTACAATTTAAGCAGAACTCATGTATAGACCATATTTTTAGTCAAAGGTTGAGATTTGCTTAGCTAAAAAAATATTAAATCTTAGTTTAAAAAAATTAAAATCTTATTATTTCATTAAAACATATGGTAAATGTAAAGCACTGCATTAAAAAAAAAAACAACAAAAAACCCCAAACAAAAACACAACCTGAAAAACTACCCTTTTTATCCACAAAGTAGAATGACATCTTGGATAATACTTTTAAACATGTCTGTTTTCTAAACAGTGTAATTCTGCTCCATCAAGATGTAAAATGAGCTACACAATCTGTCAGAATGTCCTACTGCTGCTTAAAAATATCCCAAATGAAACTAGCATTTCCTGCAAATTTAAAATATAGTAAACTGTGAGCAAATTTTGTTCGATAAGATTGCAGACAGTCCTACTATGGGTTGAGTTTTTTAATACAGCTACACATCCTGCTTACATGCTGCCCAGTGGGAAAATGATTGTTGCTTATGAGAAATGCTCTCATCTCCAGTACAGTTTTGAATTCACTGGAGACTTCTTCCAATGAGTTCCATATGTTCCAAATGAATTGCATTCCCAGGAAGTGATTTAACGTTTCTGGCAACAGAGCTAAAATTAAACAGGATTTTCCTGCTTGGCCAGATGGGTTCACTGTAACTTCACACTATTTCTCACTGTCCTCATAGAACTAAAGAACTGGACAAGCAGTTTCCACATGATCAAATCACATGTATTTTTTAAAAAGGAGCAGGCACACACCCTTTTTACACCTCCTTCACAGCTTTCAATGAACAGCCCCTCAAGTCAAGCTCCTCTCTATAGTTTTAATAACATGTGCTTTTAGCAGCACCAAGGAAAAAAAAATAAAAGAAACCAAGGAGGAAATTCCTATCAGACCACTGCTGAAATATACTAATGATTTTCTTTTTAATTAATGACCTTTCCGACTAGCATTTAACAAATTTACTAAAATGACAACACTAATTTCTTTTAAATTATAGAATGCGATAACGTCTTACTTGAAATAATAGATTGGAAATTTTTGTATGCATCCTTGCTGTATTGCAACAGATACCCTTATGTCTGTTTGTGACTGTAAGGTGCATGTAAAACACTCTAATGGATATGTTTCTTTTAAGTTGCTTTGCCTTGCTCAGATATAATTGATTACCAGTTACACTGAGTTAAGTAGCCTTTTCTTTTGAATTTCATTAGAAGTTAGGTGAAAAAAGTATTCTCCAGCAAGAAAAGCTTTTGCACAAATGAAAAGTTTCAACGGACCAAAGTCTGTTTTGTTTGCTTGTTTTCTGAGCTTTTAAGAATATTTTTTTTAAAAAGAGAAGTATTAAAAAAAAACCCAAAACCAACACCAAAATTCAAACAGTAACCACTAATTCTGGGTATGTGCAGTTCTTCACTATGAAAAGAAGAAAGAAACAATGCCTCCCTGCTCCCCAGATTGGCTTCCTCCCCTTACACAGTCAAAATTCACATATTTAATCTTTGAACTGGCTTAAAAAAATCGCATTATAGCTTTCTGTACTGGAAGCAGTACAGTCAGGAGATGTGGGTGGTGTCTTGCAAAGAAGTCTTGCAGCTCAGTGTCCCCTCACTGCTGCTCCCAAATGGAATCTCCACTGCTGAGTTGCAGGGCTGCCATTGCAAAAAGTTGGAACACAGTCTGAGCTGAGCAGAGCTTGGCCCTCCTTTATTGAAGTACACAGCTGGGTTTATTATTAATTATTATTATTATTATTATTATTTTGCGAGGTTTTTTTGGTTTTTTGTGGTACTGATTCCAAGCCTGCAGATAAAGTCATTATAGATAAAACTGAACTAGCTGTCTTTTGTTTCCTTGCACTCACAAAACATGAACACCTCCATCACGACCAACTTGTCTTCAAAGGGCTACAATAGGTGGCAAAGGTTTGTACAAAAGCAGCAAAGTTACTCTAGAGGAGTATACAGCAGGTGATTTCTAAAATAAGGATCTAGTGGCATCTATATTTTTGAAGTATCTGATAAACCAACTAGAGTGACTTTGTCGTTCAATATTGCTAACAAGATATCTTTAGGTGACAACCACTAAATCCATATTTTTTCCCCACAATAAGCATTCTGGTTTCTTTGTTTTCTTGTTTTATTACAGAAGATAAAAGTGCCTTTGGCATTACCTAAATACAGTAATATGTATTTTACAAAGCCCTTTCATATTAGAAGGCTGCCAGTTATCCAGGTTTTTTTCAGGTATGCATTTGAACAGACATGAAGGGAAGTTTCCTTGCAAATGGTTTGATACATCTTGATTAGCAAGTCTTTATCTACAATTTTGCCTGTGGTGAAAGTATCTTCTACTGTCCAGGGTGAAGGAAAAACTCCAGGGTAAATGTTAGCATAGTGGCATTTGACTAGAAAGGGAAAATCCAGCTTTCATAATAATTGTGAGCAGGTGGCTGTTGCTGAGCACAAGCTGTTATAAATCCTCCACCTTGTTTTAGAAGGGCTTTTATGGTAATCACCTGTTTTTCCTGTAATTAAAACTCATATTCTAAATTCTCACTTTAATGGATGCTTCTTTTATGGAACAGTTTTAGTTAGAATTGTATTTTTCACTGAAATTATTTGTTTCAAGAGAAATCCATGTTCCTATTCTAAAAACTTGGAAGCTTTATACTGCATTAGGAGCAGAAAGGAAACCAATCTTTGAAGCTTTCAGACATAAAAATGAATGTTACATTTATTTTTATTTATTTATTTTTAAAGTTGGATCATTGATTCTGAGACCACAAACAACAATGTAGATTTAAATATATCTTTCTTTCTACTCAATCCATCAAAACATACTGAAGTCTCAAATTCTTTAAAGAAGAGTGATCTCCTGAGCTTCTGTTAGGAAGGAAAGGAGGTAAAATCAACACAATATTCAATTACCAGGGAAGGGCTAATGAACCTGTTGACAGAGAACTCTATTGCACTAAACTAGGACAATCTTGCACCTGAAAACTGAGGTCAACAACACCCAGACAGAAAAACAAATTTTAAGCAACACATAATTTCTCAAATAGTATATGTTCTATATTATCTTGGGTCCCTAAATAGACATTTTATTCTATTTATAAGGTTTGCTCCAGTTTTCTTAACTTGGGTAAGGAGCAGTTAAAATTAACTAGGTTGTTTTAGAGAAGAAAAAAAAAAAAATCCATGCTCACTAAGGTGTTTTGAAATTAGAGAAATACTGCAGCTCATAACCAGAAATTTCCTCAGTTACATCACCATTACAAGAAAATATTGAAATATTATCTCTACCAGAAAATTTAGATATTTTGAAAACAAAGTCTTCTGTGTTAATGAATCAGATTAAGAGAGGAAAAATGTAGAAAGACCTTTTGGAAATAGTAACTAATTTAAAGTGATCTCTTGGTATTAGCATTGAACTGAAACCATAGCAATTACACAGCAGAAAGAAATAATAATGTTTGATTTAACACTCAGAATTATTTACAAATATTAAACTAGGAAGTTTTTTTAAAGAAGTTTTTACTTACCCACAAATTTTACAGTTTTGATTTGTTTTCATCTGGGTAAGGAAAGAGAAAAAAACCAAACCCACCAACTTTCAGGACACACCAGCTTTAGAAGGGGAATTGAGCCACCTTCTTTGTGGTCTTTTATTTCACTAAAGACTTCAATTAGTAGAAGTAGAGCAGAAGGCAATTAAAATCCACCCAGCAGTAAAGCTGCATCAATTAACTCAGATTTTAAAAGAAATTAAGGTCACATTCAGAAGTCTCTGCATAAGTTTATGATAACACCATGAGTTTAGTTCTAGAGGAAGCCCAAATCTGTATGCTTGCCTGCATAGGTTCCCCTCCAGTCAGGTGCATCCTTCTTCCCATCTATTTTATTTCTGACCAGGTCCTTCTGTTTGCTTGAGCCTCTTTATGCCACTGAGTTCACACACAGAGACCCCTTCCAGTTAGTGCTGGATGCTTGGCACTTCTCCTTCCACAAGGCACTTGCCAAGAGCCTGCACTTGGGGTGGTCCTGGTAACTTCCCCCCCTTCAGCATTCAGCTGGCAGAGGGAGGCTTTTGCTAGACTGGAAGTGCAAAACAAAGATGTAGGAAAGCTGCCTTCTGCTCTGCTTGCTGTTATCACAGACTTTCCACAGACCAGAAAAAGCTCCCAAAGCTCTGAAATCTTTCAGGACCACGTACAGCTGGTTTATATGACAGATAAGACAACAGGCTGTCTGCAGCTTGTCTGGACCATTAACTAGAATTCGGCCATAATATAGAATTAGGTCCTTTCTCTTTAGGGATGCTAAAGTTTTATCCTAAGTACCCTGAGAGCTATCATGACCCATTTTGTGAAATATAATTATAATTTTAGTTTTTATTATTAGTTACTGCTAGACTTCAGCTTATTTGCACATCAGGACTCGGATTAAAGCCAAATGTGTACAATAAACTTGTTTTTTTCCCAGGAGTTTCCCAGATAAGAAACTGTTTCCAGTTGGACTGCAGTGGACATACAATATTTGAAGGAGAGGTCAGTGAAATTTTAGTTTAATGTTAAGGAACATTTATATAGCTTTTGGTAATAACTAAGCCTGTGCTCCCTCCAGTTCCACCAAACATATGTATCTCTTCCCTAAAGAAAACATAGCTTGCCTGTTAACACTGGAGCTGAGATCTGACACACTACCTCTAGAACTGGAGCAGCCTCAAGAGTGCTCATGCTTTTCATCAGTCACCAGAAGTTCTATTAGGGCTCATTTACACATAGAGAGCTTTTTCCCAAGCTCAGAAGTCATTTGTTTACCTAATGTTTATCTTATAAAACCTTTTACAATAACAAACACATCAATAAACCCTGAAACATTGGCAAAGCTGAACTGCTTGAGAACCAGAGGGCACCCAGTTCTGTAAGGCAGCAGTAAAAGTTAATTTAAGTCTCATGTTTCCCATTTTGTCTCAGCATCATCAACATCTATAAATGTGATTTTGCCTTAAAGCCCTTAAATCTGGGGAATGCTTATCCATGGCTGACAGGAATCCCAGGTCATTTCAGTTTTTTCTCATGACTTTATATATAAACTTACAACCTTAGAATAAGTCCACATTTCAAGAAAATAAATTTCTTTTTCAATCATATGATCATAAAATGTAAAATTTGGTGATGACTCTAAGTTACAAAATAACTTTGCCCACTTACTTGCAGAATAAAAGAAGAAAAGTCAAAACAAACAATTACACCATTCCTATCTTTCTCTAGCTACTTCAAAGGAAACAAAAGAGCCCTTTGCCCTTCATCCCAAGGAAAGCATGTCACTTAATTTCAAAAGTTGAAGGATGAAAATCTCATCTCTTTGCTGCAAGTGCCAGAGTTTATCATAATGCAGAAGCTACATGTTCATCAGCTGACTGAGGAAAAGTTAGAATACAAATAATCAGGTATGTAAATGACTGGTCTGATTGTAATGATCTTTCTGTGAGGTCTGCTAACTATAGTTTTGAATACCACTAACTTTAGTCTCCTGGACTCAGACCTCACTGAGTAGCAATAAAATGTTAGAGATTCTTGCATATTATATATGCAGGATTGGTATTTATGCTGGTCAAGGAAGACCTCACTGGAATCAGCTTTGTGTTCTGAAAAAGAAAATCAGGTGTAGATCATTGCAGCAACTTATTGACACCTACTGGGAGGAAAGCAGCTGTTGACACCTACTAATTCTGTGTGAGTTTGCTCTTGAATCTCTGCAGGTAACCCCAGCTGGCTGCTCTTCCCACTCTAGCAGACTGCTACAACGGTTTGAGATTTTTTGTTTCTCTCTCAAAATAAAAAATAAACCCCAAGAAATGACTTTTTAAACCACAGTATGTATGTTTCGGCACAGATATTTTTGCTCACAGTCTCATGTGAACAAAGTCCCTGTGATATCACATTTGTTGGACCAGGTGGGAAAGGATCAAAAGGATCAAAAGGCTCTTGAGCTTTATCTAGACATAGAAGAATAAAATACTACAAAAGATGCATCTTTTCTATGATGTTCTTTCTTTCTACTTTCTGCAGAACTTAAGGGTACATCCTTCAGGAGGCTGAAGAGTCACATGAGAGTGTGAGCTGACAGAGAGAGAGGAGATGGGTAGCATGGCAGACAGAATCAGTGATAGGTTTGGGAGAGTCAGTGGGGAGCTGTATTGTAGAAAAAAGTGCATCTAACTTTGAAAAGTAGCAGGGATGAACATAAGAGAGAAAGTGCCATTTAATTTCACTAAATTATCTCTAAATCAGCTAGATGTGATCACTACCATGTTTCTACTGTTTTTTATGTTTACTAAAAAACATGGGGCAAAATAGATTAACATAAACCACATCTGCTTTTACAAGGAAAAAACAAATGGCAAGGAGTAGAAGCATACAAAAAGACATTAGCTTTGTCTTAGGAGGAAGAAGTAGAAAGGAGGGGAATAAACACTAAAATATGCTTTCTGGATCTCACTTGCTCATTTGTCCATGTTCTTGAAATCTTTTTTTTATTTGTGCTCCAACAAACACATGTAGGAAGTGTGAATTTAAAAATCACCGAACACCAGTACTGTGACCTTATTAATCAGTATTTCTCTAGGTCATCCTAGAGAAAGAGAGCTGAAATGAAATTAGTTCTTTTGGTTGCTCTCTGCACAGTAGTGTGCAAACCTTTAAGCACTTGTGAACGTCATGGGTGACAGACAGAGGCCATAAAACAAAATGACATATTTTGGGTGAAGAAGCAAAAAAAGTACTTCAGTTTCTCTCAAGATAATTGATTTAATTTTTTTTTTAAGTTAGAAAGATATTACTTAGTTGAAAATAACCCCCTTTTTTCCCATTATGGAAAACTCAGAAAAAAAGAAATTAAAAAAATATGGAACAAGTGAAAATAAGATGTTTCTTTATCACTGGAAAAAGAAACGGAGATTTTTCTCCTAAAAGGGCAGAATTAAATGATGCAAAGTAAATTTTTAAAATTCAAACATAACAACAGCAATTCTAAAAACCTCATTAGAAAACAAAGCATTCAACTGCACAGCTTATTTACTCTAAAATGCTTGTAACCAAATTCCCCTTCCCCCCCCCCCCCTTTTTTTTTTTTTCAGCAAAAAAACTTACTATAACCATTTCTACTTTAATAACTCTGGTCAAAGTGAGTATCAAATTTCTTTTTCTCATATAAACAAAAACTTGGTTCCTCTGATACAATTAATAAAAGAGAAATGCATATAGGTTCCTCAGGTGAAATTACTACCACTGAGAACACCACTACAGGTCCCTGTCATCGCTGGTTCCTAGTACATTTCTTTGGGATTGAGCAACCACTTAAGTTATACCTGCACCAACATTTCATGGTCCACCAGCACAGAAAGCACACATGCTAAAGATTTTCCATCTTTTGCAGTAATTCCGTTTTATTCCCAGGTACTACATGTCAAGCTGGGTTTCTGAGGACATAAAAATCCAGAATCCATCAGCAGTACCCCTACATCTGTGAAGTTTCACTTATGCAGTCAGTGTATTTTAAAAGCCTGGGAGGAATATATTGGGTTCCATCCGTGAGGGGTTCCATTCACCATCTTAAGGATGTGCTGCAGGTAAAGGTCAGGGTGAGCTTACTGCATGGTTAATGTGACAGGATGGCAATTGCTTTTCCTGGAGCAAGACACTGGGGGCAGTCATAGTCTGTTATTAGGACATGAATATGGCTGGACAATCTTTGTGCCAGTGACAAATATTACAAACACCTCCTTTTTTCACATCATTGAAATGCAAATGATAATGCTTTACCACTAAATGGGATATTTGAGGATTTTCAAGTGCCTAGAATAAAATTCTTCAATGTATTCTGAGTGTTCTGTGATAGACTTTTCTGTTTATTATGTCTAAATTGTAGTATACTAGAAGATTAACCCATAACAAATCAATTAATCTTAACTTTTGAACACAATTTTTTTCTTAAAATTCTTGTTTTTAAAAAATTTAAGTCACCTAGCATGTTATGTATTTCTGTAGCTTGCATTCTGTTACTAAAATATTTCCAGTAAGAAGTTCCATATTTGAGTTCATTTATTTATAAGATTTTGATTGTTAGAATCAGTGTGTAAAAATACACATAGCTCTTTACATCACAAAAATAATTGCCATTTTTATCTTTATTAACACATATAATAATTTTTTACTCAAGCAATGGGTAACTATAGCTAGTGAGAAATATGCCCTATCTGAAAAAAAAATTGTATTCTTCTTTTATGGAACACTTAAAAATTAATATATTCAATTTTTCCACTCAGTTATCTACATAGGTTCCAAACATTATTATTTTCTACACATGATAAATTTCTAACTAATAAAAGATTTAAATAATTACTTATAAAGGGCACAGCTTTGCTAAAGTTAGTAGGAACTTTGCCAATTACTTCAGTAAGCAAAGGCTCAAGTGGACACTGTTTGACTTGTAATCTTCTTGCCTATGCGGAGTCCATTTTGTTGTTAAAGACATAGTTCTTTGAGTGCATATATGGATGTGCATAGAGGACAATAAAATCTACTATTAAAAGCCAGGAACTATATCAAACCTTTTACTAATTGCTACATTCACTATGAGGATGACGCTTTTAAGATTCTTTCTTACCAGAGGTTCTAAAATTGGTCTTTCAGTATCCCTTTATTTATTTATTCTGTTCTGAATTTTATTTTTTGTTTCTGCAGGCACTAAGCACAGAAGTCTCTCATCCTCATCTGTGTTCCCACGCTATTCCTATGAAAATCTCACTCAGGCTTGCAGACAGATGCACTGCAGATCCAGAGAGTTGTAAATGGGTCCAATTCTGTGAAGTGCTGGGCACTTTCAGCATTTCCCCAGCATCGTGCCCTAATAGTAGAATTTCTTTCTGTATCTTTCCAACTTTCCCAATCTTTGTGTGGCAGAGTACAAAAATGTAGTTCACAGTTTCTAAGCTTTCAAAACTTTCCAGAGGGAAAAAGCACACAAGAGTCCAAGTACACTCTTGGCTTTCATACCAATACCAGTCCCCTGAGGAGAGGTTGAATTATTCCATATTTTTGTTAAGAGGGACTATTAAAGTATGAAACGCTTTCTGCAAAAGCACTTTTGACTGAATCTTATGTTCACACTCAACTCTCCTCAAACCAATATTTCACAAGCATTTAAAAATATTTCTGACCATTAATGATGGTGCAAAGAACTCTATAAAGCCACAAATCCCATTTCACCACATGAAGACACGAGGTGTTTTTTTGAAAGCAGATAGTCTGCAGACTGGCAGAGTAGGCTGCTGAGAAAATAGCTGTATTTTATATGAAAAAGACTGAGAAAAGAATTATGAGCAGGGTAAATATAAAATTTTAAATGCACCTGCATTAGTCCCTCCCTCCTTTGCACATAAAGTAAAATTAGAGTTGCCACGGGAAGAGTAGATTTTTTTTTTTAAATGGATTTATATCTTGTGTCTTGGCAGTAAAATAAGCAGAAATATGGCTTACTGAAAATAAACGACCCAACCAACAAACAAAACAATAACACTGTACCAGTCTTTCTACCAGTAACTGTTTTTCATTGGAAAGGGGAGAAGAATGCAGTACCCTCGACCACCCAAGTGCTTTAGATGTTCCAAATCAATGTCTGCACGCTGAACTCAGAGAGGAGGGAACAATTTGTGTCTGAAGCAAGTTGCAAAAACTTGCTATGTAAGTCAAGACAGAAGTGTAGAATGAAATGTCTGTTCTATATTTGTCTGTTTTTTCTTATCACAAGAAACATAATAGCAGTTGAGGAGCTGAGTATTCGTTACTTTGTATTTAGTACCAAAGAAAGTGAGAGGAAGAAATAAACCAAAACACAGATAAATTAGTTGAGATTTTTCAGTTTGTGTTCTTCATTTTAATTTCTCCATTGTTTTGTACTTCCAGTCTCATCAAAATCTAGACCATCCTGATTTACTTTTCATAGGCAAATCCTTCTCCCTGACATCTGGTCTCACTACAACTCAGGAACAGAGGAGCAGCAAGAAGCGAAGAGACTAGAGGCTAGAGACTGCTTGGAGACATTGTATGTGTTCCAGCCTGTGAGGAGAAATGAAGCCTGCCCAAGCATTCGGAAAGCCGTGGCTGGGGTGATTGCAGGGCCAATTCACATCTGTGGAAAATCATGACAAGCATGAGGTGTTCCTGTTGCCTGGATAAAGACTCACACTCATCTTCAGCCAAACATTGGTGAGCACACCAGAGGTGCTCTGCACTCATTTCAGGAAAAGATGAAATCCTGTGAAAACCAGAATCAGTGAGATCTTAGGGAGTCCCCACAACAATGAAGGACTGGGATGTTGACATACAGGAAACCTGTGGAAGCTCCTGCTACTTGTACTGATCTTGGTTTATAGAATCACAGAGTGTGAGAATTTCTTGCAAAGGCACCAAAGAAAGGAATAAATTAAACCATACCCATACAGATGCTGCAGATTTGCAACAGATTGTCTTGAAGTACCTTTCATGAATGTCAAGAAAAGAAATGATGGCAGAAGAAGGAAGTGGTGCTGCCATAAGTAGTGATAAGAAATTTTCATGGGTTTCCAAGTGATCTGAGCAAACTCAACCTGTGTTTGTGAGAATGTGGCAACATTTACAGGTGCACATAGCTTCAAAGCTATATTTCACTAGGACCAAATAATCTAAACTTTCAACTTAATAAGCACCACAAAAAGACCACATCTTTCAGAAGGTGTTCCCATGGCTGGTATATCTTATGAAACCTGGTTTATTCTAAGTTGACTCTCTGTAACTCAAGTGCAGTCCTGAAGTACTGGCATGACCAGCCTCCATTTCTTTAGCTCCAGAGATCCCCAGACTTGCTTGTGTATGCCCAGGATGAAGCCTGGCATATGACCAAATACACTGCAGCAGATTTCCTGACTTTTTTTTTTTTTTTCTTCCTATGCTGAGAATTCCACGAGTAGGTTATTAGAAAGGTGAGGCTCGGTAAAATATGTTGCAAGAGATTAAGTGCACTTAAAGTGCACTTGCAGACAGCCTCTCACTCATATGAAGTTATATAAAAGTTGCTGCAGATACAGATTTCTGGCTATTGATGAAAATCTTGGTGTTTTGATAGCAGTGACTTTCTGTTAAGACTATTAATAATAGCAAAGTACTGAAGATTATTACCCCTGTCATTCCTACTTCTTTTGCAAGTTGTTTAACATACAAAGTATTATAAAAGTTAAATAATTTGAAAGATGTAGTTATATTTTCTCTTGTTTTTCCTTTTTTTTTTGGTCTTGTCCTTTGTTTTTTTTATAAGACAGCTCAGAATTTCCACCCGAGTGTTTTCAGTTTTTATAAGCCTGAAATCACAGAAACTACATGAAACAAAGTAAAGCAGAGCAGATAGTCTCTGTGTCTTATAGGCAATTAACTACCTTTTAGTCCAAATAAATAATCTTCAGGAGATTAAAATGTTCAGAATGTATTCAGGCTGTAATTCATAAGTGTGCATCAGTAAATTAATTTAGTAAATTAACTCTAATAACTGAGATATAAAAATTGGCGTGGGTTTTTTTGCACATCAGGAAGAAGGGAAAAAATCAATCAGCATTTCTGCCAAGACTGGAGAGTCATCTTGAAGTTTGGTTTAGTACTGAGAGTATATGCTAAACAGGAGAGAGCAACATCACTGGTCCTTTCTGCTCTGTATCCTATCTCCACTTGTGATTAATACTTCAGAGAAAAATATAGCTGGTCCTTTGTCCTCTGATTATTCCTATCCAGCAAGGGTTAATTATCCTGTTCTGATGCCTAAAGGTGATGAAATAATAGAATCATTGTAGAATTCAAATGTGTAGAATAGAATAGAATATGTAGAATTAAAATCAAGTGTGAGTTTTTATTTGAGTTTTTGTTTCACTGAAAAACTTAAAAAAGAAAGGTTTTTTTAGGCAAAATTATCCAGGACAAATCTTGCTCTTCCCATAATCTAGGATAAAAATGATTGTGTATGGGAACTATGGGAAGAAGAGAGCCCTTTGACACCATGTCACACTTTTTCAAAGACAAGCAGGAAGGATGATCTAACTTTCTTACACAGACATTAACTTAATTTGTTTAAATGACAAAACTGTCCCAATCTGCAACATTTTCTACTGAGCTCTATCAACAGTTAACTGCCCTTCTGCTATAAATGTGAATGTTACTGCAAGGTTGAACTTTGATTACATTCTGCAGCAAATGAATCTTCTCACACCTTTGCTGGCAAGACTTAAAAGCCATCCACTCTTAGATATCTTTTCCACATTCCTACATACAGATATCAAACCACTCATTATCCTCTGGACTTATTCCTCAGTGCTAACTAGGACCTGAAGATATGATATGCTATAAAAGTATTCATTCCTCCCGAAGTGGAAAAATTAACCCCAATTCTATGTGCAAGTATGAATTTAATTTGAATTTTCTGTGCATAAATGAACATTCCCAGGAGTAACCACTGAGGATGATCCCATGTAAAACCCTGAGCACTAATAGAGCTCTACCAAAGGAATTTTGGTAGTTGAGTTTAAAACAAATTAATGGGAAATATTCCTGAGCTTTGGCAAGTATCGAATTGTGTCCTAGATCACTAGAGACTGTATTTTCCCCTGATCTTCTCTGACTTGAAATGCTAGGACAATTGATATTGCTCTTGTCAATTCAATCTCATATTCACCAGATGCTTTGCTGTCCCAGTGAGTTATTGAAACTACTACTGAAATGCAATTTAAAAGAATTGGTACCTGGGAATAAAGGGAATGTACTCCTTTTAACAAGGGTCATGTCATACCTGTGTTGTGTTCTATCTCATGAGAGAAAGAGGTGGAAATGTTGAGCTGCCTCATAATGAGAGTCTTCAGTCACCTATCTCACAAACCCAACAATAAGACAAAGCCCAAGGCCTTCTGCCAGCTAGAGAAAAGAGTAAAGAAAACAATCATCTTCCACCCTTCTTTAAGTCACGTGAGTAGATCAGAAGGGAATAAGAATTTTGATTTATTCTGTAATGTTTAGTTACAAAGCCATATAAAAAAGAACCTTGAAACCCTGTTCAAAGTGTCTTCTAACATGATATAGCCCATGGTAACAAAAAATACTTTAAAGTTTGACACTAATTTTCTCAAAGTAACTTAGGAACTTCTTACATGTAGATGTTTAATTTCTGGTATGCAGACTTTGGGATGAACAACTTACCTACTACCTATAAATGAAATTACCAAAATATTTTAATATTATTTTACCCTAAAATGAAATAGCAGAGCAGGAACATCAGAATGAAATGCTTTGTTAGACTCTCTTATTTGGGTGAATTAATCCTGTAGGTGAAGAACACAGCTCTTTAACACAGTGGGATCAGTACAGGATTAATGAATTAGGCAAAGACTTGGAAGTGTCATAAGAAGCACTGGTATAATTTTCCTCATGTACTGCCTTTTAGTGGAAGGACAGCTGCACTGTTTGGGAAAATCCTTGCTCAGCTGAATGAGAGTCAGTTCCAGAGTATCCAGAATCTGACATTTAGAGCAGATCTGTTTGGTGAAGCAGTGGAAATAAAATGCTTGGTAAATACTAGAGCTGAACTATATAGCTGACCTCCACTGATGCTGGCAGCACAGGGAACTTCACACACACACATACATAGCCCTTGAGAAAAAAAATTAGTAACAGCATAATTACTTGTTTGAGGAGCTGAGCTACCAGAACTTCAGTGAAAACAATAAGGCAAGATTTAATAGTTCATACTGCTTCTGTGGGAACTTCAGATGACCACACAGAACTCAATGGGAATTAGGAAAGAATTTCTCATTTAATTTGTGGAACAAGTTACATACTCTACATGGATTCACACGAGATGGTGATTTAGTGGTTGGAAGAATTTAGTCCATTTCTCATTTTGGAAGGTGATACTAATGGTATTTTTTGAGTAGATTTGGCTAGTATTAGTGTCAGACCACAAGGCAGCAGGGAATGAAAAAACACGCCAGTTTTCTTCCAGTAAATACATTAAAAAAAAAAAAAAAAAAAAAAGATTATCTGCTAGTAGATGACAATGATGTATTTTTTTTTATGAAGATAAAAATATAATTTATTCATCCAGATTAAAGATAAAAAGGCACCCTTCAGTAGTTAGGAGAGAATCTTAAAAAAGAATAATAAAAGTAGACAAAAGGTTTATCAAAAAAAAAAAAAAAAAAATTCCTCAGTCTATTTTGTATCAATAAAAATAGTATTGCATTTAATCTTCCTACTTAATTTTTCATTTATACTCTGCTATCATAGTTATGCATTGTGTGTTCCTAGAATGATATTTTTACTATGAAATGTCTATCTTTCAAAATACAAATTACTCATTGCATTTGCTGTCTGAAACTATTTCCATCTTAATTTGTAAAGACAGTCAAGACCCACCAATTTCAGATGGAAGATATCAGCCATCATCTTCCTATTTTACCTTACACAGTCCAAATCAGTATCTTCATTGTTATTCTTTATCTGCTTTTGATTTTAACCCTGACAGAGATTTTAACCCTGCTGATTTGTTTCTTTCTCCCAGTATGTCTTCTTTCCTGAAAGACAAATGTGAATAAATCCCTTGTCCATTGGCTTATTAATGTCTTTCTCTATTGGTATAGAATAAATTTTCAATATCAGTTAACAAGTCAGTCATTGATTTCTGTAAACTGTTTCTTCCTCAAAGACTCAAAATGATCCATGTCAAATACTGTCCCTAGCCCACTGTTATTTCAAGAGAAGATACTGAGATAATGTTCTAGAAAATGTTTTACTTGATAATAAGTCTGCAATATTTTTGTCTGTCTCCTAGCATGAAATATCTAATCTTGGTCTTATATCTGAAAACTTCTTGAAGTAGGACTGTTACTGAAATTAAACAGCATACTTGCAGCAATTAAAAAGAAATACTAATGGTGATATTGGTAGCCTGCTAGTTAGTATCTGTGCTTTCATTCTCATCATGATCAGACATGACAACAATTCACAAACTTGTTTTTAAGTGGTGACAACATTATTTGTATTACTGAAGCACCCAAAAGCCACAGATTTGGTTCACAACCTCATTGTGCAAGATCCTGTACAAACAGGACAGAATAATTACCCATACACCAGAAGGAATGTGACCAGTATAAAATAAGAATCCTCATGCAGGCCAGAGTGGGAGAACAAGGAAAATGATCATTTGTCTCATATAAACAATATTTTAGGTAATCTGGAAACACTGCGATCTTGGCTGATATAAAACTTTTACAGATACTCCAGCAGAAGTGTTGAGTAAAGAGAGTATTAGGGACAATACATTAGATGGCTTTGCTGATGTATGTGGGAAGGGTCCTTATGAGGGAACATGTGAAAGAATACAGTCTCACATTTCAGATTTACCTACAATTTTGAATGTTGTCTTATGAGTATTATTCTAGAGCATCTAGGTTATCATAATCTTGAACACATACAAAATCTGGTTGTTTTTTTTAAACTAGAATATTTTGCTTTAAAAGTGTAGTAGTGCTTACAAATTCTTTCCAGTTATATCTACCTTGGTCTTATATCTCAAAACCTCTTGAAGTAGGACTGTTACTGAAATTAAACAGCATACTTGCAGCAATTAAAAAAAACAGAATAATGTTATATCCATGAGGGGAGGCTGAAAACAACTAGGTTTGTTCAACTTTGAGAAGAGAAGGCTTAGAGCAGACCTTATTATGATATTCCAGTGCATAAATGGGGGATACAAAGAAGGTGGAGACTTCCTGTTTACAAGGGGTCGCGTGGACAAGGGGCAACAGGTACAAGTTGGTCCTAAGGAGATTCCTAGGGAAATGAGGACAGCCAGATATTGGAATGGTCTCCCAGGGGAAGTTGTAGATTCCCCCACTTTGGTAAATTTTATGTCTCAGCTTGATGGGGTGCTGAGACATTTCGTATATCCTATAACATTAGGCCAGATGATCCTTGAGGTCCCTTTCAACCTGACATTCTATGACTATGTTTATTTCCTTTTTTTTTGATATTGCTAAAAGTTATAGCAATGACTAGATTGTTTTCTTCATTAACCATTTTGCCCTTTCATTTGTAGTGAAACATGAGCTATCATTATCCTTTCCTTTTCCCTCAATTCCTGTTTCTTCTCAAAACCAATCACCCAGTTCTGAAGGCTCCCAGTCAGTCAGTCACTGTGGCACTCAGCTGCTCCAGAGGACGATGTGCCCTTAAATGTCCTCTCTCTTTCTCCTCTTTCTCATATAGGAGGATTACAAAAACCATTGACAATTATGGAGCTTTTCAACACTGGAATAACTTCCAAAATATTTTTCTCTACTATATGTGCTGGATGGAGTATACTCTAATGCCTCTTTAGCTTGGAGGAGTGATAGATTTTCTAAAGTTCTCTCAAAGTCATGACAATGTCTTTTGTCAAAACTCTTGAGCTGCCCAAATGTGTGATAGAGCCCATTAAAAAAAAAAAAAAAAAAAGCATTAAAGATTTTCTTATACCATGAATGGCAAATTGTTAAATTAGGTAATATTCCCTAATAGCTACTACTACTCTGTTCAAGTCACAGATCACAAGGCTGAAACATGTTTTTTCAGTGCATGCTTGCTTACATGCTGGATTTGTTGCACGACTAGGGTGTTAAATATCATCTATTTCCCTACAGCAATCTTTCAAACCATTGCTTTACAGCTGTCTAGCATTCTCACTGTAACACAGTCATTAAAGATAACACTAATAGTCAAAGGAGACTTAGCAGGAAAAGGACATTTCTTGACAATGTTACTACTGTAATTTGACTAAAAATGATTTAAAACTGTCCATGTGTAATGTGTTTACACTACTACCAACTAACACCAAAACACAGTATTAGAAGTGTAAAAGGTATGCTAACTGGAAGGAATCTTCTGCCTCTGCTGTGATTAACTGCACCTATACCATTTGCAAGAGATTAAGGAAGTTTAGAATTAGAAAACATGTGTTACACGAGGACTGTAGTGCAAAAGAGCCACTGACAGGCAGACACCCATGAAATGCTGCCTTGGAATTCAAGTATTCCAGCTTTCACTCCTCCTGGTAGCCCTGACAGCAGCAACAGGGGATCTGATGGGGCTCACGTTCTTCAGGGCCCTGCAGCAGAACCTCTGATGACCCCAAGTGATTAAGGGTCAACAAACTGCAGCCTGAAGCAACTATTCTATGAACTTTGGCACATTCTGAGTAGTGTCCTGCTGATTTGTTGCCTTTGGCCCTTATCTTGCAGTTTAGCAAGGATTGTGAAATTCTGAATAAAGTTACAAGACCGATCGGGTCTGTCTTAGTGACTCAAGGTCTTGCTCTCCAAATGTTCTCAATCTTCAAAATTCCTTTGGTAAATACTCTCATCTATCAGCTAAACATAGTCCAATAGGTGTGTCAAAGGACCCCCAAAAAAAAAAAAAAAAAAATTGAATAAATATAATGTGGGGCAGGGAAACATTATCAGAGATTCTGTGTGGTAGCACTTTCTTTGGAAAACCAACTTGCCTTCTATGTGTGCACAAACCTTAGTTGATAAATGAGAAAACTCTGCTTTGAAATTACTATTGCATGTTATTTTCAGATGGATGAAGGCAACAGCTATGTCAGAAAAGTGCAAATATCTTTGTAACATGAAAAAAAAAAAGAAGAGCCTTCCACTTTGAAAAATAATTGTAGCTGTAACCTCATTGACTCCTAAAAGTCCAACTTGCCTGCACAAGAGGACTCTGAAAGAAATTAGGGTTAAGAAGAGGGCCTACCAATTATGGAAAAAAGGGCTAACTACTAAGGAGGAATTTAGGAACATAGTTAGGTCATGTAGAAAGAAAATTAGAGAGACAAAGGCACAATGTGAACTGAATCTCAGCACCTCTGTGAAGGATAACAAAAAGTCCTTCTATAGATACATCAACAGCAAAAGAAGGGGCAAGGAAAACATCCATTCTTTACTGGACACAGTTGGGAATATAGTTGTCAAAGATGATGAAAAGGCTGAGGTATTTAACACCTTCTTTACCTCAGTTTTCAACAGAAAGACAGGTTATCCTGAGGACAGATGGCTTCTGAAGCTTACAGAAGGTGACAAGAATCTAAACAGCCCCCCTGTAATCCAGAAGGAAACAGTCAGTGACCTGTTGAGCTGCTTGGATCCCCACAAGTCTATGGGACCGGATGGGATCAACCCAAAGGTGATGAGAGCTGGCAGAAGAGCTCGCCAAGCCTCTCTCTATCATCTACCAACAGTCCTGGCTCACTGGGGACATCCCAGATGATTGGAAGTTGGCGAATGTCACGTCAATCCACAAAAAGGGCCGGAAGGAGGACCCAGGAAACTCCAGGCCTGTCAGCCTGACCTCAGTGCCTGGCAGGGTTATGGAACAAATCATCCTCAGTGTAATCACACAGCACCTGCAGGATGGGCAAGGGATCAGACCCAGCCAGCACGGGTTTAGAAAGGGCAGGTCCTGCCTGACCAACCTGATCTCCTTTTATGATCAGGTGACCCGCTTTGTGGATGAGGGGAGGGCTGTGGATGTGGTCTACCTGGACTTCAGCAAAGCCTTCGACACCGTCTCCCACAGCATTCTCCTGAAAAAGCTGTCAGCCCCCAGCTTGGACAGGGGCATCTGCACTGGGTTAGGAACTGGCTGGAAGGCCGGGCCCAGAGAGTGGTGCTGAACGGTGCTGCATCCAGTTGGCGGCCGGTCACCAGTGGTGTCCCCCAGGTATCAGTGTTGGGCCCAGTTCTGTTTAATATCTTCACTGATGATTTAGATGAAGGGATTGAGTCCACCATCAGCAAATTCGCAGACGACACTAAGCTGGGGGGGAGTGTGGATCAGCTGGAAGGCAGGAGGGCTCTGCAGAGGGACCTGGACAGACTGGAGAGTTGGGCTGATTCCAATGGGATGAGGTTCAACACGGCCAAGTGCTGGGTCCTGCACTTTGGCCACAACAACCCCATGGGGAGCTCCAGGCTGGGCACAGAGTGGTTGGAGAGTAGCCAGGCAGAAAGGGACCTGGGTGTCTGGATTGACAGGAAGCTGAACATGAGCCAGCAGTGTGCCCAGGTAGCCAAGAAGGCCAATGGCATCCTGGCCTGGATCAGGAACAGCGTCACCAGCAGGTCCAAGGAAGGGATTCTGCCCCTGTACTCAGCGCTGGGGAGGCCACACCTTGAGTACTGTGTCCAGTTCTGGGCCCCTCAGTTCAGGAAGGATATCGAGGTCCTGGAGCAGGTCCAAAGGAGGGCAACCAGGCTGATGAAAGGACTCGAGCACAGACCCTATGAAGAGAGGCTGAGGGAGCTGGGGCTGTTCAGCCTGAAGAAGAGGTGGCTCAGGGGAGACCTCATCACTCTCTACAACTCCCTGAAAGGAGGTTGGAGCCAGGTGGGGGTTGGTCTCTTTTCCCAGACGACTTTCAACAAGACAAGAGGGCATGATCTTAAGTTGTGCCAGGGGAAGTTTAGGTTAGATATTAGAAAGAATTTCTTTACAGAGAGGGTGATCAAGCATTGGAATGGGCTGCCCAGTGAAGTGGTCGACTCTCCATCCCTGGAGATATTTAAAAAGAGACTGGATGTGGCACTCAGTGCCATGGGCTGGTAACTGCAGCGGTAGTAGATCAAGGGTTGGACTTGATGATCTCTGAGGTCCCTTCCAACCCAGCCAATTCTATGATTCTATGAAAATCCTGCTTTGTTTTCACAGTCTCAATGGCCTGCATTTCCTTTCCAGCTGTCTCTTCTGTGAGGTTTTTATTCACCTAACAAACTTCTCTGCAGGAATAAACTTTTCAGTCCAATGCCATTCACATATAGACCATGCACCCAAAACTTCAGAAAGACTTTGGAAGACCAAAGGATCTCCCCAGTTTCCTTCTCAAGCAGTATCCCCTTTGACAGTCTGTATGGCGATACATGAACTATTATTATCTACATAATGTATGGAGTATATTTAAAAGGCAATAATCATATTGCACTATATATTATGTGCCAGAATACAGGGAATTTCCCAAGTACCATCACTGGTGGTTTGGATTTCACTTCTCTTTTAAAATCAGGATAGTACAAAAATACCATAAAGATCGTTTGGTAAGAGAAGGTAAATAGAACAAAACTTCAGATTGTAAACTGTGATTTAGGGAATAAAAAGAAACTAAAAACTTTGCTACTCTCTGTATTAGAATTCAGAAAGGCTCAAAGTAGTGTACTTCATCTGAAGAAGAAAAAAGTGGCAACACAGTGGAATACAGTTTCTACTTATAGAAAGCCCAAAAAACTAAAAGCCCATACCATTCAGTTTATGATTTACAACACCTTCATTGTATAGTGCAGTGCAGAAGGTGGAAGGCTGTTTCATTTCTGTATTTTCAGATGCATGTCATTCCCAACTCCATACTTAATAGTGTGTAACTTGCCTGGAGGGGGGGAGATCAGAATGCATGGCATGTCTCACTGGGAAGAATTTTGTGCATTAAAAAAACCCCAAACCAAGCTCTTTCAGCTATTACACAGAGAGCTAACCACCCTGTCTTTGAAGACCAAAAAAAGGAAGGGAAAAAAAAAAAAAAAAAAAAAGGAAAAAAAGAAAGCATGAAGTGAAACACAGCAGAGAGCAAGAGACAGAGAGGGTAAGAGAGAGGAAGGAAGAAAGCACAGAAGCAAGAGAATTCCTTTTGAGAGAGCTGTATATAAAGGACCTGAAGAAATGGCTTTCCATTATGTCACCCACAGCATGTCTGTGTCTGGAAAAATGTTAGAAAAGGCAGACATGGATTTCTTCCATTCCTGTGATGCAAACTATTCATGCCACATTTTTAAATTGTGTTCCACAAGTAAAGAATGCTGCGTACAAGGCATGAAAGAAGATAATCTAGATATTTAATCAGTACCAACAAACTTTGACCTGATAATTTGGGCCTTGTCATTTCCTCTTTAACCTTTAGAATTCAGTTTTTCTAATTTCCTCCTACTTTTCAGTCCTACCTTGCCCTTTGCTTTTTTCTGCTTTCATCTCTCACCCCTTCAAGAAGCTGATGCAAGCTTTCTTTCTTCTTCATGTGCATGCTTCTACTTTCCTGTGCTCTCCATCTACTGGTAGAGAGATTAAATTGTTGTTGCTACTTTTCTAACTCAAATTCTCTGCCTTCACCCCCTTGCTCTGTGCTTTTTTTCTGGTCTTGGACTCAAGCCTGAAATTCTTTCCTAGATGAAACACAGGATGTTCTCACCAAAAGGCATATTTACATATTACATAGTTTCTTCCCCCTTTAATACACCTTTTCTTTCTTCAAATTTTGCATCTTCTCTCTTCAGGCAAATACATATTATTTCAGACATTACAAATCCCCCCCAAATTAATTAGTTGACATCACACTTGAAATAATCACAGCTACAGGTGGAGACATGGAGTCATGGAGGCTGAATTCAATACTAACAAGACTCACACCATCAGCAGCAATTTTCAGTGATGTACTTCTTCCCCAGAGGCACTGGTCTTCAGCCCATTGCCTGGAAAATATCAAATACCTACATTTGCTATAAATCCCTATATTTCTACTACATTATTAAAATCACAGGTAGATATGTTATCCAGCTGCATATAAGAAGATGAGAAGTAACTCAAATGCTTATAGACAAAGCTGTCTTGCCAGTGAGTGAGTGAAAGACACCCAGGCACAATGAGGAATAGAAAGTGTGCTTTGGATCAGAATGGGTAAGACTTGGTGTTAATAACTTTCCTGACTGTACAACAAGATGCAAATCCAGAAAAAAAGTCAGGAAGGTCAAATCCAAGAAAACAGAAAAAAGTGAAAATAAAGAGAAAAATAAATAAATAAAAAAGAAAAAACCAAGGGGAATAAATTAAAAAAAAGAAGAGGAAAAAAGGAGACCACTTTAAAGATTTAGTAGCATAGCCAAGCTAAAGTGAATCATATTTTTAAAATAATTCTGCTCTTTCCTTATTTTAGATACACAGTTTTCCTAAATGCAGTCAAATTCCATAACAAATCTACATAGACCAAAGTGCCATCAAACACCCAACTCTTGGGTATAATTATTAGGAGATCAGTTGAAAACTGTTTTAGAATAAGTAACAATACTTTACAATAAATAGAACAATTCCAATCTTTCCAGGACTATATTTTAAATATCTGTTTAAATAGCTGCTTTATATACTTATTATCACTTGGAGATTAGTGCTGCAGATTCTTAAAGCAGTAGGTTTCCTGATTGTTTTCAAGCAGCTCAGATGTCATTGCTATACCTGCAATCATAGTGCATTCCACCTGCTCTGTGTGACAACACCAACATGGGCAAGCTGGGTGACCTGAGTCACCCCTGGTACAAATGTCATGCAAAAGACTTAAAAAAAAAAAAAAAACAAAACAAAAAAAAGCACTGCCTGGGACACTACCTTACCCCTAAACTACTATCACCTCACAAAAGAACTCCTGAGATGACACTATTTTCCTCATTCAAACCACTCTGAGCTTTCCCTTCTCTTGAACTGTTGATTCATAAGGTAAGGGTCTTGTGGATCTCAGTCCACAGGATGATATTCAATCTGTGCTGTTTAGTTTGACTGCTGCTCTTCCTGTGATCTAATTCCTAGCAAGACTCACAGACTCTGATAGAGAAACAATGGATTTCTTCATAGTCTACCCAAAACCAAAACTGAATTTGCCCTTGGCAAATCGCAAGTTAATCAACAATTCAGCATCTAACAACAGTTTATCCTAGCTGAAGGTCTTGTGCAACACTGTTGGACTGAATAAAGCTGAAGCCTTTTGTCACCTATTGGTCTGCTGGCAAAAATTTCAGGTTTTTTTTTGTTTTTTTTTTTTTTCATAGCTGTAAAGCCCCTGAGCCCCAGTTCCAAGAAAATCTGCAGCCTAGCTTTCTGAAAAAAGTCTCCAAGTAGTTTTTTCCCTTTCCACTCCTTCATATTCTCCAGAAAGAAGACTTGCTAACCATTTCTGGAACTCTCTTTCCTTTGTTTCCTTTGTTACTGAGTTATTACCGAAAGGTTGAAAACAATCACCAGTCTATGAATATTTCTATATCCATAGTTGTTATTAAAGGCTTCTATGCCTAGCATTTTACCACAGTAAGATGCTCTTCAACATTATTTTAAAAATTTACATAATGAAAAAATCCTAAATTTCTACAGGTGGTAAAATTTATCCCCTATCATCTCTTCCATTTATTTCCCTTCAAAGAGACAGAATTCTAAAAATGATGAGGTGTACACATGTAATAATGGGTGCAATAAATCTCAGCATGATTTTAACAGGAGTTTTAAGATTCTTTCTTTTCAGCAGTTTCCTCTCAGTGTTTGGCATTTATTACTTTTCTGAAATGCTCTTTCAGAGATGAAGCAGAGAAAGTGTGGAGGACAATTTATATAGAGATAAAGCACCATGATAGAGAAATAGCTTCCATGTAAGAGAAATAACCCATGAAAGGTCTTCCATGTCCAGATGTCTATGGCTCAGAGCATGTCTGCAGATGTATGGCATCAATCTAGACTATTTTGCACTTCCCAAGGTGTGTAGCAGATCAGAAGATCTGTATAAAACATGGCAATCCCAGTGGTAGTACAGGGCATGCAAGCACTGCAAAAAGCAGGCACAGCAGAGCAACTGTGGCTCTGGAGTCAAATGCAATTCCTGCATTCACATTCCATCCCATGACTGACATTAAGAGTTTAATGGCAATGAGCTGCACCTTCTATCTCTTTTGGTGGGTTTAAACTTCTCCCTCAAAAATGTTCAAGCGTTTTTTTGAGAAAAATTTACTTTTGCCTTCCAGACTATCAGCAAATGCCAGTTAGCTGAGTTTACAAAGTGTGATTACTCCCTGCACACCTCACTTCTACCAATCATCATCTCTTGCAGTGATCTCTTCTGCAAGTGTTGGCTCAAAGCAAAAGTAATGCAACTCCTTTCAGATGTATACAAGTCTGCACTATAGCACTTTAAACACTAACAACAACAATTTTTACTCATAAAACTGCTTAGTGAACTTTTTTCTTTCTTCAGGGAAAAAACCACCTTTCTGTGATGTTGACATTAAGAATGAGTTCAAATCTTTTTCAGCAATTTTCCACTCACAGGCTTTTAACAGACTGCCTTTTAAAATTTTTGCCCATCTTTCATAGTGCATGAGACAACAATTCTGAGCTGAATTATAGGATTCAGGTTCTTCAGTGCAGAGATTCACTATATGGGTTACATGCTGACAGAGAAAATTTAGTAAGTTTTTTTTAAAAAAAACCCATAATATAAATGTCATGTAAGCTTTTCTTGGCAGCTACTGAAAAAAAAGAGTTAAAATTTCATGCTGACATACAGTTCTAAACATATTTAAAGGAACTTCAAAGAAAAAAGAGGAAACTTGGTAAGAAATCAACTTGGTCCATGTGGAAAGGCCCAGAAGAGAGACTTGCACTCAACTTACCTGGCAACAAAACTGGAGAAAAAGTGGAAGATTTCATGTAGTGTCTGACATGCAGAACAGATTGCCATGAAAAGCAGATCCATTTGCTCTCAAAAATTCAGCCTCAAACATCTTCATGTCAGAGCAATTTCTAAATTAATCATCCACACTGACTATAATCACCCACTGTTTTCATCACCATAGTATTTAAGCTAACTCTTTAGCCTAATGGTTATAAATAGCTTTTAGAAGAAATAAGTAATTAATTTATAATTTTCACCTGGAAGTTGCTAGCAAATGGGGCAATATATGCATAACCACTAATCACTGGGAATAGGATGTACCTGGCAGTAAGTGTGGCATCATGAGAGGCCTCTATTTGGTTAAAAGGGGTGAAAATAACTAAATAGATTATTTTATCCACGGATAATATATAAACCAACTTTTTTCCTCAATGCTAAGCACTTGCAAATTGACATCTGCATACTTCTTTACTTTCACAAAATAAACAAGAGTTTGGGAACAACAGGCTAGGCCATATGTGTCATATAAATCTTCACTTCAGACAAAGCATCTGGTTATCAAAGCCAGAATGTGTCACTTCTAAATATTTACTGAAAAATAGATTAACAGCTAATTAAAACTGCTTTATTTGCGCATACCACCAATTTTCAAATAAGAAAAGAGCTGACCTGTGCTATTCAGAATAGACAACTATGGTCGCAAATGCTCTTTACAGTACACCATATTTAATTTTGCATCAAAATTTAAGTTTGTTGTTAAAAAGAAAAGAAAAAAAGTAGTGTTGTATAAAAGTAATATAAAACTTCACTTTTGTTTGTTTGGTTGGTTGGTTTGTTTGGCTTGGTTATTTGTTTTGTTTTGTGTGTTGTTTTTTGGGGTTTTTTTGTTAGTGTCTACCTGTTCTGTTCATAGAATAAGCCTCAGCTCTTCCCTTGGCAATCCTGGAATGCATAATAGTAAGTCAGAGGCAGAATCATAAGCTGATGGTGTGTGGGTATTTTAGGCTACCATAGTCATTAGTTTTGAAAAGCTACTGAAATCCAAAAGGAATAATCCAAAATTCTGAGTAACTTATTCTTTACTACTACTATGTTTTTCTAGAATACCTCTGATCATAAAATTAATAGAAGTCTATTTTCCTCAGTTGCACAGTAATTACTCAGTATCACTCTGAAGTACTGTATTTCCCTTCCAGCTCTTATGATACTGCTGTATCCCAGATACCTTATTCACTGAAATTCAGCATATCATTATGCAGAAGCTTGAGGTGCTTTTTAAATGCTGGTAGTCTTCAGGGCTGAAGCCACAATGTTATCATACTGGTACATTGTGGCAGGCAAATCATTGACAAGCAGAACTGTCTGTCTTGCTTTCTGTAAGACAGAGCATCAGCAATTCTAGGCATCACACATTCAGTTAGAGCCAGGGGACATATGACACTCACTTATATCATTAGCACAAATGCAAGCTCAGGCTGCCCTGTGGCAAGTGTCAGTGTAGCCATTACTTATTAATCAACGGAGCAGGAGTCAACTCTTTGTAGTCATAGTAGGTGTGGGGTAAGCTTTCTATTGTTTGGGAAAGGTCACTTAAGATTTTTCCGTGTTTTTTAACATACCGGACACATGACTTTGGGAAGCAGTGTTCCATGTCCTAGCTGCAGTTCATTCTGATAATTAAATATTTTAGCTCTGACACAAGGCCTTAACTTTGTAAAAGCATATGTACATACCTACGTATGTGACATTTCTCACATATACAGACTTTCTGATTTAAACAGATCTCCAGTGAGAAAATGTACTTAACTAATGGCAGAACAAGGTTTAAAGAAACAAACTAGACTGAGGCCAAAATTTTAAATTGTATGACCTCATATGAGTCATATGATTGATGTTCATATTATTTGTTCTTAGAGAACCTGGAAGGCTTGTCATCTTTCCAGACAACATCTGCATCTGCTCGTGTTCATTTCACAACAACATATGTGATTTCCTGCTATTAAGCTTTGAGTACTTAAATTTAAGCTCCATAGAAGGATATCGGTCTTCAGAGCAACAGAATGAAATTAATCCAGTTACAGATTTCAGATTCCATTTCTCAACCACAGGTATGGCAGCACTAATAAACACAATGTGAGGTGCAAGAACATAATGGTTTTGATTCCAAGTGTCAGTAACTCTGACTTGCAGTGAGGAAATAGTAGTGCAAAGCATGGCTTGCCCCTGCTTTCGGAGTGGTTTTGAACAGTTTTGCCCAGGGCCAAATGCAAAGAGGATGTCAGAGATCCTGGACTGTGGTTTTTAGATTTTTACCACAGTGACATTCCTCTAAGGAACAAGAAATAATAATCCCCTCAGTTTTTTTCAGCTCATGCAGAAAACAATACGGAAGATGAAAGATGTGTTTACAGGTCTGAGCTGATGTTGAAGAGTTTTGGCCTCCTAGCCTGTTATTGGGAAACATAACCATAACACTTTAGACCAAAACACATTTAAACCTGATACCTTTAAATATTAATACACCCTTGATCCCATTTTCCTACTGAACTGCTCGAATATTGCAACTTCAGGTAGGATTACTTGCTTAATATGATTTTTTCTTACAGCAAAGTTTCCTACTCTCAAGAGGCTTGTATAAAATAAGAAAAAATGAAAATCACTCTGGAGTGTACAAAACAGAGATTATCTTCCAGGGAGGGTATGCAATGTTCAGTTCTCCCAGTTGGATCCAATTGAAGCAATAAGCAACAAGCCAAGAGGAACCAACACTCTCTAACATAACAGACTTAGTGCTCTTGAACCTGCATGCCTCCTATGGTGATGTTATATTGTGTCAGCAACTATGTAGCTGGCTGAAAAAGAGGTGTGATTTTTTTATGAATACCAGCACTTAATGTACAAATAATGCATTGCATGTGTGAATATAAAATGAGCACTTCCTAAAGTGAAACTTACAAAATCTTCCAAACATATTTTTTCCCTTCTCTATTGTAAAATCAATTCTTTTTTTGACTATGTGGAATTTTAAAAATATTTCTAAAAGTACCCCCACATACTATAATTCCCATTAAGTTTAAAGATGAAGAGCCTGGGTGTTTGATTATTAAATGCTTAAACCAACATGACTGCCCGAGGTGTAAGTGCCTGATATCCCATACCTTCTCATTTACAAGACTGAGGCAGCAGATGGCAGCATGCAGTGAAAAAATGTACTGGACATTAAAAAAAGTATGATTAGCAATGTTACTACTGGAGAAATGATAAATTTTTGCTTCTGTTTAAAAGACATGGTTATTGTATGTTAACAGACTGACACAGGGCTAAAGACAATATGAGCGACAATACTGAAAGAAGAAAGACATGAGAAAAAAAACCTGTATAAGCATAGCTGATATAAACAAGTTGCAAAAAGACACAGAAATATAAATGTTTAGTATGCTTGGAAATACTGAGAAGTGTTCATACTTAGCACTTCACACTATTTAGTCAGAGTCCCAGTGTTGTGTTGGGATAAAAACCTGGAATCAAAAGTGGACAGCCTATACCTGTATTTCCTGGAGCTATAGTCTGCAGCTATATAAAATGGCAAACCTTTTATTTTATATAAATAAATTTCCACACACTTCGGTCGCTCAGGAATCAATACTGAATGACAGAGAGAGAAAGACTGTCCCTGACCAGAGCAGCACTGTAAAATCTGTAGTAACTTTGCAGAGTGAAATAACAGGCTGTTGGAATTCAAATGAAAAGATGATTGTATTAAGATTTGCTTTCATAATTAATTATCTTACCCAGTCTCCTAAATAACCTTTTTTTAAACACAGATACGAAAGGCAATACTAAACTTAACATGGTCAGATCCTGGAGTTTTTTCTCATCTTCTACTAATAAAAATTAAGTTTTGAATAAGCAATATTTAATTAACAAACAATATTTAATTAATAAGCAATATTTAATTAATTCTCCATAGTAAGATTCTTCCTCTTTAACACTTATCACCAAGTGGCATGACCCACTGTGAAAAATTTGCCTGCACAAAATCATTGACATATTCTGTGTGAGTTTGCACATAATTGATTGAATTTACTATAAAACATAATGCACTCGGAAATATAAATATTTTGAACAGTTACTGCCCTGATAATTTTGTTTAGGAATATTTAATTCTGAAATCAAGGTTTCTTTGTACTTAGCATAAATTTCAGCTTTTCATCATAAGTTAACACTGTAGTAAAGTAGTAAGAAAATTTGACTCTATTTCGTAGTAAATCAATTATTATTTACAGAATCATTTGGTTTTCTCTAAACAGCTGAAATTTTAAAATATATCGTGACTCAAAAGCATATGTGAAAGGCTTCATTATTTTAGTACATACAAATGAACAGCTAGCAAAACTGTAATGTAAATAATACCACCTTTTATCCCAGTCCGACAACAAGATTTGTGAAAGTGGATTCCTGAGCTCATCCAGGGCTTCACTGAGATCAGGAGCTACACCTGAACCACATTGTAGTGAATAACCCGAGTAGGTGATTTTGTATTTGCAGGCATAATTGGTGCCCAAAATCACTTTGAGAAAGGAATGCATTTTAAATGAGTCATTACAGCCAATCTGAAAACCAATCTTTTCCTAGATACCAGCTATTCTTGTGATAATAGATTTCTGATTACTTTTGCACAGTGCAATTAAGGCTGTTGGATCCTGTTGGAAGCAAGAGGGAGAGGACTGCCAAGAAAAGCAGTAGAAAATAATCATGGCTGGCTTTTTTCACCTGAACAGAAAATGGAGAGGCTTTGCAGAGCAGATGTTCAAGGACAAAAATTTGGCCACCACTTCCAGACCTTAGTTTCAATTGTCCTTTAGCCAATTTTCTATATTTAGGGGAAAAAAAAGGCAATGATAGTAGAATCAAGCTTTCCTTAATAAGTTAGCTTTTAACTGGTGCTGGTGTTCAAACATCTGAATCCTTATTTCACGAGGACTGTCCATTTGTGAACCTTGCCAAATATGTACATTTTGAGTTAGTTGTTGGACCAAACACTCTATTGATCACATTATGCTATTTTACCCTGACCATGAAATATAATGGTGACAGATTCCTACATTTAAGATGAAGATTATTCAGCCGTATACTTCTCATAAGCCATACCATGCACATCTGCACTTAAAAGGATTTCATGCTCCACACTACAGATTGATAGAAAAAGGTTTCTACAGAAATGCTTTTCTATAACTCTCTAGGGGGAATCCTATTCTTCTTTGTCATGGCTGTCTTCAGTAAGGAGTACTCTGGGCGTCAAACTCATTCTAACATTTATTAGGCATTTTTAAAAAAATCCATATTAAGTTGAATTAATGTGAATGGACATCGTTTGTCTATACACAAATTTCCTATCAGTAAGATAAGGTCTTGTGTAGTTAATGTATTTTTCAAATTCTTTATCAGGGACTATATTTGGACCCATATCTCCCTGGCTTATTACTCCAATCCTCTGACTCTGTACATGATGTTGTGTTTTAATTACACAGTCTGCTTCTGATGCAGTGAACAGTTTGCTACAGTTTGTTTAAAAATACCTCATATAATTTCATAATGTAATTAATTGCAGTTGTACTCTTGTTTACATATTAATAAACACAACAAAATAAGTTGTCCTTGGAGACTAACCATCTGGAATCCTTGAAGATCTGCAGTTGCACACACCAAAAGGAAGGAATCTTTGAAATAGTCCATTACCATTAAAAAGTAGCCTGTGAAGTTTCCAGTGCAGAACAGAAGTATTCCTACAACACCTACTATAACAAAAAAGAAACCAACCAAAACTAAACTATGACAGCAGTCTCCCTCAGAGCTAGAACACCAAGCTTTGAGGATTTTCACAGGTGATCTCAACTCGGAATTCATCTTTACAGTGACATCCCTGATGTTTGGTCCGGGCAGTGTTTCAAGAAGATGCCATTCAATATACTCTTTTTCAAAAGTCATCCTGAGTGGAGCCTAATGCTAAATATGTCAAGGGAAATACAGAAACTTCTTTTCTACTAGCATGGGTTTGCAGTCAAGCATCTAGAAGCAGATTACTTAGCCATGCAGACCAGATGAACAACAGGGCCAGAGATATATAAAGGTGAGAACTAATGTCTATTTTCTCCCAGTGTGTTCCAAGAAAATTTATGCTTTCAAATAAAGTTTGACTGCAGGTAGGAAGGCAGCTGAAATTTTGAACAGTTTGAAGCTCCAGCACACATTAGCACTCTGTGGATCAGAAAAGAAAGCAGCCAAAACAAGCTGAAAGCCCAAAACCCAAAAGAAATAGGTGTCTGAGAGGATCTCATTTTTCCCAGTTCAAAGATCTCAAGCAAAATTATCCACTTTTTTCTGTCTGTCAAACCTACTATGCTAAAAATAAAAATATAGTATTTTTCTGATCATACTCACTAGAAAGAGCCCATCCCCAATTCCCTCTATAGACTGTGGTGAGCTGCAGCATGCAAAACTTCAGGAAAGAGAGTTGAGTTTGAAGGAAATTAAGATTTTCTTATCAAAAATGTTAACAAAAAATGACTTGGATTGTACCTCTACCACCTGCACATCAGCAGTGATTTTTTTGAGTATTCACAGCTACTATATAAAGAATAAAAAATAAAATAAAAAAGAAAGGGTCTCTCCAAAATCATATGAATTAGAATATAATAAATAAAGCAATACTTGTGGATATGTTCAGCGTGATTCACCTCTCACAGCAAAAGTCAAAGGAACACTCACTAAAGCTGAATTAACACATAATATCTAACTCCAAAGGAAGTGATCCACACTTCTGCAAAGACAGGTTTTAAGAGCTCCCCAAATACTAGTAGAGAAACCCAAATTATAAAGGGATGTTTAATACCTTAAAGACCCTGTACACTTCTCAGGATCTGGTAAAATATTGTATCACCTTCTAACATAACATATGTCCTTACTTGAGAATTTGCGTTGTACTGTATGCAATGACAGAGTGCAGAGCTCTCTACTTGCTGTAGTTATGCACTGGTGATAAATTCCAAGTGAATTTATTTTTGTACAAGTGAACAATCCTAAATGTAAATGTTTATTAGAACTCTTGTTACTGCCTCAATCAAAGGCATTAGTTAACTTACAATTATTGTGGTGCAGTAAATGACAGTTGGCTTCTATTTTACTTTTTATAAACCTGTTATAAACATACATATTTATGCTAACCACACTTCATATTTTAATATTTTATCCTAGATTTTCTGCTGGTCTGGCAGCAGTGGATGAATTTGTGAACAGATGGAGGAGTTACACTAAGAAATTTCAGTCTGGGTGCAGTTCAGAAGAAACTAGATTTCTCTGCTATATGAGGTAGTGGAAACAGCAAGTGCAAGAAGGACAGAAAGTTTGACAGGAGTTTCTAGGACATCCAAGGTTTTCTGCACATGCTGACAGCTTAAGTATTGTGAAGGATTCTTCAGTAGATGGACAATATCAAAAGGAAGTGTCACCCTCCTGGTAGGTATATGTATCAATAAATGGATACAGAAGGATGAGAGCTCCATCACCTCCAATCCATTTGGAGGACTTGCTTGTACACTGCATGATATGGAAAACTTGATTTTGGGTACAGTTCTAATTTTTAAAAAGGCTTACCAAGAGTTCTCAGACCTTCCTCACCACTTTGTGTGCACTGGCACCTGCAGCAAAGTGCCTGCTGAAAGGTTTCCCTCTGATCTTCAGGGTCCAAAACTGGTTGCCCAATTTGGCCCAAGAATGGCATTCTTCTTCAATGGGATAATACCTCTGCTTGCATTATACAACAGTTCAACCTCTCAAGAGGACTAGAATGACCAGGTCTGGGTGTCATAAATCAGGGCTATATGATTCAGCTGCCATTTTTTCTCTACCTGCATCCTCTGTGAAACTTGGGAAATGTTCAAAGTGATATCACTTCAGGAAATCTTACCTTCCAAAATAAAATGGCATAGTGCCATTAATTTTTTTTCTCACATAAAACTCAGCCAATTAAAATCATCAGTTGATAATATTTTGTTTTTAAATGTGACACTTCTAAGATTGTTCATCACTCAAATGGCACTCAAATGCAACTAGAATTATTAGTCCTTTTCTTTCAACATGACACATATTGCATACCATCCATGTAGTGTTTATTATAAAATAGCCTTATTTCACTTCCAACCTGATACTATGAGTAATGTTTAGAAAATGCAATCTTTCCACTCACCCCAGCCTTTGGTTTAGCTCCAGAGCTGGCTGTTGAACAGGGAGATGCTAGATCAGGAGAATGCATGTTAGGAGACAAGCTTGTTTGTGAGTGACTTACTGATGCAACATCCACTCCACTTTCAGAACCAGATTCAACATCCTGTAAAAAAAAAAAAAAAAGTTTCAAGTCTCTTCAGTAAATTTAAATATGAAATAGAAGTCTAATTATTCTAAATGATGGAAGTATTTTGATATGGTCATTTATATATATATATCTATATATATGCTTAATTACCTGTATAAGATTAATTCCCCTTATTTTTTTCCATTTCCTACACATTCACTTGCTATCCTTTTCAGTGTGATGGTTTTCATTAGCTGCTGCTCTGAAATTATAAGTCACCACTAACATCAAAGTTATAATCCCCCTACATAATAGAATGCAAGGTAAGAAAAATCAGTTGGGTTTGCAGAAGTCTGACATTTTTCTCTGATGTTCAGTATTTCCTGTGTGCTCCCACCTTCTGTCTCCAGCAGCTTTGCAAACTTGGTGAACATCTGTAAACCATTACACAGCTGAAATGACATCACCATCCAGCAGTTTATACAATTCAAAGGTACAGCTCCCTAGTTTTTTGGAATCAGCAGACACTTATCAGCCAAATGCTATTTCTGGTTAAAATGCCCTTACTTTTAATGACATTGATTACATTCCTGTTCTGAGAATAAAAAGAAATACATTATGTTTTATTTTTGAGGAAGTAAAAACATAGCACATGCTTGATTTACTGTGTAGAGTGGGTGCAGGGGATTATACAGCTTGCAGATAAATTGTGACACATATCTGGCAAAGAGTTGGTTTTGTTTAGAACCAGCCATATACTGTCAGGATTATTAGCTGAGGTGCAGCCTGCGTGAATACAGCTACACAGCACACAGAAAAATCCTGAACTATTAACCCAAGCCAGCTCTGTGCAGACAAAGCCTCAGTTTCCTAAAAACCAAATTTCTAGAATAGGTGAAATATGGGGCAGAGGCATCTTGGGCATTCTGCTCCTGAACTGGAAAGAAAAAGAATCACAGAATTGTCAGAGTTGGAAGGGACCTCTAGAAATGATTCAGTACAATTCCCCCACTAAAGCAGGAGCACCTAGAAGTCAACCCTTAAATTCATTAATTCCAGTTAAGTCTCTGGTTGGCCGAACAGGAGGTGCCAATTAGACAGGTGCCTCTACATTAAGGACACAAATGTGCTGTTTTCTGAAAAGGCTTAGGAATTAGAGACAAAGCTGCAGTTTAGGCAGGACTGTGCATTTGAGTCAAGTATTTGCTGCCAGTGAATCCTCTGCAAGCATTGGGAAAGCAGCAGAGCCATGCAAATGCCTCTGTAAAAGCTGCTATTGGAAGCTCCTGCTTAGCTCAGCCATGCTGACACAGCACAGAGCCTTAGTCCCTGACCCATTACCTGTGTTTTTTCATCACAGTCAAAGGCTTTGTTGCTATAAAATCAATATGAGACTGAACACAATGCACAACTGTCCCCAAAATGGAACTGTTTGATCTTCTGATTCATAATACACAAAGGCTCAAACATTCCTAGAACATCAGTGTCTATTAATAGTATATATACCATATTTGATACAAACTGTCCCTTCGCAGGGCTGCTGTGCCATGTGGAAGGAGGTAGCACCTCTGATAATCATGCAGGCTTGCTTCTGAAGACTTCCCCAACTCCCTTTATTGCTCTAAGAAAGTAGTTAAAATGCTGGTACTCATTGGTGAGATATAGAGAACAGATATATTTATTTTTATATTTATATTTATTCTAGCTACCCTCTCCATCAGAACTAGAGGAGATACTGTGAGAACTTTGATACTGAGGAGGGAAATATTTGGCTATTATAAGTGTTATTGCTATGTCCTTTAAAATTATATATTATATAATACGAAGCTGACTAAACCCACTGAAATTTCAAGATAGCTTTTCTCAATTACAGACCACTCAGTTGACTAATAGCACTAATGAAGTCTGACTTTAATAGGAAGACTCCCTCATTTTTTAAAAGAAAGTACCACTACCAAAACAAGCAAACAAACAAAAAGCCCCCCAAACAAACAAAAGAAAACCAAACAAAACAACAATAACAAAAAAACACCAAAAGACCCCCCCCCCCAACAAAAAACAAAAAACCCCAAAACAAACAAACAAACAAAAGACCTGAATGCTAGCTTGGAGATCTTGGGGTAGTATTTCTCAGTTTTTTTAAATTGAAAACCAGCTGCAGTACATGTGGGTAAAATTAACAAGAAGTCTGGATGAGAATACCTTGGGTCTGCCACTTCATTTTCTTCACAGTTACATGTGTAAACATTTTTCAGGAAAAAAAAGGCATCAATCACATTTCTAGTCTCCCTTCAGACTTCCAGCAAGGGATCCTCACATTTAAAGAAATGAAGTAGTTCAAGAAATGTCAATAATTGAAGTGCACAGTTCTCTCCAGATTCTTATTTTGAATGTCAGAGGATTTTGTAAGTGTATGTCTGCCAAAAATGTAATGGGTGCTCCCATTAGCACAAAAACAAGACCTGTAGCTCATACTTTCAGTTCTAACTCCTTAATGTCAAATGACACACATACATATGCTCTGAGGCTGGTGTGACCTTGACTCTGAGCTGGCTCTGCACTCACAGGAAGTGATAATTAGGGAGCCAGACAGTTTCTGAGTCTTGTTGATCTCCCTTTCTTTCATCTGGGAGATCTGCAGCTCTCATTTATGAAATGATGCCAGACAGAAATAACGGAGGCCAGTATTACTTCCTTCAAAACATACACACAAATAAAAATGCAAGACAAATTCTTTAGCTTTAGTTCTAAAACCAAGGAGTTGAAAAAGCAGGACCTAAAGAGAAAAAAGAAGAAGAAAAAAGTGAAGTAAACCCAGATTTTACTTAGAATAATGAGAAAAATGAGGGAAAGTGGCTTACAGGTATATGCCTGCGCTTGTACGTTGGGGTGCTGGTTGGGGACGAGCCTGCACTGAGAGCATTTTCAATATCCTGATCAAGCTGGTCCAGTTTCATAATTAACAGCACCATTGAATCCAGTCGAGATCGATCCCGATCCTCTGCTACTTCCTAAGGAAGAGAACATACAATTGCTAAATAAAATGGCATTATTTGGAAAGAATAAGAACAATGAAATTGATTGTTTCACTTTCAAACTGAAAACACAGTGTCCCAAAGCATTGAAGCTCCATGCATTTTCATTTTAACTCATGCTAAATTGATGTTTGAAGTTTTCAAATGTCAGAACAGTTATTTCACCTAACCTGCACGGGTGCAGAAAGCTCATGGAGCCATTGTCAGTCTTGCTAACATGACCTCTTTTGAGGCATGGAGCTACATTTGCCATGGTTGCTGAGATTTCAGCCAGTTTACCTATCCAGAGGGAGCCAGTGCTGCTTCCAAAACTAGCCTCCTACACAGTCTCCTAAAAGTGTATTTATTTTTATTAGTTTTCCTTGGAAATATAGTACTTGGAAACTTGGAAAGGTTAATCAAGCCAAAACTTAAACTTGACTTAAAACCCAAACATAATTGCCACACCACAACAAAATGAATGTTCAGAATGGTTGAACAGAGTTTCTAAGTTTGGTTGTTTTGAGGGGTTTTTTCATAATGGAAAGATAACATGCATTTTACATAAAAAAAAAAAAATATTAAAATTTGGAATTTACCCCAAGCAAATTGTTTGCTTATCCTGTCAAAGAAGTATAAACTTATATCCTGTCAAAAAGGTATAAACCTACTATGCAGGTAACAGATAGAGAATGTCAGAAAAGAATCTGATGCAATAAAGAGGTGGCAAAATATTGCTCAAAATGATATTCAGGCTTGTCACAATGGGCTGGCTTTGCAGGCAAACACTTCTTTCAGAAAAAATAATATTACCAGTATGGAGTTTATCTGCTGTGTTCAGAAGTCCCTATTTCCAGGACTTCTCTGGTTCTGACTGCTGTTGACATCATCCTTGTAATGAGAATTTTTAACATTTTAAGTTTAGCTTTTATTTTTACAGTTAACCAAATAACACAATAATCACCTTCTGTTTGGTCAGGGCACTACTGAACTTAGTACAGGAAAGCCTAACCATTACAGAAAAAAATTTAACATGTACAAATAAAAAAGGTTAATCTTGAGTTGGGAATTCAATACATCACACTATAAATATTATCATAAGATAAATGTAACTGTTTAGACAGTTTTAGTCTTGATATTATCTAATAAATTTCCAAGAGCTTTATAGGCTATTTGCTTTTTTTGTATCTCCCTTCTGAGACTTTATTACTGCTGTGTGATATGATCTAAATCCAGAAAGATATTAGCAATTCATTTGTTTTCTTTTGAAAACACAGCATTTCCTTTGCAACCCGTCTCTCAGATTTTCCCCCACTATTAGCAAGATACCTTCCAAATTAATGGTTAAGAATATAAATTATGCTTATAGAATTATATAAAATTCTGACTTTACCATTATAAGGTCAAAACTCAGGCATCAGAAGGTTTGTTCAATGACTGTCCTTACAACCCTTATTTCTGCCTCTAGCTATTTGAATTGAGCAAATCAGGAGCGTATCACAAGCTTACATGGTAGGTTAAACTTGAGATGCTATTTGTCTGGAGATTTTATTTTTAACATGTCTCCACAATAAAGAGGAAATACTTAAGGTCATGAACTGGAAAAAGCAATATTTCTTGTAATTTGTATCCTCTCTGGTGTGATAAAGGCGCTAGTTAAAATTGGATATATTCATATCTTTAGAGCAGAAAGCATTGTACCAATTCCCAGAATGAAGAACGCTTGAATTACTCCTAAATTAAATGTTAAAACCCAAAGCTAAGGTCATATTAAAACAAATCCAAACGTTTTTACAAGAAAAACAGTTCACAGGCCCTGTTGATATCATCAACACACATTGATAATAAAATCAAAACATTTTGGAGGATTTCGTTTACAGATGAGATTCAGCCACTTTTTTAGACTTTTGCCATTTGGGAGCCTATGTTTTTATTGAAAAGAATAACACTAATTTTTCCCCCTCTGGATTCCAGGTCTTCAAGTGGTTGTTTGGTTTCTTGGGTTTTTTTTGGTTTTTGGTTTTTTTTTACTACTATGCTGCTTTGTGCCTGCATTTACAAATTGAGCTTATACAGTAGCAAGATGTCTGCATGGATAACACCTGGCAATTTTGGCAATTTCTGAATATACAGGTTTTTTGTGCATAATGTTATATTGTTTATATTATATTATATGTTTATATTATATATATTGTTATATTGATTTTGAACTTTTAGCAGATCAGCAATGAACACTGTATAGAGGCAGTATTCATCAAAGTATTTCTAAAAAATACCCTGCCCCCACCTTTTTTTAAGGTTGCAGCTCTTACACCCATATTATCATAACATTATGATGATTTTAGCATATTCTGAAATGAAATAAGCCAGTCAATAAGAACAATACTAGTTAAATTTGGATTTAATACTAAATAATACCCAAATAATATTCAATAATATCCAAATAATGCTAAAATAATATCAATTTTGTTCTTATCAAGGCAAGGCAAAACAGTTGAAGCAGTTATCCTTCTCATCCTCTCTATGTCAAGGACAGAGGATGTCCTGCTCCAAGCATCTCTCTCTGTTAGGACCACCAGGGCACAAATGGCCTTGCTCCTTCCTGATGTTCTTGTGTCAACATGGTCATAGTTGCTTTGTTTTTTAGAGGCAAGACTATTGTACAACTGGAAAGGTGAGCTTTATTACTCAAAAAAGAAAGGGATCTTTCAAGGAAAGAGTTGTCTGAATTTTGTCTTATATTCTTGATTTGCAGCCATCTGTGCTGACTTGAGATCTTGTATTAATACTATGTATTTCAGATGGCATTAAATTACACATCATTGTCTTTGCTAAAAAATAACCTTTTTGAAAAATATAGTTATTAAATCACCATGAAGCTTTTAATCTGTACTGAAAACAAACACTAAGAAAAATGCAAAGTATGCTCATTTGGAATTACCTGTTGACTTTTACTAGCAGGTGAATGAATCAGATATGCAATTTTTATCCTTCTACATTGCAGTGTACAGTTCACAAACTTTGAAAAACACCTAAGAATTTTATCTAAATTTAACACTCTACAGTATCTTACTAGCACCCTGTTCTTCACTACACTGGAGGGATTCCAGGCAAAGAACATTAAAGCAGAATAAAAAAAACTAAAGCACTCTATTCTTTTTTTAACATGACTTACGATCTAAACATGAACAAAGATCACAGTAATATTACTGTTGCAAATAATATAAAATACTAAACAATGTACTACAGTAAATTACTACTATTAGTAGCATTTTGAACTAATATTTGGAATAGAGTGAAAATGGAACAAATAAGCACACACTGGTGTATACAGGTGGAAGTGAAGAGATATACTCATGCATGCAGATGTTGCTACACATTTCTTGTATGCTTTTGGGAAAGAAGCTTTTTGGGAAAGAAGCTGATTTTCACGCACTTTTTAGTTACTGCAAAACCCACAAATACCTTAAGTTTGCTCAAATGGAAACTTCAGAGGCACTTGATCAGTAAACTATGGAGTAATTGTGATTTTTACTACAATATCCTTAAGAGAATGGTAATAAATAAAATAACACCAGAAAATCAACTCTGAAGAACTTAATCTCTTAAAATGCATGTTTTTTACACATCAAGAAAAAATTATGGCTTTTTCTATGAAGCATGGTGTTTGCGGGAATGGTGCTGTACTCAGAGGAGAGGAGGAAAAAGAGTTAGAAAATTACAGAAAGCATAAAATCCAAATATATTCAAGATGGTTGATTTCAGGCACTGGAAGATTTCAGGTGACTTTATGCTTCTCCACTTTCCTAATTTTCACAAGAACAATTGACATGTAGGGCCTTCTGAAATTAACCTGATTTCCACAGCAGAAATTTGCCATCCTTTACTTTCAAAGCTAATTTAATGCAAACAAAAGCATTCATTTATAGTAACTTCATTCCTACAGCTGCTTTTACCCAAACATGTACTCAGCCTGTAAGCTGTACACTGTTTTAGTTCAGGCAGTTTTTATTGTAATTTTTCATGTATCATGCTGGCTAAGTAAACTATCTAGCAGATACGTCATTTTAATAAGGAAATTTAGCAATTCACTATTGATGAAGTGGAAAATCACTCAAAAATGTTGAGACAAAAAAGAAAAAAACTGAGGAATCATAGTTTTGTTAATTCAGCAGGGACTGCAAGCAATAGTTATTCCTGAAGTGCCTGGTCTTGAAACACAGAAGCTCTGTAGTAAATAACTATGTCAATCAGGCTTGCTGCCTACCTAATGCTTTTTCACCATGGGTAGATATTAATAGAAAAGAGAGACTTCCCAAGTTCTTATTCCTGCATTAATATTATCGCAACTTTCCCACAATTATAAAGAAAATAGTAATTGGTGGTGCTAATTCAGGTCTCAAAGGGAAGTAAAAGCAAACCTAAAAAAACAACTCTAAATGACAGATCTTGTTCAATGTAGAAGATAATGACTGTATACTTGGAATACAAGTTCATAAACCACAAATAATAGGTGAAATCCAGCTCCCTATCTTTGGAGTTACATTTGTTTACAGTAGCCAGTCAGATGACACCCAATGCCAAGTAATCATTCCTGATTTAGAATCCTAGAATGATAGGATAATTTGGATTGAAGGGACCTCTAAAGGTCATCTAGTCAACCCCTCCTGCAGTCAGCAGGGACACCCTCAACTAGATCAGGTTATTCACATGTGACTTAGGCTCATGTCAAGATTATGACTATGAAAATTTGCCAAAATCAAATGCCATAGAGGCACAGAGCACAATGTGAACATACTCTGCCTTTGTTTGGAGGGACAAATATAGTTAACATAAAATTATTAATCATGCTCTTTCCAGTATAAACAGCTTTCAGTTACTTTCTGATTTCCTGCTTTGTAATTTGTAAAGTAGCCCTATACTTATTCTAAAAGTCATCTTTTATGTGTGAACTTTTATGGCTCTGACGTACAAAATAGAGCAAGAAGCAATTTTTTACCTTTACTGGACCCCTGTTCAACTTGCTATGAGGGGGAAAAATTTTGCTTTGTGGAGAATATTATGATAGCAGTCTGAGCACTAATTATCAGTCTGGAAAAACGATGAGCTTAAATAGTTCTGTGATTAAATAGACTGTGAGAAAAAGATGACTGTAAGCAGACGAACCTTTCTTGGGGTATGGCGCTCTGATGTCAAAGAGGTACTCTCACCCAGGTGCACAGTCAGTGCTCCAATTTTGCTGCCTTCAGACTCAGCCAACCTCCTCCTTTGCTTGCTCCAGAGTGAGCTGAGGGTGTGTTGGCAAGCTCCCCTTTTATTGGCCCCCCAATCCTGCCCATGGGCAGCTGAGGCAAAACCCTAATTGGGCGGGGGCAGAGGTTTAACACAGGTGGGCTTGACACAAGCTCACGCCTCCCACCTTGTAATTAGCACCTGAGTGCCTCAAACATGGGGCTGTGTACACATGCTCAGGCCATTCCTCTACACATTCTGCTACAGATGACTGATACAAATTCTTCATACTATTGCAAAACTACCTCAGATATAGTAACTTTGTGCAAAATCAACAAAAAATACTTCAGTGACCTTACTACCTTCTTATTATGCTATAAATCAAACCAAGTAAAATAGTGTCTCTATTTTTAGTCAGAAAAGAAATCATCATCACAGACATTACAAAGTTTGCTTGGATGCTTGTCTGTTGTTATCATGTATTTTACAAATACACAGATAAGTGAATCTGTTTGTCTTTCAGGCTTTTTGATTCATCATACAGATGAATCAGGTAAGAGCTGATATCAGTGAACACTCACAGGGGTCCTCATAGCTATAGAAATAAAATTAATTAAGAATATTATCTGAGAGACTGGAAAGTCCAAGCTCCAAATTATGTCATCTGAAAGGAATAGCATATGAAAAAAATGTAACTTAATTGGTCACAAATCACTGAATGTCTTAAAATTTATCTATTATTCTCCTTTGTATTGTATAACATTTTAAAATGTTAAATCACAATTTTATTATCTATATAGCACAATTAAAAATGCCAAGATTTTTTGGGAATTTCAATTTCCATATTGTTAGAAAATGAGTTCTCCAGGCAATAAAACCAATCATTTGGAAATCGATATTTGAACTGCGACAATTTTTTTTTTTAATCAGACTGTTCACATTCCTACAATTTAGCAGTACTTAAGAATGTCATTTACAGGTATTGGGTGTCTGTTATGACACAAATGCTCAGGACACCCCAGTCTTAAAAAACCCCCTTGAACTTAGGGAAATAAAACTGAAAATGAGGCAAACACAAAAGATTTAATATATTTGGCTCATTACTCACCATTTGCTCCTGCTTAAGACATGAGAAACTCACTTCTGGAAACACTAAGGTGAGGATAATTATGAGTAAGCATCACAACTTCATGTCAAAAGAAAAGACCAGCAGTGTCTGGGTTGCACTAGAAACGCCACAGGACAAGGTGGTGAATCCTTGCCCTCTATTCTGCTCTGCTGAGAATTACCTAGGGTTAGGGCTGGGCTCCCAGTCCTGGACTTCCAAGTACAACTGAAGCAAGCCTGGTAATAATGATTAAAGATTTGGACCATCATATGAGGAGAGGCTGAGAAAGCTGAAACTGTTTAGCCTGGAGAAGAGATGTCTCTGGAGGGATTGATCTGATGAGTAAGATGACAGAGCTAGGCACTTCTCAGTGGTACCCAATAGGACAAGAGGCCATGGGAACAAAACAAGACACAAGAATTTCTAATTTCTTCACCCTTTGTCATTCTTAAGGTCTGAAGAGAAAAAGGGTACTTGGACAGAACAAAATAAGCCTTATCACAGGTTAGTTGGCTGGACAGGACTTTGAAAGTCTGAAGAGCAACCTTCTGCTTAAGGGCCAGATGTGAGATCAGACCAAGCTGTTCAAGGGTTGGTTCAGTCAGGTTATGGAAACTCCAAAGGATGAAGAATGCACAATCTCTATGAGCAATCTGCTCTCATCTTTGACTGTCCTCATGGGAAAAAAAGCTTTTCTCTGTAGAGATCATCCAATGCCTTTCAAATCTGGAAGTTAGGAACCAAATACTTACAGTTTTACACTGTACTGAAGACAGTGCAAAGGGGACTGAGGAAGAGGAATGGGTATAAAACCTCATTTTTCCATCAGGTTACCAATGAAAACATGGAAACCAGGTAACTACCTACATGAAATCTATTACTGAAACTTTACCCCACAGAGCCTGAAGATATTTCAACAGTAGTACTGAGCAGCCTCCTGAAATTAATGGGACTGTTCTCACAATTGCAGTGGGCTTTTAATCAAGCCTAAGACATGAGAATTAAAACCCACAAACCACTGTACACTGTCCCCGGTGAGAAGTAGAAGTGCTGGTCTCAATTGGCTATCATGCTCCTTCAGTAAATGAAGGTTTTTAACAACATAGGTTACGTTGTCAGCTTTATCTTGTTAGAAAAGGTATCTGTTCATTAATTATGATGCCAATAAATGGAAAACCTGTTAAAAAACCCAACACAGTCACCTTGCTAACAATACCTTAATAAATTTGACTAGTGTTTGTTTGCAAGGGGTGGAGAGTATCCACTGAGTGTTCTTAGCCCAGTTAACTGAACAGGCTGCACAAAATTCCCTATATTTGCTTTTCTTTGGAAGCAAAGTTTTTTTTGCAAAGGTAAACATGGAAGTAAACATTACAAGTTTACCCAGAAAAACTAATTAAAAAAAAAAAAAAAAAAAAAAAAAGGATTGAGTTGGCTTGTTGCCAAGATTTGCTTGAGAATTTTTATATACTGAAGGAAAAATGTAGGAACATTTTGTAATAGCCTGCACTCATTGAAATCAGTCCAGTGCTTCTGTCTTCTGATAATCTGGTCATTTATTCAGATATCTAGAGAGAGACAGAGGAATCTGCAAGATATCTGGAGAAAGACAGAGGAATCTGCATTTATCATTCTCAAGTTAGCAGTTTACATGAGAGATTCACTTGGCTTCTCTGCCAAACACAATTTCCATGCCTGTGGTGTCTGGAGGAGGCAGAAGAGAAAGGGAACCAAGGAAAGCTGAAATATGGTGCATTCAGCAAAAAGTATTTTCTTCCACAGTATACCCTGAACTAGATTATGGAATCCTCTGTAAAGAGGCAACAAAGAAAATACACAGCTTCAGAGATGATGGTGAAAAGAATGGGGTGGGGCATTTGATGTGGAGAGAAGAGCTCAAGTCCTTCTACAGAAAGCTATATGATGTAGACAGGTATTAACCAGTCATATGGAATCTCAGTAAGCCCAAGCAACCCTGTGTCTGAAAGGACACCCAGGATAAAGACACAAAAAACGTGGAACTAAATGCATTAAAACCTACTTTAAATGAGTCAGCAGTTACTCTGCTCTGCTGCAGAACTGACCTACTTAATTTGTGCAGTAAGTAAAGTATCACAGAATAAAATGATAAAGCACTCTCCAACCTTTTCCAGGTGAGAAATAGAAACTGCTATCTTAGCTGGGTAAAAAGGCAACCTGTTAAATTCAGAGTTAAGAATTCATGTTGAAAGAGGTGATGTGATGTGTGTTGCTCTATAGGTGATATGACAAGACCTGGTTCCAGTCCTGCGGTCAAGATGGGCAAAATGAAAGACCTAGTTTGGAGCTAATTTGAGGGGTTTTTTTGGTGGTGGTGGTGTATTTTGTTTGTTTGGGTTTTGGGGTTTCTTTCTTTGGTTGTTGTTGGTTTTTATCTTTTTTTTTTTTTTTTTTTTTTTTTTTTTTTTTTTTTTTTCATTATTGTGCTATTCAGAAGCACTAATATGAAAAATGTAGAAAACTGAAGGAAGAAATAAGTACCATTATGGTGACAGTGACATTCTAAAGGTAAGCCTTTGGATAGTAGAGTGAGAATTATTAATGCTAACAAAAGCAGGAAATTTTGTGATGCTGTAAACAACAAAAATGCAAAAGTGGAGTTATTTTCTGCAGATGTTGAAGAGTAAGCAGAAGTTTGGCAATATGCAAAACTTTCTTGAGCCATTAATATTCTCCCTCTGCACTGACCACCTTTCTACACCAATCTATTTAGAAATATCTCTCATATATTTTGGTGTTACTTTTGGTTCATTTGGTTGGAAAGAAATGCACTAACTGAAAATTTTTAAAGTCATGCAAGTGACTTGGAAGAATTATTTAAAGATTTTCTTAGGCTTACTGTTGTGTCAAATGTAGCAACGAATAATGAAGGCTGTTGCAAACTTAAAGAAATTGTACCAGAGTCGTGTTTTTCTTGTGGAGACATTTCATGACAAATAGAGGATGGAATCTGAGAATTTAAACTCCTCCCTGGCAAGACTGAATTTATTTAGAAATAGTGAACTTCTTTCAGAGGCAGTATGTTCTTTGACACAAAAGCACTGGAACAGATTCTCAGAAAGCTTCTTATGCTTGATTTAATGTAAAACCCTCAAAATCATTAAAACAGCGATGGCATTATAGTGCATGCATCTTCAAGAACATGACCTTGTATAAGGAGGCCAGTGTCTCTTCCTACAATTAAGGGCAATGCTCAGAAAAGGCTGCAGTCTTTTGCAGTTCAAACATTAGTTGAAAGTCCCAAAGATCTCCTTGCTCTCAGTTTTTCTCACAACTGAAAATTTACTGAAAATTCAAGTATAGCTTCTCTATATTTGCTATCTGAAAATTGATCATTAGCTATATCATCACTTGATGCTGCCTTTAGCAGTGAGCTGAGCTTTATCTCTATTCCTCTCCATGGACTGTGTATACTGCTCATTACTTTCTTGCAAAGGTTCCTTTCAGTACCAAGACAAGCTCTAGCAGATATTCACTACTGTATAGTAAACCCACTACAAAAACTTATAGTAGTCAATGATTTAAAATATGCTTTCACCTTGCAGGATATTAAAAACGGTTTAGTATTTCAAGATTCAAATGTAATCAGAACTCAGTTGTCTAGTAACTTTATACTTTGTTCTGTTTATAGGTGTCCTCTGAACTTAGTTTTAACAAATAAATATTTAAATCATGATATGATACAGGTCATTGTTTCATGGTTATTTTAATTTTCCCATAATTCACAGTGCCATCTACTACAGATTGCTCTTCCCTCTTACACTTTCCCTGGCTTGTCCTTGCCTCCCCTTGTGACAGCACTAGCCTCTAGTCATGAGCCAGTGGGGATCCAGCTGAACACTGTGGCTGGGAAATGGGGTAGAGAACAGGGTCTGTTCCCAAGGCTGTCTCTCCATGCAGGTGGCCAAGGAAGGCCAGACAAAGACAGGACAAAAAGTTGTACCTTTTTTTTTTTTTTTTTTTTTTTTTTTTTTCCAAAAGCCTGGCTTTATGTTTGTGTGAAGTGACCACACAATCATAACTTTGTCTTTACAGGCAAAGTTATGCTGATTTTACAGACATTGTAGGGTCTGGGGGCTTCTCAAATGTTCTTCTTAGGACACCACTACAAAGAACTTAAAAGAGTCTGCACATTCCTAACTTAGTTGGTGAGGGTCTGAAAGAGAGGCTTATTGTCAAAAAAGGGCAGTCAGCTGTTGTCCCCCTCAGCTCTCCCATGTATCCTTCTTTAGCTTTGCCAATCTATGCAGCTGATGAAATGCCAGAGATATTTTTTTGTGTCACAAGTTCGCAGGAGAACATGATAGCATGAGAAAACCCAGTGCTAATTTTTTATATTCAGTGAAAGGAGTTTAAATGCCTTGTTTTCTTGGAAGAGTTCATTCTTTCCCATGTGAAAATTGGATTGTCCCAGTGACAATTACTTTCTTATTAAATTACTTCTGCACAGTAGATTTAAACTAGATAGTTCTGTATCACAAATTACAGCACACTGGTATTCATAAGAACTGTGACTGGTGACAGAAAAGGTAATGGTAAAAACATTGATCTTGAATGAGGATAAAATTTGTATTTGTGAATAAGACTGAAGAAAAGTTAGAGTTCAGGTTTGGTTTAAGACACACCACCTTTGAATTTTCAGAACTTGTCTCAGCAAAAGTGTTTCAACAAAAGGGTTGCCAAATTAGATGTTCATATCAGACTTCTTAGCTTAAGTGTATGGAGGCCTGGTCACAGGCAATTCAAGCCCCCCAAACTGGGATCCAGATCAAATGTGTAAAGAGTGAAAACGCTGATCAAGGGAAGTGCTATTCCTTCTCAGCCACATGAAGGAAGATTATAGATAGCTTGAAAAGTCTCCATAGACAATTCTCTCTCTTCCACTTTGAATTCTTAGGAAGCAGTCAAAAACGGAAATTGGAAGTTTTGAGAAATTACAGAATCAAAGGAGTTGGATCACCCTTTATATGGCACACATCGTATTTTACAACTATTTACTGTATTAAACAGACAGAATGCTGCAGTCATGACAGCTTCTCTGAAACTCAACACCAATTACGATATGCCTTCTGTGGAGCTGATATTGGCCCAAATTGGGTAAAAACTACAAAAAAGTCTTGTTTACCTAAGTTAGCCCTTAGTAGCATCTGTCTTCTGTATATTTTTGTCTGACATCCATCAAAACTGAGCATCTGACCACGTGGTACGTGGCTGACTGGAATTTTGTAAAAGCCTGTGGTTCAGACAAGGAATTCCACTTTTCTTTATAATGTATTTGGATATTTCATGTATGCATTTGAAATATGTTTATGTGCACTGGAATTATTCTAGCTATTAAATGTTACTTAATGGGTTTGATCTGTGCACAGTGAAGAGCATTGAAGGCTTGCTCAGACAACCACACTGGCCTGTATCAAAGCCTTCACATCAAAGGACATGGGCCACAACAAAAGACAAAGTTACTCTGAAAGCCTCATTATTCTGCAGTTACCTTTATGAATCCTTGAATCTGTCTCCCCTAAAAATTTGCTGCTTAGACTTTTGTCATTCACCTTAAATACTAATTTTTCTATAGCATTTGTCTTATATCCTCTGAAGCATGCCTAAAGTTGGACTGCATAACTGCTATCAAAGCAATTTTCCATAGGCATTTACATGAATACATTTGCATACTTGCTTTTAAGCATTCACTGCTTTTTCAACAGTAATTTCGGCTTCCCAAGTCTAGTGACTATTTTAATCTGAAACTGTCAACGCTAACAGCTTTAAATATTACACAGTATTAAATTTTGCACATTTATATACACTATTAATGAGATAACAATAGAAAGTCATAGAAGCAGAAAAACTACAATTGGAAGAGATCTTGAAATGTCACGTCATCTGTCTCCCTCTCAATGCCAGGAATGTCATACTTGATGTATGGTTCTCCAGCTCTTCCTACAAACTTCCAAAAGTGCCCCAAGCAAGCAGGGTTTTATTCCACTGATACCTTCCTTAGCATTAAAACCTAATCTGAATGTGGCATTACAATCTTTCTCTAGCTCATTAATTCTTACTTTTGCCAATTTTTTGTCTAGATAGACTTTTTTTCCTTTGAGATGGTATTATGTTCCCCCTCTAGTCTCTTATTCAGTCTAATTCCTTTCCCTGCCCTTCCCCTTCCTCTTTGTTATATTCGATTTAGAGTTTGTTTTTCTGTTGGATAGGTGTTCCTGCTTTTGTATATGGCACCACACATCCAGGGTATGCTTGCCAGTCATACCGTGGAGTCACTCCCACCAGCAAACCAATTACACTGCGTTATACGATAATTAGTTGTCTTTGGGAAGAAAGACAAATAACCCCAAAATAGTACTGTATAATCTTTTTAAAAGCACCCATAGCTTATTGTTACTGTAGTGAAAATTCAGTGCCAACAACCTTCCATGGAGATACCATTATATAATTTTCTTTTACAGGATTTCATAATGCAGTAACCACTATGAGTATTGTGTGACCTATACCAAGACTGTCTAAGGATTTTTGCTTCCTCTGTTATCAACAACAAAAATATATTATTGCAAATTGTATGCACAGGTATCAGATTGAAAATCAGATTGAGATTTTATTCTTCTTGGTTTATTATTTTTCTTCTTCCAGATTTTCTATTCCAATGAAGTAATTCTGAAAGTCTCAGACACTGGAGATTAAGATGCTCAAAATCCCCTACCTCTTTTCTTATATAAAGTCAGAAAATGTCAGAAAATAGATATACCAAGGTGAGAAAATATAGAAGGAAGCAAAATACATTAGATATACTGCTGTGACAGGTTATTTCATATCATGCCTGAATTCTCAACACATTATTTATCTAATAAAAGCCAGGCTGTGTTTACACTGTAAATCAAGACAGTAATAAGGAGTAAATAAACAGTAAATGACAGCCTGAGCCTGTACTGCCAGGAGGAAAAAATTAGCAATGCTGGACTTAGAGTCCAGCCAAGACTGGGCTGTGGCCACAACATTTTTCTTTTAATTTATGAGGCAGGTAATGGCTGAAGCAGGTAATGACATTAGTGCTCAGCTCTGACAGGATCAGGAGGAAGATTGTTGAGCTTTGCTCTGGTCCCAGCTGGGAGGTGAGCTCCTGCCACTCAGCTCATGTCTAGAAGCCTGCACATATCTCCTCCATTCAGGGAACTGATGACTGATGGCTTCCCTTCACTCCTGTTACCTCCTAGGAATAGAAAGAGAAAAGTGCCCATCTCTCAAAAATGGCACAATGCTTAAATTGAACTCACTTGGTCAGTTTGTGTCCGTCCTCAAAGGGCCAGTAGCCTAAATTTAGGAGCTTGGCAATTTGGATGGGTAATAAGATGAGTTACACATCCAAGTTTTGACCAATACTCTATGTATCTGCATTGCAAAACATGACCAGTGGTACAAATATACAACTATAAATTAGACATCTATATGCACAAACACACTTATATAAAAGGGGGAAAATGGATACAAATTTAATTGGTTCCAAAATCCGGTTTGCATTCAAGAGATCTCAAAAAGGGATAAAACAAAAAAGACAAACATGACAGGGCCAGGATTGAATGAGATACTTTAAAGTTCATTAAATTGGATTCAATTTCACACTTGTCCCTAAAACAGTTATTTATAAGCAGAATATTTATAAATATTCTTGATTTTTAGTAAGATTTCATTTTGAAAAGACTAATTTTAAATGAAAACATCAAAATAAGCTCAGGCTATAGAATGTGAATTGGAAAAAAAAAAGCACAGCAAATGAAAATTCATTGTGTGTGAGAAAAGAGAAAGATATCAAAGCAAAGAAACTCAAAATTGCTCCAGAACAGAAAACACAACAGTACTGTCAAGCAGCACCTTGCTATGATCTTGGCACCCCATTTGTGGTAGATTTTAGGTGTATAAACAGGCAACTCTAAACACTCAAGCAGGATGTTACTAACAATGAACAAGCTGTATTGTAAAAAATACAGATGGAATAAAACTCACACATACCAAGAAGACAGGATGCAAAGGCCCTCGGAGAAAGTAGAACGCAGGACAGGAAAACAAACAAACAAACATGACAGAAAATTCAGTATTTTGCGCTTCTGTTGTGCTACACAGGTAGCCAGAAGTTTCATGGGATCAATGAAGTGTAAACAAGTTCAGATATAAACAGCAAATGGTGAGGGCTATTTTTAAAATGTTGAACATTACCGTTTTGAGAAGGTATTCAACAAGGCTTGGATATGTTTCAGGGAAAATTTATTCATCCAAATTTATTTGGATCTGTTTGGGAACCAAGTATAATGTGACTAACATTTCTTAATGGAATGAAAGCCATAGCTCCAGGTCAGGATCAAGAGAAATAAATAAAACAAGTTGCATACTTTACCCACAAATTTTGAGAAATGTTATTTTGCCCATTGCCTAATTCATCCTGCTTCAGGCCAGCAGAATAACCTTAACCAACATCTATTGAAAAGGGCCTACCTAATATAAACCACTTACCACTTCCATTAATTCTATTAGCCCCGAATCCCTAAATGGGTCCATGTGATCTTACTGAAGGGCCAGCTGGGCCAGGAATAACATAGATTTCAAGAAGCTCTAGGATTAAGAGGCAATGATCACAAATCATGGCTCTCTAATTAAATCTCAAGTGCATTCAATGACAGCATTCTCCTTTTTAAGGAAGAGATCAGAGATGCAGGAATGGCAATTACCCAGTGAATCTCCTTTCGGTTCCTCAGCTTGAAATATTAATGTAAGTTTCTGTAAAATAAATGTTTTTCATGGAGCATGTAGTTATCTCTCAAAATTTGAAGAACATGGTTTTCAGGAGCACTGGAGGAAAATCATGTTTTGAAGTCTTTTTTCAGTCTGTCTCCCTGACTCATTGAGGTATATGATGTGTTAGTCTGCATTGTGTCATTGCAAACATGAGTCTGGCATTTGTGGTGTATTAATAGTTGAGCTAAGAAGGAGACAAAATCAGTAGCAAAATCACAGATGAAATAAAGAATGAGATTATATTGATGAAGCAAGGGAGGAGGAGAGCATCTGGGGGCATGTTATGCCTGCCTTTGCATCTTGGATCCAAAAAAGAGCATAAGCATAGAGACAAGGAAACAAACAACAAAGACTACTAAAGCTGCAAAAACTTCACTAACCAAGTTGTATCAAGCACCTGGTTATTCTGCTAAGCAGAATTTCTGAAAAAAAAAAAAGAAAAGAATATTCCAAACATTCCCAAATTTCCAGGTCAGAAAGGACTTTTGTCTGTGAATGGTAGAAAACACTTGAATTACATGTGAGCAGTCCTCAGAGGATAGTTTATCAAGCTCTGCATGTAGGGCAACATGTAATCCATGCCCAGTATTATTGGATGAAGGCTAGAAGGAAAGCTTGGAGAAAGCATCTTATTTCTTATGTTATTTAGCACTGTCTTCCTGCTCAATTGCATATTAATGCAAAGTCACAGAAGAGGTTAAAGAAGTTGGAATGAAACAGCAGAGGCAAATTAAAACAATGAGATGAAGCTGAAGTCAGATTCAGATTGTAATTTAAACAACAACACTTGTCATCCAACACATTATTTGGCCTGTGTGAGGTTACCATTATATAGCAATGATAGTGCCACGGATATTCAGGGCATTTAGAGATCACTGTTGGAGTGAAACTATTGTAATTTTTAGGTCTACCAATAACATTAAGGCTTAACTCAAGACTACGACAACCTACTTGACCTTATGAGATTGAATTATAAGAAACTACAGAACATAAAACTGATCAATTTTTTTCCTGTAAATACGCAGTTGGATTTGAAAGCCCAGCAATTAACCTGACCTGATTTTCACAAATCTTCAGCTTCTGTTTGAACTGTATTCAACCCTTCAACTTAAAATAATAGAATAATTTGCTTGCCATTTCTTTACAATTAATGTTACTGAAATAAATGAGACCAGACTCCAAATAAGATTTAATAAATTAAATTCAGATTGATGGAATCTAGCTATTAACAATGGGTACAGTATCAGGATTCAGATATATAACAACTATTTTTAGAACTGAAAAAAAAGGGAAAATGTCAAGATTCAGTGAATGTTGGTAAACTGAATTTCCAATGAATGATGAATGGTCACCATGGGGTAGAAAGCAGACTGTATGTGTTAGTGTTTTCCATTTACATATCTACATATTCCAGCTTAGCTGGATTGCAGTAAAGTGCACTTTAAACATTAAATCTTTTAAGCAAAAAGTTATGCTTATATAAATCCATAAATCTCAAATCCTGGATAATTTTTTGCATTTATATTGGAATGGAAATTTCCGATCATTCAAAGTTTTTCAGTCTATTAAGATGCACAAGAACATGCTTTTTTAATTATTAAGCTTTTGTTTAGAGCAAAATAAAAATGAAGTTTGCACACATCTATTTCAGCTGGGCTGGCTCCACAGCTTCCAGCTGGGCTGGATTATTTTCCAGGTGACTCATTCCCCCTTGCAACTATGCAATAGTCAGCCTATAGTATGACACTAAGAAGTGTCTGTACAGAAAAGAAGTTTAATGAATCACAAAGCCATGGTGCAGTAACAACAGCATGTCCCCAAGCAAAAGGTATAAAACCACCACAGAATGAAATGTTTGCTTCAAAATCTGCCTAAATTTGAAGCATTTATATATCTTTTTACTTTACTTTCATTTGTCATAGAGTTTTGTTGATAACAAGCTGAAATGCCACTCTTCTTTTTAGACTTGATCCTTTTGTTTTTCAGGATTAAAAACTGACAGGGTTTACTATGATTCACACTTCAGAAATATGAATCTTAGAAGACTCTACAAGTGCAACACAGTGACTTTTGGTAGTTGGATAGATCCGGAACAGATATTTTTTCCCCAGCATACATGGATGTATATACCCCACGCCCCCCATATAGAAGCACTGTCTTGCTTTTGTGCAAGTAGGGTTTGAGCAGGGTTTGAGCAGAATGACCTATTGGAAATGTAGCCACTAAACTGCTGAAGCCCTGCTTATTTACCTTTGAAAATGAATGCTAAGTAAAAACACTAAATAAAAGTAGCACTGTACATTTTAGAGCATATAATATTTGAGAAAAGAATGTCTATGGGTTGTATATTTGAAATTTGTATAGGACAGTAGGGCAACAGTGTTTCTATAACTATTATTTCTAGGTGTGTCCATAAGTTAAACAATAGCCATCATCTCCAGTTTACATGAGGTAAAGAATTAAAGGAATAGATACATACCTGACAAACTTTACCAACTTTAAAAATAATGGTTAGTCTTCTGCATGATGAAAAAATAGTATTACTCTGTCTTAAAACTTTCTCTATATTCTATAGTAGGCATATAGCTCAACAGTTATTTACCCTTCAGAAACAAAGAAATAACAAGATATTTTGCTATTTCTTTTAAAAGACATTTTATATGCAGGGTGTCCTGATATTAAAAGAAATAAACACTGTCACCATATCTTGTGACGAAAATATAAAACATCTTTAAAGGTCAGCATAGCTTTTGCATGAAATATGTCTGCAGAGAAAAAAAAATTGCTTGAGAAGGGAGAATGAGACTTTTGGAATAGTTAACTACAGAGCAGCTGGCACAGATTAGCCTATGTCCTCATACAATCAAAATGTTTCTATTAGAGAACTTGAGATAACTAGCTTGAGAGCATTTAAGTGTACTCCAATTTTTTTCCCCAATTTAATCGAACATTATCTCATGAGATATGACTGCATTATCCCAATAAAACTGAAGAATTACCAACCCTACATGATTATATATATATATATTTAATATCAGGTTATTTGGTTTGATTTTTATCTATGGTGTATGCCAACTTTTATTGGGTTAACACAAGACACACCATGACAAAATCAACGCAGGGAAGAAACTGCATGAAAACCCTGGCTACTGATTCACAAGAGAAGCCAAAAAAGTGAAGTCCCAGAAATACAGAGCAGAAATGCACAGGAATCTGTGTCTGGGGAAAGAACCTGACCCAATCTGGAGCCAGTGCCGAGGCAAACTGTAATGAATTCAGTGTCACCACCAGCTGGTGTCCCCAAGGAAGAACAGCAACAACACTGCAGGCTTTAAAAGCATTCAAGGCAATTCATAGCCAGTGATGTTCATCTAGTGATTGCTCAATTTGAAGACTAAGACATTTGGAATCTGAAAGTATTTTTTACTGTATAGAAATCTAATATTGAAATAAAAATTACCCTTATCAAAATGAGGCAGAATGATAAGTGTATAATCATGCCAGAATTTCCTATAAAATATTTATAAACTGCAGTTCCACTGTTATTTGAGTTAAATCCTCCTTCCTCTGACTCATATCAATGTGACACATAAATGACAGTATGTCTGTTTCACTAAGTGTGTTTATTAACATGAGCAAAATACCATTTGGCTCTCCTTCATTTAAGAAAAGACATAATAACAGAGCTTCATATCTGCGGGTGAAATGTGAAGCTTTTTGAAGCAACCGAGATTGCAAGCAGTGAAATTAGGCTTCCACCAATCTGATTTGTATCCATCTGCCCCGTGTATCATCCAGGGCAACCATGCCCAGGAGAGACCTTTCATTCTTAGGTTCCCTTCTTTTGTCCAGTGACTATTTTAAAGGAATGGTTTTGACTCCATTTATGCTAGATTCTTCTGCTGCCATAGATATATGTGCTTAGAAAGATAAATATCTGTAAACATGCAATTAATTTCAGTAGTACATACGTTCAAAAAAGGTTGAGCTTTTGTGAAATTTCTGAAGAGAGGTGAACATAGCTGAAAGGAACCCTTGCTTATGAAGAAAAATGGCAGAAAAGGGCACAGGGGAAAGGATCATATAGTTTCCTCAGGCTGTTGTAGGGATATGTCAGAGATACAGAAAGCACATAAAAATGAGTAAGAATACAACTACAAAGTTTCTTTACGGGACTGCGAAACTATCAAAATTTCATCTAAAAAAAAATGGTTATATGGCTTGGGAGATGGGAGCATGGGATCTCTCTTCAAAAATGGGAGACTTGCTCTCACTGGGAAAAGTTGTGACTTTTAATATCAAATGGATGAGAGTGTAACAAGCACCGTGATACTGCAGCACTGAAAGAAATTTCTCAAGACTCCAGCTGAACATCAACCTATGCATCTCAGCTAATTGTAGTGTTCCTATCAATACAAAATTTCAGTGCATTTTTAATGCAGTTAACCTGAAAACAAATGTGAAAAGGGCAAACTATATTAGTTCCACTGTAAAGATGTGAAAATGATAGGCAGGATAAGCTTTTTCCCAAGGCTAAATCAGGCCTTGACCTATCCATCCATGCTGGCCACCGGGCTGAGTTCCCCTCTGTTTCTAACCCTGCTTCTCTGATCCCTCCCTGGAGTGGAAACATTTGGAAGTGTATTTAACGCTCTGGTTAGTGGGGTAATGACTGTTTGCTCTGACTGTGCCTGCTGGGGAGGTTTCATTAATGGTTCTCATGTTTCAGACTCAGTTCTGACAATGCAATCAAATTGGAAAAAAATTTAAATCAGAATTTTCTTGATACTGTTGAATGCATATAGTCTCGCTGCATTTAATGAGTTTCTTTTTAAAAAAATATTTTCCCCAGCCTCCCTTCATCGCCAGAGATTTCCAAAACAGCTCTGTGTAGCTTTATGTTTATCAGATTTTTCTTTTCTCCTTTTCCTCTTTTAGACAGGAAGCTGAGGGTTTTGACCTCATCTGGATCTTTCCCAGTGTCAGGAGGTGGTCTGTTCAAAAAGATTCCATGACACTGATCTCTTCCTGATTTATCAGATAGCGAGGTCAATAAATAAGCCCTCTACTGTTTTTTCCACAGCTGTAAAATAACCAATGGACTCCTCTGAGAGCTAATTATCAAATCTTTTGAGTTTTTCTTTCAAGGAACAAGCGTTATCTTTCCGGTTAGTAAATTCCACTTCAGTGTAACTTAGCACAGACTGCTATTGTAGGAGCCCTGGCTCACATGAAGCAGTTCATTTAAGCGAAATGTTAACACTGGAGACCTGTTTCTTTATCATTTTTTCTCTGTCCTTCTATCAGTATATTTTCCCATAGTCACAAAACTTTCTTACTGCTTATAAAAAGATAATGGGGCAACTGTCACATCCAATGGATGTGACATCCAATGTCACTAAGTGACAAAGAAGTGGGTCCTTTTGTATAACTCATGTGGATACAGATAGTGAGAATACAACATTAAGTGATATATGGGCACTGTTCCAGATTTGTCCTTCTTCTGTCTGTATCCTCCTTGTCAACACACTGAGCTTTTGTGCTGCTCCTACCCCCCCCCCCCCCATGCAACTGGCCTTATCCTGTCTCAGGTGAGGTTGTTCATGTGAGATTAGATATAACCCAGCAGAAATATCTTCTTCACTAGTCAGAAGACATTGGTTCTGATATTCAGTGAAACCAAGGAGAGGTGGAAGAGTCTAGTGACTGCCAAGACATCTCTTTAAACATCTGGCAGAAGTAGATGTGATCAGAACACTCCTAAAAGATCATCTGTCCCAATCTGAACTGGTTTACTTCTGTTTTATGCCACAGGAAAGCTTTAAATGAGAGATGTAATTAGATAGTTATTAACAGGTTTAGCAAGTAGTTCAAAATTTCTGGCTTCCAAAGCTAAGTCAATAAGCTTAAATTTGCAAAAAACCTCAAGTCACATCCAAACTCTTTTTCTATTGTCTGTCTTTGTTTTAGTTTATGTACATTATATTATTTCAACTGGAATATTCCTCTTACAAGTTACATATTTAATGGGAGTCATCTTGCTATTGAAAATAGCTAATAGCATATTAAAAAAATTGTTCATTTTGCCTGCATGCTTTACATTCTAGATTTAATGAAGTATTAGAATTCAAAGAACTTACAAGTCTTTAGCAGCTCTAAGAAAAAGATGACTTCTCAGGTTTGATTTATTCATGTTTGCACTGATGTTATTATCAGCAGCTCTTCCCAATCTGCTAACTCTCAGCTAGATTGTCTAAACAACACCTTGAAAAGATAGGGTGTTTACTGGAGATTGTGATAAATGTTATATACTGTTTTTCACAAAAATCTTCTGCAATTATTACTTCTAGAAATCCTTATACTGCCTTTTAAAACATAAAAAATACACAGATGGAGACTGTTTTAACAGGACAGACTGAACTGGAACAAGTGAATGCTTATCTTATTTCCCCTTCAGAACATGTTAAGTGATATAATCACAAAGCAACTGTTCAAGAAGCTGTCAAAAATGATCAAAACCACTGCCACATAATACATGTGCATACAATATGGGGAGTCTCAGAGAAAGGTAGAATATTTTATGCTTTGGTCATGGTAGAAAAGACAAATCTTACTATTTGTCATGGAGTGATGGGAATCACTCAGGCAGAGAATGACCAACAGTGTAATGAAGTAGATGCCACAGATTCCTCTTGACATGAAGCCTCCTTGTGCATTACTGCATTAAGTCACAGTCAGAATTTGCTGTGCCTCCTGCAGCAGTAGCCTGGGTGTACATCTCAGTCAATGTTAAATAAAAGAGAAAATCCAAATTAAATATATGGCCCAAATCCTAAATACCACTATTAACTGTACTTACTATTATGGAATTCTATGCACAGCAAGTTTTTCCAGTCTGTACAGAATTTTATTTTAAATTGAATCAAAGCACTGTATACCACTGGATAAAATGTTAGGCTTCACACTAAACAGAGAGAGAGTCTTAAAATAAACCAAAGACAAATATTCCCTTTGCCTTTTTGATTTTAAAAAAAACCATGAGGGAGTGATGATTCCTATCTGATGAATTTCTCTTTTGCCTTAAAGAATCTGAGGTAACACCAGGGATAAAACCATCCCCATTCTCAGCTCCCTTAATACTTGGTGTTTAATGATCCCACAAGGCAACTTTGGTGAAAAATGTGTTCCAAGAGGGAACAAATCGGATATTGCTCATTCAGTCAGCTCATATGCTCTTTTCCCTCTGTACAGACAAACTTTATATTTGCAGCTAACAATTTTGCCCTTACCAAATATTGGACCTAATACTAATGGCAATAGTGGGAGGTCTTATCTGCTTTACTATAGGGTACTACTACAAGCAGCCTGCAGAATGGAACCATACTTCCCTTCTACTACAGGCAGTAATTAAGAAAAGCAAAAGAAAGATAATCCTGTTAGAGACAAAAAATACCTAGTATATAAGACAAAGTCTCTCTCTACTACTTAAATATTAAGAGCAACTTGGTGCTCATTGTTTGTGCTATTTGTTATTCCCTTACTCATCGCTTATTCAGACTGAGTTTGGTTATGCTTGCATTTTTTACATCCTCTGTCTAGATCCCCAGTTTTGTTTTCAAAAAAGTTTTATGTTGAAGCGGAATAGGACACTGACTTGTAAAATGCTGGGAAATGCACACCAGGAGGATGCATTCATGGAGAGCTGAACAGCTGGCCAGCAGAATGAACACATTACCACAAGACTACTGGGAATTAGTGAGAGAACTAGAAAGCACAAGTACAGGGGGGACATATTCTTCCCTAGTTTTACATTTGATCTGATGTATTTCAGGCAGCTGAAGCAGAAACTGTAAAAAATTTCAAGAGACTGCCTAGTTTGCTTAGGGGCTCAATTTTGACTTCAAGTCAGAAACTCTTACTCTTCTACCAAGGAATATTTATCAAATTCACCTAAAAGGAAAATGTAATGTAATAGCCTCTTTGAAAAATCTGTCTTCAGAAGACTGGTTGGTATTTAACATTATGCAGCAAGAGCAATCACATAACTCGCAGCCAGTTTGGTCAGGGTAGAAGACAAAGTCCAACATCCTCACGTTGTTGTAACCACACCTGATAAGTAGTCTTTCCAGGGCATACCTCTCACACTATGCAGGTACGAATCTGCTCCCTCTGAGATCCTTTTTCAAATTCCTAATATCTGAAAATTTGTTCCTGGCTATTTGCAACCATAAAATGCAGTTTTTCTTTGTTGTGAAGCACTGCATTAGCATCTATCAAACAGCCATGCAGCTATCAAATCAGGCAAGCCACATCAAATTTTGCTATCTCACATCTTTCACCATGTCACTTATCATGCTTTATATAACATCAATCAGCAAGCTCACTTCAAAAGGCTCTTGTGCCTTAACCCACCAGTACAAACCTCACTAAAAACAATGGGAAAAACTACTACTTTGGAAACTGCAACTCATGTTTAAAACTTTCACTGTTGAGTGTGAATGTTGAGAATATAAACTCTAATTTCCTCATTTTAAAATTGCAAATGATTTAGCAGCAATGGGAAGAGGATACATAATGTCTAGAAATCCACATCTTTACATCTGTTAATTTTCAAAATTACATGATTTTGCCCAAATGCAAAACAGCTTGCTGTACCCTATGCAGTCAAATAAGAAAGTTATTAAAAAGTCAAAAAATAGACAGAAAGCCATTAAAAATACAGATCAAAATAGCTAGATTAAAGGCTTCAGGAATATTTGTAGTTAAAACAGTGTCACATCTCATACAATTTTACTAGTTCAAGGACTCAGAATTATGAACCTTCAAACAAACATAATGAATACTGAGGCAGGTAAAAATAGAAAGAGCAGACAAAAATGTATGATTAAAAGAATCGTTTTTCTTATTCTTTAAGCAAATCAGACTGATGGATTTCAGACACCTGCCTTTTACACCAAGCTTCTTACTCAGACAAGTGGTATTTTGGTAGAGAGGATCAAAAGACATCTAAGCATCAAATAAGAATCATAATTCTTGAAGATTCTCAGTGTACACAAAAGTAAAATGTACCCACAGAATGCAGGAAAGAGAAAAAAACAACCAAGGTCTGCAAACAAAACTTAAATTTGTGCCCTCTGTCATCTCTTTCTGAACAACTTTCTCTATCCCAGGAACTGCTTTTGCTTCTTTCTGGCTGTATATTCATATTAGTACTCAGGAACATTTTAAAGGACCAGTTACTTCAAGACTCAGCTTTTTATTTAAAAAAAAAAACACAACACAACGAAACCAAACTAAACACTTTTTTCCTCCCCCTGCAGTTGAATCACTGTGAGATTAAGGAAGTACAGCTGTACTGAAGGGAAAGTAAATAAATTTCTCAAGTGACTATATTTTTATTAGAGGTCACTATCGTACCAGTAATTAAAACAACTAGAATAATAATTAAAACAACTGTTATAATTAAAACAAGCCCATATTTTAAACTTCTGGGTCTGTGAACTCCTCCCTCCTTCCCTCGAGTGACACACTTTCTCAACAGTGAGGTGCCATCATTAAGAGATCACAATTAGAACTTCAGAATTTGACAGATGGGCTATAATTGATCTACCCCCCTTTGGAGAACACAAAAATTTCATAAGTTTTTACAGCAGCACTCTCTTAAAGCAGAGATCAGTGGAAAGCCTAGGGATGGAAAATCTGTTTCTATTTCAGTTGTGTATCTGGTAAGATGGAAAATTTTCCAAGTCTACACAGATGGTAAATAAATTTCTGCTACATGAGGCAGTTCCTGGAATAAAGAAATTTTCTCAAATAACAAGTGCCAAATATTTTTTTCAGCAAGACTTATTTTTAACTTTCCCAGGGACTTGTTGAGAGAGCTGGAGAAGTGTCCTTTCACCTTCAGAATCCTGGTCTAACTCCAGAAACAGCCTCTAATGACATTCTCAGCATATATGAGTTTTCTTTACACTTTAAAAGACATTTCAAAGCAAAGATCAAAGCTCCTCAATTATACTTTGTTGCTGGTAAATATTCCCTCTGAACACACTGGCTAGAAAAATAAGAAATTACTACTTAAACCCTAAGACAATCATCAATGACTAACAGTGCTGACATTTAAGCTGTCATTATTATGCTTCATGAGGCAATACTGTTGACACAGGAGAACTTTTCCTCCATGAACTGGGCGTAATGGAAAGGACTGAGAGAGGACGCCCAGAACTGGGAATGAAGTCACTGCAGACTATAACTGCTAAAAAAGCTGTGAAAAAGACACAGAATTCTTAGGGTTTTGTCAGATAGCCTCATAAATGGATATGAGAAGAGATTTATGCAACTGCAGTTAGTGTTGGGCAAGGGGACAAGGAACTATTTTCACTCTTGAGGGTGCTGGGACAGCTCTCCTCCTCACATGAAAAGTCAGAGTTATGGATGTTGCCCACCCTTTTCTCCAAAAACTTCATATCCCCTTCCTAGTCTGCTCATGTAAGTGTGTGGCTCTGCTTGGCAGCTGCCTTTGAGCAAGGTACTAAACCCTGTGAAATAACACTGCTTGCAAGGGGAAAAACACACAGCATTCTCATGTCACTGAGTGATTTTTTTTCCCCCTAAATACACATCAGCTCCAAAAGGCTAAAAAGTTCAATATTGCCACACTGAGCTCAGTACATGAAATGAGAAAAAAAAATCAAAGCATTTCTGAAATGGCAGGAGTGAGGGGGAAGAATTAGTGATCTTAACACACTGACTAGATGAGTATGAGTAGGATGAAGAAGGATTTTTTTTTATCTGACAAGGAGTGTGGTTGACCTAGAAAAAAATTAATTGACATTCCAATATAAAGTTTCTGTCACTATTCCCAAAAGAGTAAATTCAGGAACATATGTATGTATTCTGAGCCTCATTAATGTTGATTTCCTCACAGTCATAACTGCTCACAGGCTTCCGTTTGCAAAACCACAATCAGATTGCTATAAAACATGTTACAAAAGAACCTTCAGTAAGAATTAGAGTATTACTTTATAAAGCAATAAATAATATTAATAAAATATCTGTGGAGTGTGCTAAATTATATTTCCTGCAGAATATTTACCCACAAGAAAATTAAGCAAGGTACAGATACGGAAAAACTCCTCCCCAAGTTGTCTTTGACTATCAAGTCCTGGAAACAGACACACTGATCATCTGGATGTCCATTTTGTGAGCTGAGAAAGTTTTGTGCAATTAAGAATTGAATGGAAAATCTATTAATTGTCACCTACTTATTTTCCAGTCTTATCCCACCTATCAGACAGTTTCTCAATATTTCTGTCTTTTTTTGCCCTAATTCTTCTCTTATTCACTCCCTGGCTACTTGACTTTCTAAGTGTAAAGCCTCAACAGGACAGTACTCATCTATCACATCATTTTGTCATCATCTATCAAGCAGTAGAGAATATTTGTAAACAGGTGAGTTTACTGTGCTGGAATAAACCCAGCAGATATAGTGAGGTGTGATACACACATACAGGCACTACTAAATTTGTGTGACTTAAATACAGCTTGGCATTTATCAGAAGAAAAGAGTAGTGTTTCAGAAAATCTGGATGTAGGAAAGCAGCTTAGTTTACATTCCCAAATTTTTGCTTGTGGCCATGCTTTTTCATTTTCAATGAAGTAAAATGTCAGCTTTTAAAATATTTGGAAGCTAAAATTACATACAGCACAAGCCATGAGCTTTAGCACTGCTGAATATTTTTATCTATTTCATGCCTTCATATTGGAGGAACAGTCATGAATCACATATCAGTGATCATCAGTGCATACAAAACATCTTTTTTAAAAAGGCTGAGGATCCATGTAAGAGATTAAAACATGCAGTACAAGAACAGAATCAGCTCCTTAAGATTTTTTTAAATGGGTATAATAGATGATACATTTTATGTGGAAGTAAAACTATCCAATTGAATAAGACACCCAGGATATGCAAATAGAAACCTATTTAATTCAATGTGCTGTGTGCAAAAATGTTTTGGAAGAAGACATCTTACAGGAAAGGATAAATAAACTTCCATTTAACAAATATTTATATGTTGCATTTGCTATTCTAACTTTTATGTAAGGTGAAACAGCTAAAAGAGCGTGAAACTTAAGATATGAAAGTTATTGCTGTAATATGACACATTATTGAAGGCCATCCTCATGTTACAGTGAGCCAATTTTTCATTAATGCAATGTGCATAAGCTAAGTTCCTTATGTTCCATTGTTTTAAAGGCATTAGACGTCAGCTATGACAGTTATGAAGGAGAGCAAGGATCTGGTTTACATTTCCCATACATTTACTCCATCTCACATAGGCACTCACACATACATATAGAGAAAGGCTGTACTGCTCCCTGGAAGAATATCTGTCTAAATCTGAATTCATTACCATTTTAGGCTATATCCTCCTGGAGCTTCGAATACTTTTTGGCAGCAGAAACAGTATTGTTTCATTTTGAAAAGCCATATCCAACACCCCCTATGTGTGGCACAGACCCCTTTGTCTCTTATGCTGCCATTCTGAGAGAGCAGTAAAAGGCCAGAACCATGAGCAACACATTTTCAGGTGTTTCAGTTACATGTACTACCATGATGGGAAGCAAATCCCCACCCCAAAACCCAAAACAAAACACCACAGACAAAAAAACCACACAAACATGGAAAACATTTTGTGTGTATCTTCCACCCTGCTGCAATTTAGACCGTGGGTGGGGGGTTCTCTTTCCTTCTTTGCTTCTCACTGCTGAATTGGAATCAGTCATCTGACTTACCCAAAACTTTGCTGCTATGGCCAAATACTCTTAGATAGAAGTGGCAAATACCTCACTGCTGTAAAGCCTCAAGCCCCAGAGCTGGCAAGGCTGGGCTGCCCTTCTCTGCTTCCTTCTCAGACACAGCATCACTAGCAGAAAAGCCTTTGCTTTTAGCACAGGTCATGTCCGCAGTAAAGGGTTGTGCAAAAAGGGCTGCTCTACCATAGCTATGGCTTCAAAGGATCTTTAATATAGGCAAGGCTGCTATAATACTGACTTTTCAGGTTACTGCTGTATTTACTGGGTTTTGATGGAAAACCCAGTGCACCTCTCAGATCTCTCCATTTTCACTTGTGTGTTAATTTATAGTGAACATTATTCTCATTAAAATGCCAGATGATCAGCTGTATGTAGAAAAGTCCTTTTTTTAGAAATTATCTTTAACCAGTGGAAATGTGTGCTGTGGATATTGATGCCATTTAATCCAGAAGCTTTTGCCCAAGCATTTTAACTTTGCTTCCCATTTACTGAAATGTTAATTTTGGTTTTTTCAGTACTATGCCCATTTATTCTTCCAAGAGAGCTGCCCTCAAAAATGTGGTGTTAATTACCAATCTGATGTCATTTTAGAAAGTGGTCACCAATCCATGTAATGTGACCTACAACTGGGAATTTATAGACTACAAACAGCAAATAATTGGCCCTTACCAATGAGAACTTCTTCAAGATTCATTTTAAAAACAAACAAAAAAATGTTTTTAAAGTTTTATTCCAGCCAATTATTGCAAACTTGGACAAGAATTAGACATTTCTGACTACATACTACATGAAACTAAAGGTCTCTACATTGGTTCCTGGGAGAGTATAATAATCATTTTGGTGAAGCTATAGTGCATGACTGTGAACTGTGTATAAATACAAATACTTTCATGACCATTTTAGGTAGCTGAACTCCAACTAATGCATAGCTTGATGTGCAACAGTCTCTTGGTTTGCAGTCTAGACAACTCTGGCAGCCTTTAAAATTTATTGCTGAACACTGTCACAAAAATGTGTCAAAGTAAAATTTGCATAAAGGTTATACTGTAATGGCCTGGCAATTGTCCCATCCTGTTCTGACCTTGTTTTAAATACTTTTCAGATTGTTTGAAATACATCATACTTCAGTCCAAACACAAAGGAAGTCTGTGGGAAAGCATTCTTTAGCTTCCCAGATGGAGATAATATTTATGATACATATTTTTGTGAGAGCAACAGAAAAAATTCATGGTCATGTAACCACAATAATCAGAGTGCTTTATGACTACCACTTTCTACTAATTACCATAGGTAATATGCATAATTTAAAAAACATGCATCAAACTGGCTTTGTCCATTTGTATTTTTGAACCCCATCTTCATTATGAAATGGCAAATGTAGGAAGCAAATTTTCAGTGCAGAAAAGGGAAACAAATATTCATGGCAGCCAAGGAGGTTTCAGGTTTTTTTTTAAAAAAATCATTATTTGTTTTGCTTTACTTGCAGCTCTTGCCAAATTCTTCCCAATGCCTCCAAAATTATGACCCTTTAATAGCAATGTGCAAATGCAGCAAATTCTTTGTGGTGAAGCAACTGAGGATCTCAGTAATAGTTACTACCCACTGTACTAATATTACAGCCTGTAGCTCTGAGACATGTGGGTAGAAACTAAGCTTTGAGAAAGCTACTGTGCCTTAAGTTCTCTCATCAATTTTTGATGGTGTTCATATTCACATTATCAAGTTGGAAAAACAGATCCATGCTCTTTCCTAAAAGCTTTAGAAATTAATTCTGAATATTACAAGAATATTAATTCTGAATATTACAAGAGATGCAGAAAAGGAACAAAATCACATCTGAAAAAGCATACCCAAATTCCATACGTGATAACATAGATTTCCACTGTTTGAATGATCATCTTTAAAAACAGATTAGCAGATTTTCAGTATTTGCCTTTGCCATTGTACTTCATAAAGTGAAGAAAAAATGTTGACAAGAAATGTAGTTAGAGAACTGAATGATTTGAAAGTAATTTTATTGTGATGGTGCTTCCATAGTAATCAGGTTCTGCAGTCTATAAGGTTAAAAATTATTATAACACCCAAGCTCAGCAAGGTAATCAAACATAGCCTAAAAAGAGTAGTTCTAATGACATCCACTAATGTTTTTAAATGCCTAGATTTAAGCAGTGAAGCCTTGGTCTCCCACAAACATCCAAACAACAGTCATTGTTGTCCATATTTTCAGAATTTCTAATGACCATTGTAATCTGAAAGCAGATATTTTTCTTCCTGATTGCTGGATTGGTCCACTGTAATATTCACAAGATATATATTTTTAAAAATACTCAATAGGAAAATATAAATTGTGGGAAACAAATGTGTTTACACATCATATTTTGCAGCAGTGCAATTGAAAAAACCTGAAAATTACCAACTTACAGAGCTGCCTCTGGCTGACACACATTTGCAGATTGAATTTTAGAAAAAGATTAATTCAATTACCTGTGACAAAATCAGGATAGAGCAAAATGCATGATTTCCTGCACACGCCAGTTGTTTTTCTTTATATTTATCTCCTATTATTGCTTTTCCTCTGTTAAGCTATTTTATTGGAGTTATTGCTACAGCCCCCATCACTGAAAAACCTCCCTGTGCCTGTGTATTACTAAAGCAGTAATAGTTTAGACTGGATGTCTATTAAACCAGCTTCTTTTAAAATAATAAACTTCAAGATTCTTAAAAGTTAAATTAAAAACTGACATGAAAAAGAATTACTCAAAATTGGAAAATAATTAAATTATCTCAACCAAGATAGAACTGAAGTAAAGGCTGAATAAGACTTCATAAAGACATACTTGTGGTAGGTCTGGAAACTCAATATCTGGTATTCTAGTGGCAATAAAAAAGGAAAAAGATCTAAAACGTTGGATACTATTGTTCAGAACAAGCTTATGTTACTCTTACAGTAAGGATCTACAGGAAACCACTTCAGTAAAATAGGTAGCTCTTTTATGATTTTTTGGGGATACTTTTCCTACTACCTTTCCCAGGAACTTGACTGGGAGAACTAATAGAGCAGGCAAGGCTCTGTAGGCTTCCTGTGGAATCAATTTACAGGGTGATAGACGCAGAAGCTCCAGGAAAAAACTAACTTCCTAGATCAGCATAAAAAGCACAGCTTTTGGGCTTGTGAAACAGAATTTATTATAGATCAGAAGAGAGTCAGCCTTCAAATCCAGGGCAAAGCATAATACATAGCAAATATAGCTGGGAAGGCCTGAACTCAACCAAGCAATTTTTTTTCTCAGATTAGTATAACTGATAAAATAATGAAACAAACTTTATTACAAAAAGGCAAAACCACTCATTAAGACCTCATAGCTTTTTTGTGGGGGAAAGGCACTGCTACAAAACTTATCTTACCCCAGGTAACCTTTTACCTGTGTTTGTTTCTGCATTTAATGCCATTCTTCTGATAATCTCTTCCTTAGTCTGCATCTCATTGACACTGTTACTGTGTTGATATTAGCTGTGTCCTTAAGTATCCTTTGCAAACCACACAGCAATTAATCTATGATTCTGGATTAAAATAGTAGTAATTATAGTGAGCAGTAGGAAATAGCACTAATTATTATACTTTTTAGGACTGTATGAATGACTTTGAGATAACATCAACATGGAAACTGGAAAGTTTTTAAGCAGGCTGTTGAGAAGAATTACAAGTAGCAAATATTAAAAGAGAGATAAACTTCTACACCAAAATAATTGTTTACTTCTTCCTTTTCCAGTGATGCATAAGCACTAAAATACAGTCTGTTACCTGAGAAGAGAAACTGATACAAATTCATCACACATACTCCATGTAGTTTGCTATTGCAGTTAGCCCTTCCTGAAGCAGCATTCTTGGTTATGGCCTTTCTTGGAAGAAAAAGGAAACTTCAAATCACCAGGCACAATACACTGATTGCACTTCCCAAAACCAATCTTAATGTATAGATTTCTTACTTGATCACACTGTGTGCAAGGAATTTCCCAGTACTTTATAATCTCTAATTTTACAGAATTCATTAATACTTTTAACCAAAAATCTCTGCAGCAAACCAGAAGTTTTACATTAAAAAGCATCACAGAATTTTCAGAATTAACAGTTAGATAAGGAACCAGAACTTCAATACTGAATCACAGTTTGTCTAAACTATTTTGAACTTGGCTCTTGATTTCTACATCCAAGAGAGTTTATCTTTGGAAGTTTTACTCCAAAGCTCTTTCTATGGACTGCTCAGAAAAAAAATACTGTAACAATACATTTCCCCAGTGACTGAGCAGTCTAGAACCTGTTTCTTCCACAGGTTAGTGAAAATAACAACACTACGAAGCATTGCAAAGGAACACAGTTTGAGATACCCGAGAAAATTGCTGCTGTCAGGGCAGCAAATTTTTGTTATATCATTACAATCTGGAATATAAAACACAGGAGATAGAAAAGTTTTTCATTGTTGTAATGAATGACAGATTTTCAGTAAATTGTGCTTAGCTTCAAGTGTAAAGGCATGCAGATATGTATACCTTATACAAACTAAGAAAACAATTGAACAGGTAACTGTTGCATTATAAATGTGAACATGGAACTTACATGGGATGTCCCACATGAAAAGAATCAGAGCTTGTCATTAGTTCCAAAGATTATTTCAGTCTTTGGAAACTGATCATGTATAACTCTCAAATGACTGTTTAAAAATCTAAATTTCTTTAACCTGGGAAAGCATAGAGCAGAGACCGGTTGCTGTAGACACATATAGTTGATCCCTTTATGCTTTTGCTACTCAGAACTATTAATAACCATCAACTGCATGTAGTGAGTAAACTGCATTGATTACCAGTCAACTCAAAAACAGGATAGCTCTATTACTGTAGGATCTAACATCATTTATACCTCTTAATTAACTTCAGTCACTTCCTATTTCCATGCTTCAGGAAGTCTCTCTGAGAAGCAAAGGAAAAGAAGGTGCTGTGTATCAATGATCTGAACCCTGGAAACTTGAGGGAGCAAAGAATCCTGTAACAGCTGGGCCTCTTTGCAAAATGTATCTTCAGTGTCAGTACATCCATCATGGCTAAAGCAATTTACTGAAATGGAGCTAGAGCTGGTCTAAGATGCTAAACTTTAAGCCATTGAGCTCTCAAGCCTGCATTCATCTGCAGAGCAAGCACAGCAGATCCACTGTCTCACCTCAGCTTCAGTGTGAAGACAGAAGATCTAAAGATAAGATGGGAGGTCATGATCTGTTGTCACAATTAAAAGTGGTTTAAACTATGTTAATGAGGAATGGGTTTTCAGAAAAATTTAATAGCAGCAAGAGCAGAATGACGTCTCCTCAAGGGTCCTAAGATCTTCACGGTCATGGAAATACCCAAAGATCAGCACCTTTCGATGATCCCCCAAGGTACCACTGAAGGTTTGGGTGCACAAATGCCTTCAGCAATTAATTTCCATGTGCCTTTTCCCATATGCTGACCTCTGTGAGCACACACTTATGTGCAACTATATTTGACACTGAGCATCAATCAGACAGTGGTGTGTTTTAGGCCTTAACTGCAGCATTTGAACTGCTGACCTTGAGAAAAAAGGTTTTATATACCATTCCCAATCCCTTAAGTCTTCCTGTCACTGCAAAGCAAATACTTGACTTTTACGGATGGATTCAGTTTCAAGTCTGTTGTTTTTCCAAAGTTTTGTTAAAATTACAAAAGTGGCTTTCAGGGAAAGTTTGTAAACACAGGCACATTTTTCATTACAGATTATTACCAACACAGTAAAAGAGAATATGATTAGAGATAAGGGATAAAATCCTGCACACAGGAACACTGTCTGTAGAAGTGTCCTGCAAACTTAGAGATAAATAATACCAGAAGCAACAGAAGATCATATCTTTTCCCTTTTTCCAAACATTTTACAGTTGTAGGTAAAGACTTCTTTAACCGAAGTGATACAAGGTCACTTCTGCAGATCTACAGAGTCCATCCCCTTGTACAGCACACACAGCTGTGCAGCTATGTAACTCTCAACCTTCCTTAAAGTAACACTTTATTTTGCTCCTCTCTGTGCTCATGTCCTTTCTTAGTTTTTCTCACCATTATTCTCAGTGGAATTTTCATAGTCTGTCTTTTAAAATATTTTCGACATGTATTCCACAAATTCCACATGTATTTTCAAATATAATTCTTGTATGTGTACATTTAAAAGATGAATATATGATCTCAAAACACGATACAAGGAGATACATGAAAAGTAGCAACCTCAAAGCTATGTAAAAATATAGCATGGTACTCTGAAAGCAGAGTCACAGTACAGTAGCTGCATCTATATATAAAGAAAAAAATTATCTGTATTTTCAAATACTGATTGTAGAATGTTGAAATTATAGTATAAAAAAATTTCTTGCTAACAATATGAAATGGACACATCAATATTAACAACTATGCCCAGTAAAAAAGCAAATGAGATGCTGAAGTAGAGCTATTGAGCCTAAGGTTGTAACGGTCAATTTGTTCTTAAATATGATGTTAATTTTTTTTTTCTTTTAAACTTGAACTGTTTCCTACAGGTAAGGAAGTTAGCATTTCTGGTACTGCTAGTCAGGTTTCTGTTTCTTGATAGCAACTCAGAGCAATACTCACTACAAGATCATTGGAATCTCACATAGCTGGAAAAGCAAGACTTCAAGATGAATTCTGAAATGCCACAGCCAGAGCATCACCCATGAAGGCCAATGGAACTTTTATTACCAGAGAATCTGTCCATTAAAATTCTGTAACGATACTTTTTCTTACTCTGTATAGAGAGTGAAACTCTAAGGTTGCTTTAAAATGACAAAACATTGTTTCAAACTCAGCAATAATTCTTGCAAGAATGTTCATGGGGCTGAGATGAAAACCAAACAACTGCAAAATGTTTCCACTCCTTTCCCTCTGAAAGTTTTGCTGCACTTTCCCCCTCTTCTATTTTAGCAATAAGGCTTCCAAACCTCTAGTTTCCTAAGAGGGATAATGGTACCTGATAGCAGCATAAAACCAAAAAACCCCCTAAACACATAGAAGGTACTTATCCATCCAGCCTCAAACAACTTAAATGAAATTATTTATGTACATGTATATATATATATATATATATATATAAAGTGAATATATTAAAGTACTTTTCAAATTTACAGCTTAGCCATTTACAGACCTTAAAAAGACCTGATGCGATTTGATTGTTGTATAGAGACATCATTCTCAAAACTATTTGAAGAAAAATATCGCAAATTATTGAGACAAGGCTGAGACATATTTTTATCTCATATCGATTAGTTGTGGAATAACCTTCAAAAGAAATCGTGGAAAACATTACAAAAAATCTCTGCAGTTTATGAGCATCCTACCTTTCTTTTGCGCAGTTTCACTTGACTGTTTGGATATTCTTGTGTGGTCAAATGATCCCTTACATGTAAACACTGAATGTCTTCTGCTGAGCTAACATTTGAAAGGCATTTGTTTCCAGGGGCCACTTGAGGTTCTGTGAAACCACTTTCATACAGACCATTTTCCACTGCCGGGATGAGAGAGAAAGGAGAAGATTGCATAAGAGAGTCACTGGATTCCAGTGCTGAGCAGAGTTGTCTATCACTGCTGGTGCATGATTCAGAAGAAATCCCACACTCTACCACATTAGACTCAGACTTTCCAAGCCCATCTTTAAAAGCATCAGATTTCCGGCGCTGTTGTGCAATTGCAGCAGTATGAAGCATCTGCTTCCCAGGCATAATAATTTCTTTCACATTTGGAGAATTAGAAAGACCTTCTTTCTCTACATCTACTACTTCATTTAAGCCTTCACAATTACAAAGCTCCAGGCTTTGGCCAGCGCTGCCACAGATCTCATCTTCCATCTCCTCTTTAGGAACTGTGTTACAGGCAGATTCCTTATTTATATCTCCAATTGTTACAGATGCGTCCGTTGCCTTGTTACTCTCTGTTGTTTGTTCCATCTCTATTAAGGAGCCTGCTCCATTTGAATTTGTTTCTTCATCTTTTGGTTCCCTTCCTAGATCACTAGTGTGGTAATCAGTATTATCCATGTTGAGTGCTGAAGAGTCATCATCGTCATCAGACACATGGACTAGAGTTTCTGTGCTGGCCTCCAGAAAATGCTCCTCATCCTCATGGTTGTCATTTTCATCCACCTCCTTTGAAACATTTCCCAGATGCTTTGCAGGGAAGCCAATCAGCTCTCCACTATAACAGTGTTCTGGAAAGGAAGCACATTTTTCTTTCTGGTCCACACTCAAAATTTCATCTTTTTCCATACTTGTCTGCAAGTTATCAGCTACAAGTCCGTGACGACATGCTGTATTATACTCCACAGACTCCAAAGCCAATCCCATCCACTGGGTCACGTGTTCTTCCCAGCTTTTTTTCCTGATTGCTAGAGACATGTCATAACAATTCAGCAGCAGGCTGCAATGTACCTTCCACAGAGGACCAGAGATGTCATGGCTGCTGTGCACTGCTCCAGAGGGAGAAAGGGTTTCTTCATTTTAACATCTGCAAGAAATAAAAAAAGGGCTGGTTATTGAACCAACTCCAAATCAAAATAAAAACAAAAATAAATAAAAAAAAAAAAGGAAAGGGAAGGAACAGTTTAAACAAAAGTGTAAAAGCAAGATAAGACTGCAGGACCAGAAGGACAGAAATTTAGAAGAGTGCTTTGTTTAAAGTTTTAATACTTTTCATACAAACCTTGGCATTAATCATAATTCAGTATAACTTTTTTTCTGATAACTGTCCAATATCAAGTAAACAAAAATGGTATAAACATGCACATGGAAAATCAAGTTGCTCCAGAGCCAGAATTTGACAGTATCTCTCTCTTCATCATGTCTGTCATAAGATATTATTTTCCATGGGTATAAATGGCATTATGTCCCATGATTGCTTCACACAAAAAAGTTACTTTGTATTTCTTCTTTTTCCAGGGATACCCTTGGAGTGCAGGACTTTGGCTGTTTCTCAAAGAGGTAGAGCAGAACTTGAGGGTTTTTCTGAATTTACTGAAGTTATAAACCACATAACTTATGAGTAGCTTTGGCCCATTCAATGGCTCTCATTTTCATTGTTATTGTTTCACTCTTTTCAGGGCAAGATGTAATTATAAGTGTTACATGAAACTGCAGTAGAAATCAGCTGTTGTGGAGTAAAAAAATATACAACCCTAGGAAAACTAATTTAAGATTTTGGCATATTCCTTACCACAAATACATAATGAAATCTGAAATAAAACCTTTGGTGAATGTATGCAGGATCTACTAGTGTGAGGAAGGCAGGGAATCCTTCTTTAGGATGTGGGTCTCCAGAAGGGCAGCTTGCAAGCCAGTATGGTTGTCCCTAGAAGTCCCGCTCCCCTTGACTGTCAGGCTCTTCCAGTGCCCGCTGTCGTTGCTTGATGATTTAGGTGGGTATTTTCCACAGACTGCTGTATCCAGTCTTGTGGATGATGGCATTTCAGATACATTAATCTTGTAACATTGAATGTATGAATTAGCACAAAGAAAATACCTCATCTTAATTTATGCATTGTAAAATCAAATTAAGAAGTTCTTTGTCAAATAACAAAGCAGAACTTCAGGCCCATAAAACAGCAGAGGTTCAAGAAACGATGCTTCTACTTTTCACTCCCTATATAAGAACTGTCAGCACCTAGCATGGACCTGCTTATTGATTTCAACAATAAAGAAGATTAAATACTGAGTTAATTCTGGGTGGTTTCAGTCTAGTAAGGCAAATTCTGATTGCCCACCAGGCCACAAAGCTGCCTTGACAAATCAAATGCCTGAAGGTATAAAAGTATTCATCTTGAAAGAAATGCAGAATTATGCCTGTGCAGCTGAACTTTTGTAAATTATGTCTTGACAGACTGACTTTCAGGATAGGGTTGTACATATTCCTAGAGCTTTACCTTCTTTGAGGATGGCAAGCTTCATTTCACATTCACATTTTCCACCTCTGTGGAGACTGTGCTTAAAAAGAAAATATATTGACAGAGTAAGAGAATTCCATGAACAAGTCATTAGCGTGTGGGAGGCTGAGGAAAATGGAAAATAACACACAAAGCCAGGCCAAAAAAAATTATCTGGTTTCAGAGGCAAAATTTGGTAGTAAGAGTTTAATACAACTTTAAGATTCTTCTTTCTTTTCTGGTTGAATATGAGAGGGAGACTTAAATAATGAAATACAGAGTCCAGCAATTGTATAAATTTGCATTCTTACTTTAACTTAATTTTACACATTTATCCTCCTACTATTTCTAAGTTTGCATGGTCCAAGATCACCACAGGGTGCATATCAATAATGACAATACTTTTAACCTCTGCTGCACCTTTTCCTGATGGAGCCCTACAGCTCCTCAGAAGCAATCAAATTATTTTTACAGTTCTGTTTTCTTTTGAACTCTGCAAAGCAGCAGGTTTACTAAAAGGGGCTCTTAAGATTTCTGCTGCACTCCATTAGCTTCTTGGAGTTGCACCCAGGTGTATTTATAGCTTCCCTCTTTCTTCCTCTACTAGGATGCCTACTAAACAGAAAATGACACACACTGCTCTGCCACATAGACAAACTTCTGAAAAAAACCAAGGAAGACACCAGTAATATTAAGTGTAAAAAGATGAAAGCGTCATGCAACTTCTTAATGACATAAATGCACCCATCTACCTCAGATTTAAGCTACTCCTAATGTGCAGAAGCTTGGTATTCAAAGAGTTAATGGGGGTGTGTGTTAATCTTGCTGCTGCTAAATGGATTTACACGTGTGCAGAAAGGGGAGAACAGATCCCTCACTGTTTTTCATTTTTGGGATGTGGAGAGTTATATTTCATGGGGGATGAAAAACAAATAAATTTTACTTTAGAAACCCTTCTGTTTTACTTGTGCTATCACTAGTTTTGGCTGCCTCATAGACTGCAGAAAAAAATACTAAATGGGAGAATATCAAATGCTTTGCTTGAAATGCAAGACAAATAAATATATGACAAGGGCACTTTCATTGTTCTCTAAAATATGGCCTTATGTTAGCACTGAGTATGAAAAATTTACCTTACATACTCCCCCTCTCCAGGTAGCTTCATCTTCCAGTTCCTAAAATTCTCTCATTCCCATGGTACTCAGAGGAGCCCATAGTTTGGTGGAAGTTTCCTCTCCTCTCCTCCCCTCTCTCTCTGCATTATCTGCTCAACAGTTAAGGGCCAATTTTTTCCTTTCTCTGCCTCTATATTCAGAATAAGATGTTTCCTTTGCACTCACATGAAGGCACACAGCCTGTGCCTTGGAGGATTCCCTACTCCAGACCTCCAAATAAGATTCATACTGTACTCCTGTCTCTGCCAGAGAACAAACAGCTCTACCACTTTGCAGAAGAAAGGGTTCCTGCCTTGATCACTGCTTTTCTGCTATTGCTGCTTACTTTTTTCTTGACGTGACATTTTCCTGACATTCTTTTCTCCTCTGAGAAATGCCCCTTTCAAGTCCACTTGTACTGTTCACCTTGGATAGAAGCATCCCTCTTTCTCTCTTTTCATCATTACCAAACCACAACTAGAAACCTTCATATCTGATTTATTCCAGATTTCCAAGATAGGCAGGTGAACTCTCAGAAGTCTGTTGAAATGTTTAGTAGAGTGAAAAGACTTGTTTGCTTGTCAAAGAATCTGTCAGTGTGATACAGTCTACTCTGCAGCTCCCATAATTAAGAATTGCATTTGCTTTTACCTTTCTGAAGGATAAGGTTTGAAACAAGATATGAATGATAAAGACTTCTCCTGGATAAAAAAAATCTTGATCCTGGGTGTGGTTTTAGAAATATTGGCAATATTGACTCAGTACAAGATTCTTGGCCAAAGGAAATGGAAGTGAGGTTTCGGTTGTCACACTGCAGAACAGTCCCCTTTGTCACTTAGGGTGACTAAGCTTAAGTGGCAGGAGAGTTTCAGATGGTGGCTGAGGCAGCGTAGCCTCTACTGTCCTGCCATTGGAATTCAGTTTTTGCTAATGCTTTACATTAATGCTTTTTTTTTTTTCCTGTGAAAAAAATAAGGCAAAGAAGTAGTTTATGAACTTACACAGAGATGAAAGACTGCTTCATTAAATTTTTTACATAGCAGGCATACATAAGCAACAGAGATCAAGCAGAAATATTTATTTTGTTATCATTATTTTATCTTTGTTGGTCTGTGACCCCAGTCAGCAAACTTTGTTTAAGGAAGTCTGAGTGAACAGGGTCTGTTTCCTATAAACTCATCTCACATCATCCTGGTCTGGCTTACATTCAGCTCTCTCACTAACTCCATACAAAGCTCTGAGACAGATTGTTGTTTACAAATAATTTGAGATAAAACATAAGCCTCTAGGTCCTCACTCAGCTAGTAATTTAAAATATCTCCTGTTTTAGAATTTACAATCCTTTCTTTTCTTGTTTCCTGGCTATATACCACCCTTTGCATTTTGCTAACACAGAGGCTCACCTTATCTGCAGTCGCTACATAAACTGCTTTTGTAGTGCATAGATATAGACTCTTCTATATCATGATGTCCTAAAACATATGAATATAAGGATGATTTGTTGTAGGGTAATTAATCTAGTGCACACCAGATGCATTTTTCTTTATTTCTACTATATATAAAATATAAATGTTTGAACAAAGAAATTTTTTGAAAATACAGCTTCATTCTAAAAATCAGAAGAGAAATGTACTTTTAAAACAAGTACGTTCTCAGAACAATATCATAAAACAGTTGAAAATTTTCCAATAAATTTTACTGGTCAGTTTTGCATGCGTATGCGTGTGATGCACTTAAATGTTATCAATGCAAACATAGGTCAGTTATGTAGCTGTTGCTGATTTTTGTACGGATAAACACAAACATAGCCCAAGAATGTCTTTTCACATCCTATTTTTTTTTTTTTTTGAGATCTCTTCCTGTTTGTTTTCACCACTGAATAAGTGAAAAGAAATATAAGTACAGTGTGTGTAGCAGTGAAAGGTGAATTGGAGCAATTGGAGCTTCTGTGAAACGGGAATAGCACATACTTTCTATTCCCTTTTTTCAGGAAAAGATAGGTAAGTCCTGCCTATCTTTTGCCTACAAGCAAGCATATTAAAACTGACTGACAGGTACATTGTAAATATGTCCCTGCTTTAGAAGTTATTTTTAAAGGACTGAAATCAATGCAATCCATGTAACTGTAGAGATGGAACAGCTAGCTAGAAACTGCTCACCTGTTTCTCTTCTGCTTCATTCTGCAGACCTTCAAGGCAAAACATAATTGAAGTGAATGGCAAAAATATTAAAGTCCTAAAACCTCTCTTTTCTTACACTTTGTAGATGGATTTTAATTCTGAGAAATTAAAACTAGCAGCAATGTTGGATACATAATGTTTAGGATCACCGATTGTCTCCTAAGGGAAGCTGCTGTCACCTGTGAGATAATGAATAGAAATTGTGCTAATAGTTGGACTCAGCTATAAATATCTAGATGGAAATTTTTCAGTGTCACACAGATAGGGAGACTTTCCAGAATCATTTATGATACAGTCTTAGGTGGGTAAGAACTGAATAATACATTGTTTCAGGTTACTAAAATTGTTATATCAGTATAATAGAAGTGCCAATTCCTAAAGTTTGCTTATTGAAGAAGAATGAGTAAGCAATGGCTAACATTTAGCCATTTCATTTTACATAAGTCAGATATGCTCATTATAGTTTGCTGTGAATGAAAATGTGTAATAATGTTAAGGCTGTCAACAACCTTTCTTTAAAAGACAGCTAACAAAATTGTGATTCTTTCCATCAGTATTATAAGGTATCAATATATTAGATGCTCCAAATTATAAAGTTGGTAAGTTCTTCATTCAGAGACATCCAAAGGCCTGCCTGTTTTGTAAAAATATTATTGGTTCCTAAGATATGAGCCCAAACTTTGTCAGCATACTTTGATTTATTGTTACAAAGCATAACACAGTTTCTTTACTTTCTATTTCTCTGCATCACCAGTGCTCATCATCATACAAAGAAGGGCTTGTACTTGTAGCCAACATATGATTACATGGGTTTTAGCTTGGTTGCTTTTGTATTTGGTTCATTTCCACTGCTGAGCCTCAGATCAGCTGAGCCTCTTTCCTCAAGGATGAGAAAGGGGAAATGACAGGATCCAACCTGATTCACAGTTATCCATTTATACCCAATTTAATTGTCAAATCAAAACCAATATAAAAGATTCTATAAAATAGCCAGGTATAGATTTTTGTACTATTTGGCATTGATGCATAATCAACAAACAGAGAAATACTATTTTTTCAAGTATTTATACTACTTTACTGTAATTTTTAAATACCATTTTAATATATTAATAATCAGAATTAAATTCTTACTAGCTCTTGTGATAATACATCCCTTTCATCGTAGCATCATTCCAGAGTTACAACAGCTGTTAAATTTATAACTAAAAGAGAAACAATGTCAAAAAGCATTTCTAGCATAGATTTTTTTAGAAAAAAATCAGAGCCAATGATACCTACCAATTCTGACCTGAGTCTGCTAGTCTTCAAAATTTAGTAGTCTGAAAGATATTATGCCACCTTGATTTCAACATAATATAAATCCCTTTCTTCTTTGGAATGATGAAAGTTATCTGACTACTACTTTTTGCACAAAGTTTTTCTTTCCCTAAAGGAATTTTAAAATTCCTTTTAAATTCCTTTTCCAAAATGGAGGTCTTGTATATGGAAATTGCACTGCCCTTACAATCCTCCCAAAAAACATTTCTGCTCTCTACCCCCAGAAAAATACAACATAGTTGGCAGATTCCTTACACCTCTGACTGGAAGTGTCTTGAAAAAGCAATATAAAATGAGACAAGGACATTTCATAAGACATGGTATCCCAGAAAACTCTGGCTATTATTTTTTTTTTTTTTTTTTTTTTTTTTTTTTTTTTTTTTTTTCCCCACGATGGAAGAAATTCCATTTACTAGCCAAATCCAGTAAAAAAACAATTTTCTATCTACAGGAGGTCCTTCTGAAAACAATATAAATTAATCAGATTGTATTCTCAATGCCACTATTTCCATTTAAAGAAAAGTGGCCGGTGCTTGCTTGAGCTATGAAATCCGAGACACTATGGACAATGGCTTTTGTCAACCAGTCTGCCTACTGGACTTTCCTGATGTAGAGAGGACTGAAAAGTATTTTTGGCTTTATTACAAATATACTTTGCACATAAAGAGCTGAAAATAATTTGGTCCCATCAATAAAGAGCCTAGAGAGAATGACTACTGAGATGGCTGTGCATTTTGGTGGGAATGTACATATAATATGGTCACTTGGGATTCCATTTTGATACACGTGTAAAAATGTACTGAAAGTAAACTGAGCAAGTATTTCCAGAATGTAACTGAAGATGTGAGAAGAAAAAAACAATCAAAATGGCTGCTGTTCGATGTATTTCTTTGAAACTGGAGAGAGAAATAATGTGTAGTGCACACTGAGTGGTTTGTAAATGCACTTGGACCCAATTAAGTCTGCCTCCTTCAAGTAAGAATGTAAAAATTTATTTTCCAGGCTGGTGAAATTAGGGAGAAAAAAGTCTTTGTCAGACCCAAACCTTGCAATTGACTGTTTTTCAATTTAACATTCTCATTTCAGAATTCTGAAAGCTTATCTTTCAAAGGACTGGTGTACAAGGTGTTTGTATATCACCCTCCTTTCTCTCTGCCTCTATAATACCCACAATGTAAATATGTCTTTAGTAGCTTTAAGTCCTTACTGAGCCATCCCACTGACATCCATCTTTGGAGAGATTTAAAACTTAAGCAGAGAAGACCCTGAGCAAGCTGGTCTGGTTGGCCTGGTTTTGAGTGAGGGGTTGGACCAGAGACCTCCAGAGGTTCATTCCTATTAGGACTGAAATCAAGATGTAGCATTTCTGGATATGCTGTTTCAATTGCTTTCAGCCTTATGTTGCTCCCTTATTGTACTTTTTCTTTTGTAAAAGGAACAGAATACCAACATGAAAAACCTCTCTTAATTATGCTTCTAGACAAACAAACAATTGAAAATGGAACCAGATGACTAAAATAAAAAAGGAGAATGCTCTAAAATGTATCTTCTTCCTAAGAAAAAAGAAAACTGTTCTTAAGATCCCTTCTTACTTCTGATACTGCCCTTTTCAGGAAAGCTTTTAATCAAAGTAGATAAACTTCAGCAAGAAAAGTCTTATTAAGGACAACATAAAAATATAATATAAAGATCAGCTTAAAATTTATGATAATTTTAAAAATATATTAATTTTTTTAAAATATATTAACTTTTATTTGCCATGTGGTTATCTTTCTTTTGTTCCACCACCTAAAGAATAATTTAAAAATTGATTTCACGATAAGAAATTTTAAATAATTACTATAAACATCACCTATTCAAAAACTGCCTACTCAAGCTGTTATCTTTGCTTTCAATTTTCTTTTGGAAGGGAATATATTTTGCTTTGTGTTACAGAGATCTTAATGAATTAGGCTCAAATATGCAAATTTATTTTGGTCTCTGATTATGGGATTTAACATGGAATTCAACAGGTACAACATTCAAAAGAATTTTGCAGGCACATAAATCTATGGTGAAGGAAAGTTTTTGACTAATATCTATTATATGAGTGTAATCACTTTGTCTAATTTTTCTCAAGGCTGTAGACATCAATTAATGAGCTTAATTGTTCCAAGAAGTCATCTGATATGATTACTTGGGCTATTTTCTTGTTTCAAATTAAGAATATCAACATTTCTGAAGGCTAAAAACTTCAGATGTTCATTTTCCATGTTCATTGTGTATATATCTATAAAATAATTTTCAGGATTTTTTAAAACAGTCCATTTCCTGTGAATTCTTTCTCTGGAACAACAATATCTTAAAAAGCAAAAACAGATTAGCACAACAGAGAAGTCAGACTGAGTAGAACCAGGAGATGAACAGTGATTTGTCTTCAGGACTTTTAAATGAGCCTCCAAAATCTAAAGGGCGGGCAGCTATCTGTGTCACATTTTCTTATAGTCTCTAAGAAACTTCAGAGTTAAATAAAAAAATACGTTCTAGGTTGTATTCTTTTGTCGACTCTTTAGTTCAACTCTCTCAGATGTATTCTCATCTGCAAGTGAGGCTAGGTGAGGTTATTATATTCTTTAAAACCCAGAAGACAGTGCTGCAGAAGAAAGCACTTGATATGGAATTATTATTTTTATTACTTGGCATTTACTCTTTTGTTTAACTAGAAAACTTGTCAATACCATCTACATACACACTTATCTGCAGGAGCAAGTATGGGAATACAGTGCATTAGAAGCCACTAATGCCAAATCCCTTGAGACATCAAAGTTCCAGGGCAAATTTCACAGGGGAAATGGAGACTCAGCTGTTCAGATTCCTCTCAGCTTCTCTTGTCCCACCACCTATCTACCACAGCTCTGCCACATCAGGGCAGAGAACTGAAGAACACTTGGCCATAAGCAAATGAGTGATCGTGACTTTAAAATACATCCCAGGAAATGCCCAAGGACAACTTGCTGCCCACCAGCTGTTCTCTGCCCATGTCCTCCACAACCCAGAGCCACTTCTGACTATCATAAAAGACTTTTTTCCAGCTGAATGGGAGTAAAAGACACAATTCTCAATCTGTTGCAGAGGAGATATTTGGCCCTGTTCTAGAATATTTACTGTTTTTTCACAATCTTCCACACCATAAAGTCATTTCATTACTCACCAACCATTTTAAAAAGGAAGAAAAAAAATTAGTAGAAGCACAGTTAAAAACCTTGCAAAACATGTGAACAGATGACTCCTGTATAGTTACCAATCTGGCCAATAAATATATGGAGCCTTAATGATGCACATAAGAAAGAATCTTTCATATTACTTATAAGCAACAGATGTCCCTTTCAAGTTCTTGCAAAGACAAAGGATACTATATTCATTGGCAGGAAAAATACTTCTGATGTCCATAACAATTTAATAATTAAATCACACCTCTACATGAAATAGCAGGAGCTCCATCCATGCATCAATTAAAGATGATATCCTAATTTTCCTCCTAAAATCTTTAACAGCAGATTATTGATATTTAATAGTTAAACACTTAGTAGGTTAAGGAAAAAACTGAGTAAATATTCATCTTCACCAAAAATTATAGTTAGCTGGCATTTATTGAGTCTTACTTTCCCTCTACTATCACAGCATACCCCAAGCTGCGTATCTAATCATAGGTTACTAAAAATAACCTAATTTAGCTACTGCCAAGAAATAAACCTTGGAATTTCATATGTAGAGTGTACACAATTAAGGCTGTATTGTCAATTATACCACAAATTTTGTCTAAGACTGAGACAAGGCTAGAAAGCCAAGAAGAGATATAACTGATATACCTACTGAAATGCTACTCATCATGATTACTGTTGGAGGGAAGGGAAAGGAAGGTGGGGGGAGAGAAAAAACATACCCCTAAATGCCCTCCCTGTTGGCAAATGAGGTGAAAAAAAGAAATCATTCACAAGTCTAACTTTCCTATTTAATGTCCATTAAAAAAAAAACAAACAAGAGCATGCAAATCTATTTATATATGAAGGTAAATAAAAAATGTTCAGCATATCAAGTACATTTTTAAAAGATGAAGAAAAATGCACAAGATTTTGTTATGGATCTGGCATAGCAGAACTAGCACAACCTACAACTAAACATACATTTTTAATGAATAAGTTTTTTACCTTCAGTTTCAGTGCTGAGATCCTGAATGCAGAAAGCTCCAGTGCTGGAAACTGCTTGTTTCTTTGCTGATTTTTCTTTTCTTTCCTCTCTTTTTTGTTTTGTTTTGTTTGGGTTTTTTTTGTTTTTGTTTGTTTGTTTGCTTTTGATAGTTTATAGATCAGAAAGAGTCCAAGATAGCCTTACCTAAATGAAGAGATTCTGGAGTTCAGGCATGACCTCCCTAAAATCTTTGGTCAATAGAAAAAAAAACCAAACAGCAAAAAACCTCACACAAAAACAAAACTGAGGAGCAAACAAACAAATCAGAGTCTAATTAGCCTATGCTAGTATAAAAGTTCAGATTTTGCTACTGAGATCATTTCTCCATTCGAAGCAGTTTTGCTCAATGTGTGATTCTAACAAAAACACCCTCTGCAGCTGGAGGGAGCCTTAGCTAAGCACGAGTCTGTCAAGCTTTTCCCAGTGACTTCTGTCTACTAAATTCAGACTGATGTTTTGTGAAAGGGGCCTCAACAACCAGGCCCAGATTGCCTGAAAAGTATTTCCTGCCTTTGAGAGAGAGGGAGAGGGAGCGGGAGAGAGAGAGCCAGCGAGCTGCCTGCCTGCCTGCGCCAGGGAGCGGGACAGGGAGAGAGCGCACAGAGATGCAGGAACGAAAAAAGACAACAAGATTGAGCATTTCAAGACATTCAGTTTAATACTGCTGGGCTATTTCTGTCGAGTGCAAAGATCTGCGCTACAGTTACGTAACATAAAAGTGTTTTCAAACCCCTCCCTTCTGTGTGGGTTTTCTTTTTTTCTCCATTGCAAAAATATTTTATGCCTCTCTAATATTTGCGCAAAGATAGCAGTTAAGCAGGACAACAGCAGAACGTCTCCGAAATGCCTGGTCTTTGTCACCAGGTAGTAAGAAACAGGGAAAGAACTACATGGTCTAAACTCGATTAGCCCATGGCATTGACAAAGAGCCTAGTGCTGTTCCAATGAGCGTCTGTATGCATGGTTAGATAGGTACCGTTTACACGCCCATGCTGAAATCACATTCCTACCCAAGAGAATAAGCTGGTTCTGAGCAAACGAATGCTAAAGTTTAAACACAGTCACATTGCAGGCAGTAGTATATGTTGCTTTACCTCTTCTGAGAATCCTCCAGGGTCACACAAATCCAGCTCTGCAAAAGCAAAAGGACAGACTCCATCTTGATCGTATTAGTATTTTGCTGACATAAAACACTTGTAACTACTTCGTTCCAGTTTGACAGGGTGCCTGAATCACGTCTCCAGAGTAACCCACAGCATCTACATCCTTTGCTCTATACAAATTTAGTGAATATCATGTTTATCTTTTCTGCTTTCTTCTGCCTCCTCTGAATGACTTCCTCTTAGCTGTTCCAGCCTGAGAACTTGGATTACCATTTGGCTTTGATTAAAACCAGATGGACAGTTCTGTGGAAGTTTGAGGGTAGGCTAATGGAAATGACGAGTATGGCTTTAATTAGTGTATCTATTAATAATAAATATTAGCTATTCATATAACAAATTCTATACTAGCAGAGACATGTAAAAAACTTCTTTAGGCACTCGTCTCGTATTTAGGTGAAATGAGTTACTCAATTTTTATTTCATTTCATTCTATATGAATCAATGATGATGTATGATTTTCAAACTACAGGATTAAGCCAACTGCTTTTTTCCTATTCTTTAAAGAGAGAAAGAAGCGTTGTTGCTGAGTTTAATCACATTCCCAGATGGGCCAGTCATACATCATTTACCTTCTGATGACCCCTTCAGCCAGTGTAAATCTTTTTATTAATTATTGCTCTGAGTAAATGATTTTGCTGTTACTGAACAGGTTATTGAATGGAATCTCCAGCCTTTGGCTGGCCTTCAGAGGGAGCTGTAGAGATGCAGAGGTAAGACACTGCATATGCTGTGCTACAAGAAATAATGCCTGGAATTTTAGTGACCAGATCTCCATTCAGGAGCCCTGCTACAAACTGGAACAGGGTATTTATTCTGAAAGAAGATAGGAAACCTTCATTATTACTAACTGCTGATACATGAGCTTTCTACCAGCCTCCAACAACTGCCTTTTAATTGTTTATATAATGCCTTCATTACCTCAAGTGAGTCTTCTTGAAGGCATTTCCCTGGTCAAAGAAAACCCAGCCCTGTAGAGCTGTCTTCAGCTCCCCCTAATACGGTCATATCTGGAGCTAATTTGTTAAGCTTCAGTTCCTCAGCATGTGGAACTTCGTGCTAAAGTCTGCTGGATTTGCTGAATGCGGCCTTTATTGTCATACATGCAGTTTTATATCTGCATTTTTCAGCCTTAACATTACACTATTAACCTTAAAAGTTAGTTGCAAAATTATGCAGGCCCAAATGGAAATGGGTTTGAAACTTTTCCCGGTAGCTTTCATGTACATGGACAGTGGAGGTAGAAAGCCTTAAGTGGGATGACTTACCAGCCTAAACTCTGCATCTTCAAAGGCAGAGCTCTTTGAAGCCCATAAAAGGCCCTGGTGTATGTGGTGGTAAACTCAGAACAGTTAGAAGTGCAACCCCAGAGGTAAATAACTTTTCAGAATTATTTTTAACTGTATTTGGCTAGCCCAAGATACAAATGTACAACTTTTGCTCTACTGTAAAGTGTGATTTATACTACTTTCCTGAAAGATTTCCAGATTGGAATTCATGGAATAAATTACAGGCTGTGAAGGAACACATTTTATTTGCAATTATGCAATTGCATAAATTGAATAATTTTTAAATTTATATTTATGGGATTCAAAATAACACAAAACCCCTTTAGCTTCCTTAAAGTTAACATTTGCTAAGAATGTTGATTTTTAAAATACCAAAAAAGTGATGACAAGTTGAAATACACTGTTCCAAAAAACACAGATATTTCAAGACAGATTTAATTTTTTTTTCTAATTATTTTTCTTCAGTTAAACTTCATTTAATGTTCCATTAGAAAGCTTTGCTTTCAATAAAATAAGGTGGGGATCTTCTCAGAAGCTGGTCACAAGAATAAGACAGAATAAAACATTTGCAAATGAAGACATTTTAAAGTATGAAATTATTAGGACATGGTCTGCTCTGTGAAACAGTTTCACAAAGACAACTTGGTCTCAAATATTCTAATGTCTGATGAATATAAAGACAAACCAGAAAAGAAGAATATTGTAGAAAATTTCTATCAATTTCCTGTCCATCTAAGGAAACTGGGTATGGGACGTCTCCTATATATCTTTACTTGCTATCACATCTATAGAAAGGAGAAGAATAATGAAAGATTAATATTGTTTGAATACTTATCCAAAGCTGCTTTAATAACATTTTTTAATGATAACAATTTGAAAAAAGCATGTAGCAGTATTTTATGGTGCAAATGGAAAATAAAGAGCACGTGAAATCAGAACATAAAAGTCAGAAAGTTTTCTGTTCAACATTCTATAGAACTGAAAAATCAAATAGAAGAATGAGGGAGTAATGAGAAACAAGGAGATTGACTAATGAGACAAAGTAATAGCACTGCTGTACTTCACATCCAGTGATAAAATACGCTTCATTTGCAGTCATCTTCCCTATGCTAAAATGCTACAATGTAGCTCCTTTCCATTTCTGAGTTTAAATCAATCACAAAGATGGTCTTTGTTGGTACCTCTTGAAGCACAGAAAAGCATATGGCTCACAGCTAGGCCATATATAATTCATAGAGTCCATATAATTCAGGTATTCAGACAACTCTGATTTCTGTTTTGGTAATGTTAGTTAAGAATTATATACTATACTATTATGGTACCTAGATATCTAAATATTTAAATATCTAGAAATATGAATAAAATTTAAATTTAATTTAAAGGATATATAGAAATAATTATAAACCAAAAATAATGTAGAAAAATTTATAATTTATAATGTTATTTAGAAATTAATATAAATATTTTTAGTCATATTAGTATATGCCATGACATATTATGGAAATATGCTAAGATGCTATTAAGAAAAATTAAAAGTATTCCAGCAATTTCTTTTGTACCAGTATTCAGATATTAGTATAAAGCACATAGGGATATTTTCAGCTGGTCTTTATTTGTTTGAAGTTGTGACTCTTCCTTCTAGACCTAGAACTACACATAGTGGTAGAGCTTTTCCATAACTCAGTTCTTCAGAGGCTGCAGATGTTTAAAAAAAAATACAAACAAACAAACAAAACAAAAACCAAAACCCCACAATGTAGGCATGGATAGGTATGGTTTATTGTGTGCAAAATTAAAACTTCTTCAGTGAAATAGAATGGGGTTTGTGGACTAACCCCATCTCTTTCTGTGCTTAGAAAGCAGTTATGCTGAGAAAATAATATGCATTAAGAAAAAAATAGAAAAGCACCTGGTGTGTTACTCACATTTGTTTTATGCAATGGAAGCTATCAAATGCCTTGTCGAAAACCATGAAAGATTTATGAACAGCTCATTCTTTTTTTTTTTTTTTTTTTTTTTTCCTAAAGAAGACTATAGTTAAACTTGAGATATTTCCCCAAATGACTGAAGTATAAGAAAAAAAAATGATTATATTTAAGTACACCTGGAAACTGCTGAAAGTAAAAGACGACAGAGGGAGACAGCTCTACTAGAAGTTTCAATATTTGCCTTTGCTTCGATGTAGAATTATCTTGAAATATTTCATACTCTCATATTTCAAGCTGTATCAAATATAATATTTTGTTCATGCTAACACATTTAATTAAGATGTTTTGGATTAAATCATTATGGATAAAACACAAGAGGAAGCAAAGGAAAGAATGAGAAGCACTCGTCAGACATACACAGCTGGCATAACAGAGAGGCTGGGAGCAGTGGAGAGGTACAAAAGAAACCTGGATTTCATGTGGTTGTTGAGACATGAGCATGAGTCCTGCATCTTTCCTAGGTCTCAGTGCACTGGATTAGAGTGAAAATGTGTTGGCATGAAGAAGCTTAAAAAATGCTCTTTACAATTTGCCAGTACAAATAACTTTAAAATGGTTGTTTCAGAAAAATGACACTCATTTGAATATGTTAAGGCTACATCTGTATGCAAAACTCTTCACTGCCAAGACTTGATGAATAGGATGTAATTGGAACTACTTGAGAAATGTCCTTATCAGCCTCCATGTCTGTGTGCATCACTATGAGAAACAATGTAACATTAAAAAAAAACCAACAAACTGACAAAGCAGAACACTTCCAAATAAACCGTTCATTTGGAATTTGCTAATGACATTTCTGCAGTTTGGAATATTGAATAATAATTATCAAAAAACCCTAAATTTCTCAAAAATTCACATAGAAACATTTAGATCACAGCTTAAAAGCCTTTAGTTTTGCATGTGCTTGTATTCCTTTCTATTCTCAGTAACATGTTAGAAAAGATGATCGTTAAGCAGTTAAGGGGTAAGAAGAAAGTTAACGCCATTGTGTTTTTCATGCAAAGATCTTAATTTTTCCAGAGGATAACCTAAAATCTGAAGCTTTTTCTTAGGCAGATACAAGCAGCAAAATAATATGATAAATGAGGATTAACATTGATTAAAAGAATAAAATTACTCCCAAAATGAGTTGATGATAATCATCATGCAGTTCACCTATTTTTAGTGCTGTTTGTTTCACTTCCTGTTTATGACTTTTTGATCATTCAGATTCAAGTTTGAAGGATCAAAAGAAGGGTTTTGTTTACAATATATTAAGCTATTTAAAGAATGTTTGTCAGAGTTGCTTACATTTTCCCTGACATGGAAAGATAACCATTGGTCCAAGCATATCTCCTATGCAATCTTCAAATATTGGTAGGAATTTCTGTGTTAGTATTTTTAAAACTTTTCTTCATTAATTTTAATCTGAAATATTTTCAGGTTATTTTAGTAGGGGGAAGCATTTTAAAAACCTAAAAGGTGGATGCAATTCATGTTCTAAGGGCAATGAACCTTTCACACATTAGCTCTCAAGCAAGCCTGTTAGTGGACAGGTTGGATAATGAACACACCTTTACTTGTGTTGGCAAACTGATGACAAAAACAATTACTGCGTTCTACAACTTCATGTTTCTAGATAAGTTCAAGAAGACATTGCAAGTTATTTGCTTCATACTGCTACACAATTATGTAAACTGAAGTTAAGCCACAGTTTCAAGACCTAATTGAAGAATGAGCGGTTCCAGCCTCACTGGAATATGCTATCCAGATTTTAGCCTGACTTCTACCTTTTAGTAATCAATCAGTGTAGCTGTCATAACTTGGCAAGGAACTCAGAAATCTGTGTACTGCTGTACTATAACATTTCCTGTTGTGAATCCTTTGTCTCTTCTATTCCGCTGATATCTTTCAAAAAATTATTAATTTTTTAAGTCAAGCCTCTGTGAAGACAGTTTTTATTTCCAAGACCACAAATTTCAAGCAAAAGTAAGGAAGGAAGAAGTAAATTACAGCCCTCTGTTTTCAAGTACTGTAAAAAGGTACTGTGGTTACAAAATTAGCTTAAAATGATTGCATGGGTGTGGGTGGCGCGTTTGATTTCCAGTGAGCTGACAGGCACTGATAAAGCATGATAAATACATGCTTACTATGGTAAATATTAAGGAAGGTGACATTAAATTTTAGGTATGACTAGACAATATTCGGTCAGGTTCTTCAATATTCTTCAGCTCCCACTGAAGACAATTGTCTCCTTAAATCTCATTTATATGAATGTTCTTGGAAGGACATTGAAGTACATTTACTTTAGGAGTCACGTTTTGTTGTTACTGTTCTTTTGATAGGATCAAAACAGCTTCATTAAACTCAGGGGAGATACTTCAATTTACAGCTGTTAAGAATGTGGCCCATTTGTTCCAGACTTGTGCAAGCCATTTGGATTCATCCTTCCTAATTGCTTTCAGACCTGTGGGATAACACAATCACTCAGTGGATGTGTCTCTTCAGGATAACCTACATGAGACATTTTAGACCTACAGTCGCAGAATTATTTAGGTTGGAAAAGACCTTTAAAAACATCAAGTCCAACCTTGAACCTGGCACTGCCTAGTCTACCACTAAGCACCACATCTACAGGTCTTCTAAATACCTACAGGGGTGGCAACTCTGCCATTTCTCTGAACAGCCTGTTTCAGTGCTTGAAAACCCTTTCAATGAAGAAATTTTTCTCAAAGTCCAATCTGCAACTCCCCTGGTGCAGCTTGAGGCCATTTCCTCTCATCCTTTAATGATTTGTTGCTGCTTTTTTATCTCTGTATTTCTATTTAGTGTTAATTATTTTACTTTTGTCCCCCTATTCAAAGTGGAATCTAAGAACATAAAAGCTGTTGGTCCCACTTCCTAAACCTTCTTTTCTGTGGCTGAATGCATAAGAGCATTCAATAACATCCAGGACCACATAATTTTCTCTCATTGTACTAACATGTAAGTTTACAGTGGGTGAATGGAGAAACAGAGGGCCCTCTGCACATATTCTGTGAGTGCTTACAGTGAAAAACTATGGCAGCAGGTTTCTTCCTGTAAATTAATCTGAATATATTACATGAGTAGCAAAAGTCATTAACAAGTACAGGAAATGCTTAGCACAAAGTCTTATGAGCCATGAGGTTCAGCCAGGTGTATTTCAACAGTGTTCATAAGACTTTCTGCTGTGTATAAAGGGAAGGGACAAGAAAACTGAAGCCTTCATCAGCCTGTAGACTATTTGCAAAATAGTGGATTATGAACAGAAAAGTAAACCCACTGTATATTAGATTGCTATTGCTATTTTTGTTTTCCTTACTCAGCATAAGTGCATAATATTCTTATGCTGCAACTGTCTGTAGTAATGTCTTGTAATGATGTTAACCATATCTAATGGAAAGGTTTCTACATGCATTATAAGGCTATTAAAACCATTCAGCTATTTCCAGAAAGAATTAAAAATTCATGGGTCATCACCTTTAGTTGACTGTGTCCCTTAACCTCATCATGGTCAATGGATAATTGCTGAAAATGCTGAAATTTTTTCTAGCTGTTTCCATCTTCACATGTGACCCTGAATGAAATATCAAACACTGAGAAACAAGATTGTAATGGTAATGTATAACAAAGACTATTGCTAGATTAATCAGTTACTGCATGCCTATCAATGAAGAAAGTTATTTGTAAACCACTACAGAACATTAAAATGATAACTAAATATGCATTTAACAACAAAACCAGTTTTTTGGTGAATATTATTAGCCAAAGACCATGACAAACTACTCATTATTGTTCATTATTCATTTTGTGTCAGAGCTTAAGATCAGAAAATTAAGGCAAAAATGCTATACAAAATTATACATTAAAATATATATGTCAAGTCTTCTGTTCACAATGATCTATCTGCAACCATCTATTGATTTCATATGCAGCCACTTCAAGCCACTTTTCATACTGAGTGACAAAGAATTAAGGAGAGCCATGCAAATGAACTAAAGATCACTTATGTCTACATCTTAACTCAGGGGATGTCCAGAGAAGTTATGTTATGTGGAGGATGGACACTGGACTCAGCCTTTCAAAATGCAAAAGCATAAAATATTTATTACTTCAGTACTGCTGTTATGGAGAACTTGACACAACATTATACACTTCTGGGGGAATCTACATTTTTTTTTTTAATTGTCTATGGGATACTCTTCAGCTGTTGTTCAGCTGCTAAAAAAACCAACCAATGAAAAACAAAACCAAAACAAACCGAAACAAACCAACCCAAAACTGTATTGTACTGACTTATTTCTGGCTTCAGTAATGTTAATATACTTTCCAGATTAGCCCTCAAACCACTGAAACACATGATTTTAAGATGCACATCTAGCTGAAAATGTTGTGCAATTGTCTGGTTTCAGCCTACACAGCATAAAATGACAAGGTTATTTGGATATATACACACTGTTTAACATTTCCACAGAATATATAAAGTCTGTGCAGTCTACCTTTATTTTGCATTTTGCAAAATACCTTAAAAATTTGCTTTTTCGATACCATATTTCATTCCATTAAAAATCCATTTCATCTTTAGAGCCAACAAGAAAATATTTACAGTAGTACTGTGTTCTTAAAAGAAAACAAGAAAGGCTGTTTGCTTCTTCAGAAAATACTTGGGAGACATAAATATAATTATCACTGTTTTCTTGTAGAAACCACTGATTACTCAAAATAAAGTTAGACTTTCCAAACAATAGGGAATTATTGGATTACTTCAGACAGATTCCTTTCTGGTGTCAATTTATTTAGTGTCCTTAACCTTAGTCGCGTTGTGCTGCCTTAAAACAGTTTGCATAATCATTAGAAGAAATTTATTACTTGATAAGTTTCCATGTACATGGCAGCATGAATAATCAGATATGATGACTGAACAATCTATCTATAGGAAATAAAACATCCACTGAGCTTGAAATGTAAGTTTTGAATCCACAAAAACCAGCATGGATACATCCACTGAGAGTTCCAGGCTTCCAAATGGATAAATTTACATTCCAGAAATATATTTAATTTGGGCCAAACATATTTATAGCTTTAATGTATTTATAGCTATAATGCTGTACTTACTGAGTCAAATTTAGGAGTTACTGCCTCAAAGATGAAGATTTCTGTGTTTTTAGAGAAAGTTGGGGAAAATATTAATATATTTTTTTCTAAAAAAAATCCTTCTGGAATTTGCATTTTTACATAGCAGGAATCTTTCAACAAAAGGTGCAAATGGCTATTAAACAAAAGAAAAAAAATTTAAAAATTTAAAATGACTGGAGACATTCTGTGTAGGTAGAATATGAGAATATGGCTTGTAACCTCTGAGTACAGGTACACACATTCTATAAAATACATTTCTTATAGAAAATCAGTTATTTGTGGCAGCTAGATTTATTTAGACATATTTGTACACTGAAGCATGTACCAACTCTATGTTTATGAGTGGCAACTGATAAATCCTTGCTTTACCAAGGTCTACAAGATCTTGTGGTTTATTGTCTTGGACCCCATTATGTCACATTGGTGGGCATTTTTGAGTGATAAAAGTAAACGTGCAGAGAGAAATAGCCAAATCTATATGACATACACTTCAGATATTTTGTTTCTTCTAACTAGTGCTAGCAGGGTGCTCCATGTGATGCAGTTGTTTCATGCCCAAGGGGGATGGTCCTTGAGCTGGCACTGTAATGTGATGCAAAATATAGTAAATGATGATGACTGGGAGATTTGCAAATATGTGCCTGATTTGCACTAATCTACTAACATAGATGTATGAGGAGCCTGGGGAAAAAAAAAAAACACGCACAAAAAACCAACCAACCAACCCAAAAAAAAACCCACAAAAAACCCCCAAAAGACCCCCAAGCCCCCTTAAACAAATAACCTGTCTTAAGGCAAGTTTTGTTGTTTTTTTCAGGGCAGGAGGAAGCTTCTCTTTTATTGATCTGGATTAGATGTCAGGGTGATTTGCTAATTTGTCTTGAAAGATGCAATTTTTAACTTCATTATAATTACCAGTATGATGTTTTTCACGAAAAATGCATTGATGACTCTTAGTACAAAATAAGATCATATTCAGCTTTCATCTTGAAGGGTTTCCGGTTCCCTTTTTGCAGAATAAATATTCTATTCATCCCTCTCTGATTCTTTCTTCCTCTTTCCATTCTTGATATTTTCATTGGAAATATTTGGTTCTTGCATGGTATTTAAAAATAGAGTACATTTCTCAGAATTTAGCTTAGTAAGACAGTTTTTCCCTCTCTCTCAGATTTCCTACTTTTCTTAGTCTGACTACCATGATTGTTCAGAGCTTCCCAGCTGCTACTCCTTCTAGAAATGGCAAAAATGACAATGATAAAGACTGTTTTCACAGCTTTTTTCAAGGCCACTTGTTTAACTTGAACAAAACAAGGATAAGCACAACAGTAGGCTTTGAGTTTATGCAAAATCTGAAAAAAAAAGATTGTTCCTCAGGGAGAACTGAGCTCAAAGTACAACGGACAAAATAAATAAAACGTACTGGAGAAAATAATAGTATTGTATCCAATTTGTTTCTCATTATGAGAATGAGATTATTCAAAGATTTGAAGGCAACAGAAACTTAAGATAAACAGAAAAAAGATGCTGTTTTATTCCCATACTTCATCATTTATCAGAACAACTCCAATTAGTGATTCTATATAAACACAAATGTTTAAGTTGCAGAAAACCTCCCTGCTGAGCTAATTAGATAGCTCTGGAATTTGGTCTTTAGAACACAAGTTTATACTAAACCAACGCAGATTCAAACAAAATTAACATTAGCACATAGTGCAACTCAGCATTCCTTGTAAAGTCCTATTAAAGTAGGACTTATAATGCTTATCATTACCTGATTTACTAATTAGATTTCTCTAAAGGACAAAGGTGCAAGGAGACTAGAAAAGGAAAATGAATCGTGGCCTGAAAGAGGGGGAAAATTAAAAAAGTATATTTTTGCTAGGTGACTTATTAGAAGAAGATAATGAAAAGATACCTGAAAAATGGTGACAATCACAGTAAATATTTAGGATGAAGACCAAAGATTAGTAATAGCATAAATAAAAAAGACACCGGTTATATATTTTTAAAAGCAAGCTAAAAATTGGTAAAATTTAAAGGAAGAAAAAAAGAATATACGCTGTATCAAGATCTGTGGACTCAAGAAGAAGTTGTGCTCACCTAAAACTGGTGTGAATCAGACTTGAAGTTTCAGCTGAGGACATATTCCAAGCAAAGGAAATCAACTGTTTTTGCTCTGCCTCCCATGATAAACAGAGGTTTAAAGGATACATAAGAGAAATAAGATATGCTTTACCAAGAGATTAGGTTAACCAAAATGCAAATTTTGAATAACATTTTTTTTGGCATTTGAGTAATAAAAGAAGAATAATGCAAGATTATTAACGTTTGATAGGAGCTCAATGCCCATGCCATTCACTCTATACTAGATGTTAAGATTAATTTACAAACTAGAGAAAGGAGAGATTACAGCCATCTTTTCAGAGAGAAAGGAAGACGTGGAATGTTTTCTGGACATCATACAGATTTTCAAGCACAATTTATATAAGCTCGAAGTGACAAATATGGCAAAGGGATGTATTCTTATGCTTTTGCATCAAGATTCTATTGCAAGTTGCTTCCTCTATTCACCTGTTTAGTCACATAGAAACACATATGAAGGTAAGGTATATCAAACACTTCCATATCCACTGGTGTTTTTGTTGCTATTGTCTTTAATAAATCAAATTTTGCATTAGAAAAGGCCAGTGGTTTTGTACTAGGCATGAATTCTTGTCTATCTACCCAAGATCAATGACTGAATCTTTTGTCCTGGGCACCCTGTTTTCAGCGAACTCACCTAAAATTAAAAGTAGAGCACTTAACAGGGGTTGTGCAAAATTGTGACATTAATCTAAGGGAGATTCAAAGAAGAGCATGAATGGAACACTGAAGTATGCTTTTCTGCATACCTAGGTAACCCACAGAGACCACTAGGTATAATTTGCAAAGATCAAAGAGATTTTGTATATCCTTTTCCCATCTTGCAGTTAGGAAGGACATAGAGTTGTTACACAGAACTTTGTGTTTTGGAGAGGTGTCCTTGATACACAGTGACCCTTGTGATTAAAATAGTTTGAGAAAACTCATGAGGACAAATTCTTCATCAATGTGCTAGCTCTGTATTATACCACAAAACCATTAAACTTGAAGAAAAAGTTAAAATAGAAAAAAATAGAAAAATGTTATATCTTTGTCTGTGTGAGTGGATTAAATGCAAGCAGTATGATGAGTTAGAAATGCTCAGGATATGCTTGCCTACAATTGGTATATTTCATGATGCAATTTATAAAGTTATTGCTCTCGCAGATTACATATTCATTTTATCAACATGAAAGGATGTTAACAAATAATTGTACATTTTAGTCAGTGCTACACTTTTGGTGATACTTCCTATACTCCTGGTCTTCCTGACTTCCTGAAGTGCAAGGACTAAGGAGGGAAAATCCCATTTCCAAAGAATGAAAGGGAAAAAATCTGCAAATCATTATTGCCAAGCGTGACACAGAACTGCTAAGAAGCAGGGTTCATAAAGGAGAGCAACTAGAGAAACTAATTAAGAATGGCATATAAAGGAAAGACAGGCAAGTTCCTTCTGAAAAAAAGTAGTGATTCAAAGTAAACTCCACACCAACTATAACTGGAACTGTACCATTTGAAATATTGCAGCATCTCAATAACAGCCTTGTTAAATATGAGCTATATGTAATATTCTACATTTCCCTCTGTCACTTCAATTTTATAATCTAAAGCTCAACTCCTTAAATCATTGGAATAAATATGGGTTTGTTGTGGGTTATTTTTGTTGGTAAGGGATTTTTATTTATTTTTGTTTGGTTGGTCTGGTTTTGTTTGGTTTGGTTTTCTTGGTTTTGCTGTTTTTTTCTCTAGGTTGAGTAAGTCAGAGAAAACTGTTAAATCTGTAATATTTTAGTTTTGAAGAGTTAAGCATTCCAAGAAACACAAATTCTAAGATTTGCAAATCTGAAGACTTTAAACTTTAATATTAAGATAATATTAAAATCTAGAAAGAGTTATATACTCTAATTGATTTGTGTCACAGTTATAAATTAATGCAGTGATATACAGCAGTGACAACTCAAGCCAAGTTACAAAAACAATTTTCTCCATTAAATACATCTATTCAGTTAGCAACATGCATAACTGAATTTCTCCCTCAGTATTTAATTACAGTTGAGAAATTAAACCTCATGAACAGATGGGAAAATTCATATATCATACATGGTCTGAGAAAACTAGAAAAATGAGCCAGTCTGCATGATGAACAACTGATTTGTTACAAGTTCTGTGTTTGAGTCTAAACACTTCCTCAGCTCAAAATTTCCCATTTCAGCAGAATTCAACTTGGAATTCAGCACATATAAAGCCTATTTAAAAAACGAAACTTCTGGAAGATTAGGAAATACATTCCAACAGATGAAATAAACATAATGAACTCCCAATACTTTCTCTAGAAACACATGAAATTTCTGGGAGAGCTTTCCTTCTGAAAGGTTTATTTCCCATCTTGATCTCTGGGTTTTGTGCTTGTTGGGTTTTTTTGTTTGGTTGGTTTGGGGTGTTTTTTTTTTATTTATTTGTTGGGGTTTTTTTGTAGGTTCTATGTATCACTATTAAAAATTCAGAATACTTAGGCTCTCTTTCTTCTTCATTTTAATTGAATTTCTGAGTGATGGTGCACAACCAGTGATAAGTTTTTAATGATGACAGATAGTTAATACCAGGCATGTCCAGTTGAAGGAAAAAAAAAGACGAAGTAAAAACCAAAATGCCACATACAGAATCATTTCCCCCTCCATTCCTCCCCAAACACATCTATTCCAAGAAGATCATAATTTTAAATACCCACCTAAACTATGCCAGTGTGGTTTTGTGGTTTAATATACTATAGTATGTGGAAGGTGAAATGGAGCTATAGCAAATATTTGTCTGTATGTTCTCAAAAAGTTAAATATATACTTGGATCCCTCTTCTTTACTAAGTCTTTCCAAAGCCCATCATCAGAAAATACCGGATGATGAGCTCACAAGTGAGCCTACACATATCTATTTATCTGGATCTCCTCCCTCTCCCTATTTGCTCTATAGAAGTCCAAAAAGCTCATGTACCAGTAACTTGTGGGTAGTGCCCATGCTCTTTAGGAAGTAGCACACACATCTGTGACTAATATCCAGATCATTCCATTTGTTGGATCCAAGACAATAAAAACAGTGGATGAAGTTTAAAGAATTTGGTTGAGGATTTGTGGGTGGCCTGTCAGTATGACTAAGATTCAGTCACTTTCTAGCTGCTTCAAATAAACTTCAGTCTGACTGGTCAGAGTCCCATGTGATCAATATGAAAAAAGTGGAAAATACTAAGGCCCCCCAGCCCCCCCCAAAAAACCCTGAATCAAAAACAAACAAACAAATCACCAACCTACCCCATGAGATTTTAAACATATTCCTATTCCTGGATAGGTTACTCTTGATAACCCTTCTCAAAGTCATACAAGCCAAAAAAGCAGAGAGTGGAGCTGGTTTATTTGTGTGTTGTTGTCAAAAGATTGTCAGCAAATTGACAGGAATTCAACGAAAAAAAGGCAAAAATTACAAAGGAAGCTGTAAATATTAAGAGAAAATTAGAGCTAGGTGTTTATCTTTGCTACCAGACAAATGCATAAGCAATGTGGAGTTCTAAAACATTAGCTACAAGCTAAGAAAACGTAGAGGGACTATTCCAAAATGAAGTAGGTATTGATAGGTCATCATTAATTTATTAAGAATGATGAGGAACCCAAGAAAGATAGAATCCATTAATATAAAAGGAGACATCTACAATGTATAGTTTTAAAACCCCCCCACAAAACACAAATTCTTAAAGAACCATCCTGAACCTAGGCAGCCCACCAGTACGGTGTGGCACACTCAGCAGCATTGTAGTGAAGCAGATGGCATTTGAAGCTGAGTTACCATGAGATCAGCAGAAAACTCAAACTGATTCTCTGCATGCACTGTGAAACACTTCAGCTGCTCTGCCACTACATCCCACAGGCATATATGAAATCACACAGGAAACGAAATATAAATATGTTTAAATTTACATGAAGACATAGCCAGGTGTAGACAGCTTGTTCTCTCAGTTCAGATATCACATAGTTCTATTAACAAGTTTATACTGTGTCTAAAAGAGGAGGAAGCCTATAGGATATGAAAGTGATGCTTACTGGTGTTTGTGCATCCTGCAGCTGTCATCCAGTAGCTCTTTATATCCCTGTGGATTAATCTATCTACCTACCAGTGCAGTCTCTGATCTTTGGGGATAATAAGAATTGGATGCCACCTGTATTTTACATGTTGGTTTACAGCCAAAACTAGAATATGAGGGATGCCTGCTCTAAAAGCAAACATTAAGTTTCAGATGAATCTGCAACTGAACTTTCTAACCTTAACTGCAGATAAATTTCCACACACTCTATGAACAGTCAGATTCAGTAAGCTCCTGAAATGAAACAGAACAATTAGAACAGATTTAAGACAGCTGCTAATGGATGGGGTCATAACCAGGATATAATTTATTGCCAAATCAAAAGCAATAATTTGAACAAGAATGAGAATCTAGCCTTAAAAATGTCCACACAATCCACCCACATTAAGAAGATTTTGCTGCAACACAGACTGCAGGTTGAGGTTTGGGCAGATATGACCAATTTAGGCAAAGGAAGAAAACATGAAGACAGGATCTGCTGACTTTGAAGAGGAAAAATTGACTAAGGGCCAAGACTTCCCTGCTCTGTAAGAGCCTGTACCATGAAGCTGAAAGTGGACATGACTACCCACTTCACTGCTTGTGTCAGATGGGAGTGAGTTATCTTTTGCTTTAACAGACTTTATTATAAGTGAGTGGCCTTCAGCTAAGTGAATGCCTCTCATTTATTTTTCCAGATTATACTCTGAAAACTACCACAGCAGATTCCACGTGGTAAAAGTGGTAAAAATAGCAGCTAGATTGCACGATTTACATAGAATCATGTTCATTCTGTGCACACTAAGAAGTTCTCTGCCTGAAACTAAGCAATAGCTTCATAAAGTGCTCTCATCTGCCCTTATCTCTTTTCCTGATATTATTTTTACAGCAATTCATTACTGCTCTCCTGCTTTCTCAAACTGACCAGTTTCACAGTAATATTTACTACCATGCTGTACATCCTACCTATCCTTGGCACTGTGTTTTTGCATCTATTCAAACTTAAAAACAAGATCATCTTTGATCAGAGGGCAAATTAATTTTATGAAGCAGGGTTGAGTATTAATGTTTTACAATACATGAAAGACATGGCATATAAACTCTTTAAATAGTATTTTCTCTGCATGTTTTAATTGCAACATTTCAGACACAAGATATTCTCCCCCAGTGGAGGACTTACATTAATTTATTAATAAAACCTGCTGACAACAGTAAGGTCTGAATACATTGAACATTTGGGCCAAATGGCCCAAATAATGCAGTTCACCTCTCGGTCTCTGCAGTTTCACTGTGGGTAAATTGACACATTTCATGAGGAATGTATTCAGATGTGTATGTGCATAAGGTGTAGCAAGCATGTTATTGGATGTTTTATTTAAACTATCCAAAACAGAGTATGATGTCCTCCTTAAAACCTAGAAAACATCAGGAGATTGTGAAACTCTAATCAGTCTGCCATGTTCTTAACAAATTTTCAAGCATTTGGTCAACAACTCTTGAGGACATCTATCTTCAAGTCATGTTGAACTCCTGATAAGCTTTTAAGCTGAGTTTCCCTGAATGTTGAACATCCAGTCCCATTTCTTCCTTCCTCAAATTTCTTGCCAAGGATCTATTAGGACCTGTAGGCAAATTGACCTGCACTATAACAAGGAAGTCAGGACTCAGCCTTCTAGGGTTTATATACATAATTTAGTAAATAAAAGATCAAAAAGCGCATGGAAAGGAACATATTGCTTTTAGTCTCTTGCATCACTGGGGACCAGCTATGTGATGTCCTAAGGATTAGGAGAAACTCTTACATTACATTGATTCGTGGGGGTTATTTTTTTGCATTACACAGAATCCACACACAAGTAGTTATCCTCTGGTATAGGTTCTACCTTTATTTGGTTGCAAAATACTTGCAAAGATATTACATTGCTTTGCAGTTCTGAGGGGACCTCTGTTCAGATCATAAGCAAAGGACATTTTGTTATCCTGAATTTTTGCAGCTGCTGTTGGTCACCTCAGCTATGTGGCACAGAAGCTTCCTATTCATATGTTTGCCTCCTGAGCTCAGAAAAAGGGACCCTAAAGAATTAAAAAAAAAAACCTCCCAAAGGAAGTGATATATAAGTGGTGTCTTCCCCAATGCTAGAATAATCGCCCACAATACTACCAAAACTGGAGAATTCCCTAGCAGATTGTTAGTTTGTAGAGCTAATGCTAGAGAGTAGTGTATTTACATTCAGCAAAGATACATTATTTCTTTATCCCATTGAAAATGATGTGCAGGCTTCCACAAGAGATGACTAAAGGGTTGGTGAGTCAGGTCTGGCTACCTGTTCTGATATTTACCAAAGTGCAGCAATTCCAGGAACTCCAGGTCTTTAATAGGACAAAGAAGCACAAGATTGCTTAGATGGTGCCGAACACTTAATATGGAGGACACCACAGTACAGACATCATAAAAAGACACAACTGTATGGACAGTGTTGAACTAACTCACAGCCTTTAGCTCATTGCTGATTAGATCATCTCTGCCCACTGCCATCTTGTATATGTTCAGTCCTGTTCTACTGGATGGCTTTTAGCATAACGTGGCCAGTCATGGAGCCCCCAACACAAGAAGGACATGGAGCTCTTGGAGTGAGTCCAGAGGAGGGCCATGAAGATGATCAGAGGGATGGGGCACACCTCCTATGAGTCCAGGGTTGAGAAAGTTTGGGTTGTTCAACCTGAGATCAAAAAGCTCTAGAGACCTTAGAGCACCTTCCACCTGGGAGGGCCTACAGGAAACCTGGGGAGGGACTTTTTTGCAAAGGATGAGGGGTAAGAGTTTCAAACAGAAAGAGGGTAGATTTAGATCAGACATTAGGAAGAAATTATTTAATGTGAGGGTAGTGAGACACAGGAACAGGTTGCCCAGTAAAGTTGTGGATGCCCCATTCCTGGAAATGTTCAAGGACAAGTTGGATGGGGCTGTGAGAAACCTGGTCTAGTCAGAGGTGTCTCTGCCAATGGCAATTATCCTTTGAACACAAACCATCCTATAATTCTGTTAAAATGGTAGGAATACCTTTCAGCAAACAGAAAGAGAAGGCTGGAATCCACAGATTCAAGGGCAGAGATGAGTAGGCTCTCAAATCAGGTAAGTAATTCTTATCAGCTTTAGAAAAGAAATTTAAAATACTTTTGGTGCAATTGGTTCCATGCTCTTTGGGGAATTTCAGAAGGAGACAAATTAAAACAGAGGATGCAACATGTCTTTAGAAAGAAATGTTACCTTGAATTTTCAATTTGGCCTCTAAGTTCTATTCAAGCAGAAAAACACTAATAGGGTAAGTATAATGTGAACTAATGCTTAAGTGACTCAGGTCAGACACAGCTTCTCTCCCAAGGATGGGTGCAGGTACATTCAAAACTACAGCATGTCAGATGTTCCACAGAATAATGCAGCCCACACATAAAAAGCTCAGCAAAAGTATGCACATAATATTGTTTAAAGTATTTTGCTTTCCCCTGCATCATTTCCTCTAGTTTATTATACCAATCACCTGGAGTATAAATATGTTGTCTTCACCATCTGCTCTTGTAAAGCAGCTCCCCAATTGCCCTTGACTGTTGCTCTTGTATACAATTCTTTATCAAACCTAATTGGAAACAGCATTGAAACCAACACTTATCTTTCCAGGCATGTTGCTTAACCCTTCTGCATCCAGAATGATATCAACATTGCACATGAGGGTGCACCCTTTGAAAAGCAGAGGATTTTCTCTCCAGTGCTGAACCAGACGAGCCCTCCTCATCACTGGGGCTACATGGTTATTTAGATGTCCCATGGAGAAAAGTAGTCAGATACAAATAGAGACAGAAACACCTTACTGTATGAGGCCTTATGGAGCTAACAAGAGAAATCAGAATTTGGTCCCTTATATCCCTTGTAAGTATGAGAGCCACCTGCTGTTACATGCTTGGGGGTTACATCTATAGATAGACCTGGGCAATAAGCTAGGTTCAGTCAGCAGGACTCTTCTACAGAATTCAGCCTAGGTAGTGTCCTTCCTCCAATTTTATTTCTAGCATTAGCACTAGCTATAGCAGTGTTGCAGAGAAGGCAAAATGGTGCTGTTGGTGGTTTTGTTTAAAGAGAGCATAGAAAAATATTAGAAGGATATATTAAAAAAAAAAAAAATTAAAAATCTTAGGTTCATGCTTTGAAAGTGAATGATTCACTGTGTGTGCATCAGGCACAAAGCCTTTCACCTCCAGGCATCACCAGTTTACTTTCATGATTATGTTTACTCCATGATTATGTATCTAAAGCTTTAGATTTTGAACAGCTGAAGCATTAAATGCCATATTGAGAGAGGCTTCACATGCCTTTAAAGCAGATGTTTTATGGTAGAAATAGGATAAGGTTTCTGCACAAAACATACTTGCACCTTTGTAAATGAAATAACACAAACCTTTTAATTCCTTGATTGGTTTAGTGGTGAGAGTAGTTTGGAGGGTATTTGACTCTATCAAATATCAAGCCTTTCTGATTTTCTAATTTTAAAATGAGAAGTTTGGGGGATACATATATTATATCATGATCTGTAACAGTAAATGAACCATTTGCGAGAGAAAGCAGAGAAATCAGTCAAGAAAATTCAAATTCACTTTCATATGGTTATGAAGTGCCTTAAAAATGACTCATAGAAACCAACTGGCCTTACAAAGTCAACATTAGATGTATTCCTAGCCCACAAATGTGGATAAATCTATGACAATATACTCTAGCAATTTATAATTTCCCTCAACTCACAGATTACATCAGCTTTAAGATATTCCTATATGGGTTTAAAGTTTAACTAATGACAGAAAACTTTGTTCACTTTCTCCAAATCACATTTTTCTGAAATCCCAAATGTTAGATATTCTGAATGACAAAAATATTTTTCAAAGTGAATATATTAAAATTAGAACTACTGGGTGTCCAGCTTCCCACAGTTACTGCTCAGACTGTACTGTTTAGCTCAGACAGCTTCCTATTTGATGAAGATTTAAACAATAAGAATACACTTGGTTGGGAGTAAACCTTAAGTAGTGTCCATGATCAACAGAATGAACAGCCATGAAACTCATGCAAAAAAAAAATTAAGTACTGAAAGATACTAAGACTTATAACTCCTATAGATATTTAATATTATTATATTATACATACATAATACAAATATGTGATTGCTTACTTTGGTGCTTCTGTTCTTTAAGAAAGGTGACTTTATACAATCACCAGTTATACCTTTAACACAGCTTTGACAGCTCCTTCTGAATGAATTCTCAAATGTTTAAACATCTTTTTTTTAGATAGTTAAAAGAACTTGCACTCCAACCAGCTGCCTGAAGGGACTGGCCCTAGCCAATGCCCTTGTAAAACCTTATATTCACCAACAGCACTCTCAATTCCTCTGTTCCTTTATCCAATCTAAATGCCCTTCATAGAAATAAAAGTTGTCAAAATTCCTTTTTGTTATTAAAGGAATTTCAGGTATAGTAACAAACCTATGAATACTATTTAGCAAATGATAGCACAGCCTAACTAATCAATTTGTATTAGTGATTTACATTCATCAGTTAGAGGATCTGATTTTCCTCTGCACATCAACTTATGGAAGTATCTGTAAAAGCCCCCTAACTGCTAGTTGCTGGATTCCATTTCTGGGAAAATAGATTGTCTTTGATTCACTTTGAGGTGGGTTTTTTTTTCACTTTTCCAAATTCCAGTATCTTAGAATAGAATCTTAGTTCCACTCTTAATATTTAAACAAACAGGTTAAAAAAAAAAAAAAAAAGCAAGAAACATGACACAAGTATCTATAAAACTGCCTTTAAACGAATTTCTTTGCCAGTGTGTGAAATGCTTAGGTTAAAAGCACAACACTTTTTGCTAGTTTCCTAGTTAAAATCTTCTATAACACTTTTTAAACTTAATAAGTAATGCATAGCAAAGCAAGACTATGGTGGGTGAATATTAATGGTAGGAATTAGAGCACAGAAACTAATCTATAGTCAGAGAACACTAAAGCACAGAGTACCGAGTGACATAAGTAGGCTAATTGGATGCTTCTTACAGGAACTCCTTTTCTGCCAACATTAGATTCACCTGACAGAGATTTACTTGATGACTCTTGGCATAAGAAAGAAAGTAAGAAAGAAAATTCTTCTTTTTGTGTCAGAGTAACATTTTTGTCTTGACATCAAAGAAAATTAAAAATAAAAATAAATTAAAAAAAAAGACGGGCCCAGTACCTTCACAGTGTATTATTTTTCTTCATTTATTTTGGGAATCAAAATCATTCCTGTTACTCTCCTCACAATCCTTTTCCCATCATTGGTAGACAACTCAGATCGTCAAAATATGATAGTATTTAAGAAAATAATTATAGAAGTTTCTCCCAACTATGTTGCTTTACAGTATCTTGATTGATGTCTGCGTGTGCTCTAGATGTCCTATTCAAGAACAATATAGCTACCCTCCTACTCACAAAGCCTGGAATAAGGTTTAGACTTGTGGAATTTTTAAATGTTATTAAATTATGTTTTTAAGAGGTTGATAACCATATCTCTTTCTTGGCCCAAGGTACTGTAGAAATGTAGGTCAGTGCTAGTTAGTAGTCCAGTTTACAAATATCTATTAAAATCAGAGTGCCTCTATTGCCTGTGAGTGATAACCTGGGTGGTGCCCTCAAATCCCACCCAGAAAAAGAGAGAGAGGGAAAAGAGAAGCAGCAAGAGCTGACAGTCTACCCAGATTATTTCCTGACAAAAGATGGGAAATGCCTTTATCACATTTGGCAGCAACCTGTCCAAAGGATCACCCACTCGGCCTGATCAAAGTCCAGAATCAAAGGGAGTCAGCAGAAAAACTTTGAGGGAAGACTTAAGTAATGAAATGTCAACATGAGGACGTGCCAGGAATAAGCCCATACTGTGTTGCAGTTCTGACAAAATTAAAAATCCATTAGTTGTGACATGACATGACTGGCAAGTTCACAAAATCCAGAAAATTATGGCATTATATTTAATAGTTTCAAGCAACCAACTCCTTATACATAGCTATAGCCTCTACAGCATTTGAAGCTATTATGAAGAGAATGGGGAGTGTATAAGTCATGTTTATATTACTGAGACTTGTGGAGATTTCCCTTTTAAAAGCCCATATTAAAACTGGAAAGAGAGGTTGAGGCCCAGAGCCTCCTCAGGCTAGATTTATAAGCAAAGCAGCTGTGCTGGCAAGTGTATTCATTCACTGAAAATCTCTGGATAAGGGAGCTTGAGATTCAGTTACTTACACCTAGGCTTCTGCTACTTCTCAAGATTGAAAAAGGTCTCTGAAATTCTCCGGAAGGGAACTTTAGTCCCTTCTTGAGCAGCAGGCCTTCTGGATACCCTTGGAACCTCCCAGTATGACTTAGATTAAGCTACTTCACTTGGGTAAAATCAAGGCACAAACTGAAAGTAGCAGAGAGCTGGATGAAAAATATTATCCAAATTTATAACACTTTCTGGCAAAATTTTATAGAAAATACACGATTATTTATGTATATTTAGAAACACAATTACACTTTTGATGGTTTCAGTAGAGCTCTCAATTAAGTGACCAGTAGGCCAAATGAAGTTGGATAAGTTTCAGTTGCATTAGGGGAGTGTAAATAAATTTAACACAGTAGATGAATTAATCAGAATGGTTCTGTAAAACTGATTGCTAAAACTGGTAAAATAGAAGTCTTTTTACAGAAATTTACCACAGGGAAGTTAAAAGTAAAAGGTAAAACTATGAGTAAACTAAATGCAATATTACATGAATAATAAAAAGGTACCTCATTGCTCTTTCATGCATCAATACAGATTATCATACCTTAGATTAACCATCCTTTCAAGAGCACATCTTACTTAAGTGGTACAAGAATATTGCATTTCAAAGATACCTTTACATTTCAAAACACTAAAGAATGATTCTCATCTGGTATAAATACATGTATCAGAATTATCATATATGTAATAGAAGCTAATTCCAGAATTTTATGTGGAAATATATGTACTGACATATGAATTCAAGAGAATTAAGAGAAGGGCATCCAAGTAAGTGAAGGGTCTGGAGAACAAATCCTATGAGGAGAGTTTGAGGGAACTGGGAATGTTTAGTTTGGAGAAGGCTGGGAGGAAATCTTATTTCTCTCTATAGCTTCCTGAAAGGAGATTGTAGGGAGGTGGGTGCTGGCCTCTTTTCTCAAGTGAATAAAGGTAGGACTAGAGGAAATGGCCTGAGGTTGTACCAGAGGAGGTTTAGACTAGAACTGAGGAAGAATTTCTTTATTGAGAGAGTAGTTAGGTGTTGCAATGGGATGCTCAGACAGGTGGTGGAATCACCATCTTGGAGGTGTTTAAAAACCATATAGATAAGGCACTTCACGACATGCAGTAGCTGATAAAGAGACTGATTCATAGATTTGATGGGGAAGATGCTGACAGTTGGATGCGGTGATCTTATAGGTCTTTTCCAGTGATGGTGAATTTGTGATTTGCAGTTGCATTATTTTCTGTATGAAGCACTCCTGGGAAAGATATGTATAGTAATCTTGGAAACGTAAACTCAGAAAATTCAGTACAAAAAGAAGAATTTTTTTCTCGTGGCCTGTAGTAAGCATTTAAAAGGCCAAGTATCAGCAGATGAATTCCCCTATTCATCCAGAGGTGCCTTTATCATAAATTCCCAGCCTTATTAGCCACCAGTTACTAGCCAGATTGGTATGCACTTATATAGGCAACTTGTTAAGAAGATACTGTCAACATACTATACAGAGATATCTTGCCCTCAAGGCTCTGCACACAAGTCACATTAGATTATTAGTAAAGTCTGTAATCCTGTGAACATTTTTTCCACTTTCACCAGACTAGGAGTAGAGACAGAAGCAGAGAAAAAAAAAAAACAAAAAACCAACCGCCAAACAAAAACCAACACACTCCATCATGTTCAAGCCTTGCCTGTGTGGCAATTTTACCAGAGTCACCATGGACTCGTTTGAGAAACCCAGCATGCAGGAATTTTAAGAGGTCAAAGCTGCTTCTCTGATGAAAAAGTGGATGACATACTTAGGAAGATAATATTATCAATGGTGTGTCAACATTACTGCTCTTAATTTTCCTCTCACCCTCTGACAACTTAAGCAGCTTTTCACTGAACTCTGGATATAAAAACCCCCACAAAACAACCAAAAACTGAACCAACCCTCTCTATTTCTCACCTCCAAACTGCACTCTGGGTTTTGTTATTGTTATTACTTAGTATTAGGAGTGCAATAGAATGGATTGCTGGAGGTGACTTCATCATGGAAACATCACTTTTGACAAATTTTCCCTTTAGCCCCCAGTAAAACTTGAATAGTAGGGACAGGGTAACATCTCACTATGGATTAAATAAAAGTGGTAGCATAAGTTCTTTCCTTGCCAGGCACAAGAAGAGTGGAATGATTTCTCCCTCTTTCTCTCCCTACATAATTTGTTTGCATTTTGCATACCTCCATGAATTTCTAACTTAACAGAACTTATCTCTTCACAATACAGTGAGATTGCTCTTTGGCCAGAGCAGGGGATATGGCAATATTCAGGATCTCCTTCTCTTTGTAGTTAACAACTACAAAAAAGAAAAATAAAATTGTAAGTATGTAAGTATAGATGTCTATTTGTGGATACGTTTTATACAGAAGAAAGCTCTTCGTCTTCCCCCCCCACACGCCTTTTGTTCCTCACTCTGGAAAGACACAAGTAGTCCAAAGCAAGCAGGATACTTGTGCATTTTTTGCTTTGATTCAGAGGGGAAAAGTGGGAAAAAAGTAAGAAAACAAAGCCAAAAATGTGGAGATTTTTCACATATTTGGGATACAGATAGCTTTTTTTCAAGCTATAACAATGGGAATGGAGATAACCTACTTAATTCACAGACGTGTTAAGCAGTGGAGCACATTGGAAATCTAAGACTAGCAGGCAGTCTTATCAGTGTTGAATATGTCCAAACTGTGTTTAAATTAAGAAGAAAAAATAACTATATACTTTGGTATGTTCAGAACCAGTTTTGTTACTATCGGGTACCAGTGGAGAACATTGTCCATGTTGCTTCATTGTACACTATAACCCCAAGCAGCTGAATTGTAATAAGCCCCTGCTCGAGAACCCAGGAGGTGAGAATTAGATCCAGCAACAGTAGAATCAAGTTGTTGAACTAAAATTTGAAAACCCAAAAACACACCCAAAATTCCTGTGCCACTAGCAATGTTCTGAAATAAAACTGGGTGTTGAGAAACAGCTTGTAGTTCCTTACCAACACTTTATTTACTATTTAAAGTTTAAACTGACAAAACAATTTGCTTTAGCAAGTAGCTATAGTATGTCAGACTTTCAGTAGGTGCAGAGGTATGTATAATTATTTATTTATGGATTTAGCATAACTGAGTCCCAAAACCCACAGGCAACAAAACCAATCTGCCAGTCAGCCTATTTGGCATGTCTGTATACCACTGCTCACACTGTGCCACAATGTGGCTAGGTCAATCTGAAGAAGTTTCTAAGTTTGAAGGGTAAAACTAAGACTGACAGGCTGTCCAGTAGCAGTAATTTTTGAAGTATGTGGTTGCCACTGAGATGCATCTCTCCCTCCCCAACTTTGAAAGACCACTCAGATATCTATATCAAAATTGTATCCCAGATTTTGGGCACAGATTTGCAACTACTGATGATAACATCATCTGCTTCTTCAGTTCATCAACCACTCCTGAGGACAGTTACCCCGTGCCAAACTTTTAAATAGCTTGTCACAACATAGACATCTTGCTGGGCCACAGACAGCAGGTACTTCTTTGCTCTCCCATTGTTTTAATTTTACGTTTCACCAAGTCCTGACTGTGACTTTGTTTGAACATGAGTTAATTACTCCATTTATGCTTCTGCAGCTGAAAATTATTTTTCTCCTTTTCTCAGTCTTAGGAGACATTAAATCCAGAGTTTCAAGACATTTACTGTTGGAGGAGCAATGAGAAGACATGACCCAGGCCAGAACTGACTGACAGCTACAGGCTCCCACTGAGCACAAGTGGGTGTGCAGTGTTGGCAGCCAAAAATTAAGTTCTGATTATTGTGTCCCCCAGAGATGGAAAATTTGGAGTAAATGCAGGAAAAACAGCTGGCTTGCATAACTTTCTGTATAGATGGATGATCACATGAACATTAACAGTTACGATATTACTGATGACTGAACCATAGTAAGAGGTCTTAAGAGAGTCTAGGTCTTATTACACAGCATTCTCAACCTAGCTGTCTGTGGAGTAAATAACTTATGCTGCAGGTAGCTGATAATGCAAAGAAATAAAAATCTACTCCAACAAAATTAAACTGTTATATTTCCTCATACAGTAATGAGGAGAGTAAACAGTATCTTAAATATGGAATATATTTGATAAATTGAGATATTTTCCAGCACTTGCTCACTCAGCTTTTAGACTCTGTGAGTAGGGGAACATTTTTAGAGGGCAGATTAAAATAATTTTTAGTCAGTCATAGTTACAAGTAGGTGCTCTATACATCATATTGACAACTTAAATCTCCAAAGTATAAATGAGAAGGACCCTTGCCCTGCCTAAAAGCAACTTGCTGGATAAAACCAGAGAATTTCAATTAAGGATAAATGTACAATTACTTTAAGGAAGAATAAAACCAATGTCTCCATTAGGAATCTATGAGCAGATGTTTAAAAAAAATAAATAAATTTTGCCCACTCATTCAATTAACTCCTAACCTTGAAGTCCACAGATTATTTCATTTGTCACCACATCGATTAGGCAGCTCTACATTTTGAGAGCACTTCTATGCTATTAGGTTATTAGATCTGGCTAATTTGTTTTCCTAGAATTACATGACTGCATTTGACACACCAGACAATTAAAAAGTTAGAAGATTTGTATCAAACCTATTTTATAAAAAAAAAAAAAAAAAAATTACAAACACTGAGAGAGCAAAGGTATTCTTATTCAAGACATAACATAGAATGAAAAATATTTTGAAAGTAAAATTGATATTTCCATACTTGTAAGAAATTACAAAATATGAGGAAACAATATTAAGCAACAAAAAACTCTGAAGTATCATCTCTTAACACAAGTAATTCAATCTATTAAGTACAAAAGACCTCCCTTCACTATTTTCAGATGGTTTTGAACCATATTTCTTCTCCAAACAGTAAAGCAATATTCACATGTGTTGATTATATGAATCAGAATATACTAACCCTAACAAGACATTTTTACCAAGCCAGTTTTAGAGTATTTAAAAGATCAATTTCCCCCCCCCCATACAAATTTTAAAAGTACTGTAATATCCTAAGAAATTTTAATCAGAGAAAACAATCCAGAAAAACTTCCTTATTTTGTCATGAAGCATAGAAAATAGAGCATTTTCCTACCTTAGTCAAAGATGCTTGCTTCTGACTGACTGGAACAATTTTACTTGCATCCTAGTAAACTCCAGAGCAGTAATCCTGTTATGTGTCTACAGCAGTTTTGTGGGGGTTGGACTTCTATGTAATAATTAATTCACCAGGGAATCTTCCCTCTCAAAGAATGCTGATGCAGACAAGGCAAACACTCTACATTCACTGTCACAAGGTTTCAGATGATTAAGTTAAGACCCAGGGAGTAAGCACACGTATATATAGATACAGTGATGCAGATTCGATATTTCTATATACTAAAGCTTTGACAAATAGGCTGAAAACTGCAGATTGCTCTACGGTGAAAGTGTATGCATATATGTGTACCTATATGCACTTTATATATATAGAAAAGGAGAGTCAAAAAAGCTAAACATGAGAAAATTACTTATTCAGTCTACATGGGTGTGGCAAAATAACATGGCTGGATCTATTATTGATTCTAACCATTTCATCTGAGAAGCAGAAACTTAAAGCCAAGTATGTCAATCCCTTACTTTAAAATTCTTTATAAGTTTTTTAGTCCTAAATGATGAACTGCATAAAAAGCAGATGTGCATCTGCCCCACTGGCAATTTCCCCTGTACAGTAGTAGCACAAATCTAATGAAGAAACTCTGTAAGATGTTAACACAATAACATCAGAAGAAGCTTCTTACAAGCTCTCTGAAAAAGACCAGTTATAAGGATTAATATTAAGATTTATAAGAAAAAAAACTGGGACAGTATATATGATCACTTAAAGTAATAGAAAACAAACATGAGAACAGATTGATTAGCCTACTGAAAAAGAGATGTATCTCATGAAATTGTGGCAATGAAGTGACAAAGGAGTGAAGAAGCGTTGTCTTCAACCAGCCTCTTCAATGGAACTGTAGGAAGGATGTTCATGCAAGTCCATTACTGGATTAAAGGAGCATAACAGCCTTTGTTAAATCATGCAGCATTTCCCTTATCTCATTTACAGATAAAAAGCAGAACAAAATGAAATTTAGGTCTAGATCTAAAACCAATTAAAAAAACAGCAAGCTAAAAATAGGACTAAATACATTTTAGGTACTCAAATTAAAAGCAACCCTCTCAAGCCTTAGCTAATACCTAAATAAGGAGAACCATTAAGGGAATCAACAGAATAAATAAAGTTGTCTATATACCTCTGTATTAACTTCTGTACTTACTCATGGATTCTCAGTTAATGGCAAGATCGAGAATTTTTCCAACTAGGTCTTTCAAAAAGCATAAGTTGACCAGAAAATAAAGATTTTTTCCTAAAGCCTTATGCATCTGTCTTGGTACACTTACATTAGCTTTCTTGCTAACTACCACACAAAAGGTGCCCACATACTTGTCTTCTTTATAAACTCCAGCATTCATCCAGGGTGTGGAAGACAAATTCAACTCCCTTTCCTTCAAATGCAACTTGCATTTCCCAACTCTGCACAAGTGCCCAAACCAGCAAGTCATGAAGTGGTCTGTGTGCTTACCACACCTTGTTCTGAAGCTGTCCCAGCAAGGATGCAACACTCAAGAATCTGAACTACTTAAGAGTAACCAAAAGAATAAACATCATCCTAGGAAGTTCAAACATGAGCATAACATGAATAGCAGGTAATGACCTTATCTGGAGTAGAATTTTGAGGATTTTATTTCAAGAGAAATGAAAAGAATTTACAGTTGCTTAACTCAAAGGGCAGAAGGTGAAGGAAGAGCAACAAGGGACAAAAATGGTAGTATGTAACTATGTCAAAAGAAGAGTCGTGCTGTTTCCCATCTTTATAGCACATAGTCCAAATAGCAATGAGCTAAAATTGAAGGATGAAAGATTTTCTAATGCCTAAATAGGATCTACTGCTAAAGATGGAGATTGCAGTCTTCCAGCTTGCCTTAGAGCTTTTAAGAAAGGTCAAGGAAAAGTATCCTAAATGATGCAGGAGAACTTGATTTTATATTGGCTTGGTGAGCTGATCAGCACATGCCTGTTCTGCATATTGAGCATGCAGAAGTTGAATACATTTCTTTTGGAAATTTTTTAATCAAAAGATTTTTTTTTTCAAAGTTCAAAATAATTATTTTGATAGGAATTATTTATATGGATATAACTGTGAATGTCATCTGTCTATGAAGATAAAAAGCGATATAATTGTCACATTCATTTCAATTGTTTTAACTATATGTGCATCACATTAATTCAAAAGCCATTAGAATGACTAAAAGAATGAAGACTGCTTATCTAAATTAACCCTGCTCCTTTCCCAATTTGATATAGAAATTTGAAGCATTTCAAAGTGCTTTTCATAACTGTAAGAATAAAATCTATATGTGTCAGGTGCACTATACTTCTCCAAGTACTTTGGTTTGCCTCTTTGTATAAAGTAGTTGCACCCTGGTAGACCTTAGAATTTAATTATTCTGACCTAACAAACTAATTTTACTTAAGACCTTCTTTTATTGATCCACCATTCAGCTGAAATCCCTTTTCACCTTCTGGCTTGCACATTACTTGTATTAAATTACTGTCTAACTAATTTTCATCTACTCTAAAGGTTACTTTGAGGAAAAACTATGCCAAACAGAAAAGATATTGTCTTTCAAGCAAAGAAATAACATGCAGTTTCTTTACTATTGTTAGATCCCCAAAACTGAAGTTATACATTTGCTGTTACTAGTCAGTACTGGATACACTTCCTCTATACAGGTGTTCTTTAATCACCTTAAATTGTAGCATTTTAAAAGTGGAAAGTGTTGTTGGATAAAAGAAATCAAAGCTCATAAAATGCCATCTTTCTGCAATCACTTATTTGATTTATTGGTATTGTGTTGGAGAACTGTAACCAGTATTTAACAATACGTGCACACAATCAGACTACTGAATGCTTCAGTGAAAGACACAAAGCTATTCAATTATTGCAAAGTACATTTCATCTACAAGCTGTAAACAGAGACTCACGCTGTCAGAAATAAATCAGAGCAGAATCATAGTTCAGAGACATTTAAGATAAATTTTCTCACATCAGTGTTTTCTACTCTTTTTCCCTTGCAGTCAAAAATGCTCAATATGCATCTTTAGAAAACATACATCTCTGATAATTTTCCTTATTTTATCATGCTCAACTACAGATCATATGGGTAACTCACATCCTGCATGAGACTCCCATGGATTCTGTATTTCAATAAAATATTGACACTCTGTGGTGTCTATCACTTTTTTCTCTGGTGATACATAGGCTTCTGTGTGGAACCTGTTCTTCTGATCAGTATGAAAAGAGCAGAGCTCTCACCATATCTCAGTGCAAAAAAAAAAAAAAAAACATCACTGGTATTTGTCAAGAGCTACAGATGTTCTTGTAACAAGGGCTGCTAAAAGAGAACTTGGGGCTTGCTTCTGTAGAGTCATCTCAGTGTCAAGGGATTAGTTATAGTCACCTCTAACTAAAGAGATTGCAGAACCTTACTTAAAAACCTTTTTAGAAAGATTTTTTAAAAATTACATTCTCCATCATAACACAAATACCTTGAAAAAAAATATTTCATTGCAGAGGTTTAGTTGTACAGGATTCCAAGCTCAACTAATAGCGTAGAGAGGGTATATTAGCACATTTGCTATGAAAATGTTTCCCATAAATACAGTAATTTCAGAAAAATGTCTAAGAAGATAACAAAAAAAGAGGTGTGTATATATATATATGCTACAAGCAGACTGGAATACATCAAACAGTATTACACTAGGAAATGGTTAATAAGTATCCCTGTGCATATTAAGGGGTTGCAGTCTTTTGAAAAAAAATGTTTCAAACTACACTTCTCTCTGCTGCTGTGGTGAGCGCAATTTATGAAACAAAAGGCTGCAGTGAGGAAAAGTGTTATAAGCTGCTACAGAGAAGGCTAGCAAGAGATTATGCCTTTTCTAGTTGACTTACACAACCAACTTGGTATGTCATTATTAGCTAGTGCTGGCCTAAGGTTCTTAGAACCTTCAGGGAAAAGACTTGTTTTGTTTTCTGCAGTTTTTCTGGAGATGCAGCACTGCACTGCTGTACTACTTAGCACACTGAACTGGTCCCTAGCCTTTTAATAGGCACACAGCTTTTAAACCCAAGTGTTAGAGTGTTTATCTCAATACAATTCTTAATGCATTCCAGTTGCTAGGATAAGTTTGTTTATAGCTTGTGGGTGAAGTAATTCTCATACATTTTTCTGAGGATACCCTTTTTTTTTTCGTTACTAAATACTTGCATACAGGGCAAGGAGGTTAGATGCGTGGGCAGTGCTTCCTCTCTTCAGATCATGCATGGTACTTCAACGTCAGCGTCAGTTCTTGCCAGCACCCAGAGCATTGTGCTGGTGTCCTATTTATACAGCAAGCAAAACTAATTACATCTCTTCTCTTCTGAAAACTAGGCACTGAAATGGAAGCAACCCAATACACTTTAAAGAGGCTACTTTAGCAAAGGAGTTTAGCCTCCTGTGTCATTACAGGAAATTCAAAACGAATTCTCTATGTATAATTACGAGTTGTAATATGGTTTAGCAGTTATTAAAGTGTTAGAAGACAGCTTTACTTTTAAGTATCAATTGCCTTGGTAATTATCCTCTTACCAACCCAAAGGAAATCATGCTAGGTTTAAAACTGGTAGAGAAATAAGGGAAACACTGCTGTATCTCATGTACCACTAAGCAATAATTAATTACATAGAATATTGAAGAGTGAGATTGTTTTCACTTATTTATTCAGAGCTCTCCATTTGTCTGGTTAAGTTACCTATGTTTTTGCAACAAAAGTAACATCTAGTTGTATCAGGTACATTTTCTTTAATTATATCACTTAACCTTTCTGTACAAATACTTTGCTTCCCACAGTACAGAGAGCAACTGTCACACTCAAAGTGCTTTTAAAGCAGCTTCAAGGAAAGCTTTTAAAGCATGTACTATTCTACATAGTACATGCTGATTAATAAGGTGGTAAAGGAAAAAAAAAACAAAGGTAATTCTAAATCACTCACGTTGACCTATTCTGGGGTTTTTTTGAAGTTATTAATTCATTAGGAAATAAACAAGAACCAGTTGAAAACTGCCAGGCTCAGCTAAGAAAAAATAATTTCCACATATCAAATTATTATGTAATTATTTTACACACACACATAAGATGTCACAAGTCTAGATACTGACATATTTAGTAGTGGAAACAACTATTCAAAAGATCTAGTTCGGATAAGTATCCAAAGTATCCAAATCCAAGAACCTAGGCTTCTTGATTTTCCCCTCATTATTGCTGACTGGCACAGGCATTAAGAGTTTTTGCAGAGATAGTGAATTTATTAAGAAGGTTCTGCCATAGCCAAAAACTGATGTTTGGAAGGTTCAAGCTGGAATTTAGAAAAAACATGTTCTTTCAAAGGGTGATGAAATGCTGGAGTGAGTTACCCAAGGGCACCATACAGTCTCCATCTTTAAAGTTTTCAAGATGTCACTGCATAAAACCTCCATTTCAAGCAGGATGTTCAACTTTTTTAAAATTTTGCTCTGTGATTTTATACATAATTTCATTCTTCACTAAAAAAAGTGAGAGAATCCTATAACTCATAGGTGTAAGATGCCAGTTTCAAAGATTATCCTTGCCAAGGCAGAGCTATAGAGTTGGTCCAGTTGCAGGACCACTGTTGTGGAAGAAAAGAGCAAATGTCCTCAGGTTATTGTTTTCCCAGTGTACATCTCCCAGGTGACCATCACTGGAAACCTAGGTTGAGTGTCAAGGTTTTTTAGATGTACATTGTGATGAAGAATACAGGTTGAAGTCCAGGTTGTCTGTTGAAACAAATCATCAGGCAGGAGTAGGAGGAAAGAGACTTCTGATCTTTTATGGTGAGTGAGAGACTGAGGTTAAACTCAGGAGAGCCTTTCTGAAATCAAGCTCTGGCTTTCATATAGGCTGTATAACTACAGATGAAGAACTCTGTTTGACAAAATCTGAACCCCATAATATTGAGGAGGGCTTTATCACCAATTTGAACAGGTCCAGGTTTTAAGCCATCATACTGTGTTACAGAGTACTTGTTCTTTAAGAAGCTCAAAAAAACCCACCCTACCACAACACATAAGGAACCCCACACCACTTAACCCTGTCCCTCCACCCCCCAAAAACCCCAAAACAAACAAACAAAAAACTACACCACCCCAACAACAACCGCCAAACACGAACAAGAAAACACCAAAAAACAAAAGAACTCTGAGACACAGGTGAATTGAATAATTGTCACACAGAATACATCTAAACCTCTGGCCATGTGGAAGAAGTAAAAGCATCGAAAAGATGAAAAGTCCCTCAAAACTGTATAGTCACTGCATTTCTCATGAATAACTGAACAGATTATAAATACTTTCACTTTGATATTCATAGACTGGTATCAAAATACTATAACATTCCCCAAGTTTCCTGTTTCCCATGACTTACATCTGAAATCTTTCTTAGTGACCTTTGCGAAGGGGAATTTTTTCTCCCCTCCTAGTTTCTGTGAAAATGAGTGTAGCCAAAACTAGAATTAAGAGCAATATTTAGAGATTATTTTGCATTTCTTCCATCCTCTTTTTCTTTTTCCTTCCCATGCTCATTATCTGTCTTCTGTTCAGATGCATTTTTTTTGGCAGTACTTAAAAATCAAGGTTTTGCCATCACTGTATGAGGCTCTTCAACTATATGTGAATTGTTATGAACTAGTTTACTTGCTTTTACTTGTATTTTCTGTGTTCATTATGTTGATAATTTTTCAGTACATATACTTTTTAAAAAATACATACAGTATCTTTAAAATTCACTTTACATAGCCATTTTGAGGGCTGGGAAAAGAAACTGAAAGTTTCATTGAAGAGGATAGTTCCCCTTCCCCTTCCTGTTTCTCCTCCCCAGTCCCCTACCACCACCACCACACACATATAAGCACAGAAGATTGAAAAAAAAAAAAAAAGTTTCATATATACCACCTTATTTGTTAGAACACATTATGTGTTTTCTGGACACAAAGGGCAACCCAAATGCCATGGCTAAACCAAGGAGCACTGCTCCTAGGTACATTGCCTATACTGAAGTCTTGTCTCTTGTCTCAGCCTCAAGATGCTTAAGATTTAGAATTCACATCTGTTTTGCAGTGGCTGTTGCAGAACAAAAAAATCCAGTAATTACTTAAAGGTGATGTTTAGGAAACATTATATTTGCTAACATTGGAGGATCACTTCCAAAACATTGGAGGATCACTTCCAAGGCTTCTGTGATAAAACAGGAATAATTTTCTCTTTCCCAGAAGGGAGGTATGAATGAGGAGTGATTGAAATGGAGGTTGTACAGAAGTTTTGAAGATGAAAAAAATACTATTTTTTTAAACTGTAACACCTAATTACAAACACCAAATTCTCCTTTTCAGTTATTGACATCAAAGCTTCTTGAACATGGGTTCAAGGACAGCATTGGTATAACTATTTTAAACCTAACAAATGCACAGTAGGGTAGAATTTAGAAGAAAGAAGAGAGACTAATTTATTAGTCCTAAAAAGACCTAATTTATTCTCTACATAGACTACAAGATCAAGCCTTAAACTTTCTTCACAAAATACACATTCTCACCAGCCAAGACAAAGTGTCAATGGGTTTTTGTCACATTTACTTTTAAAGTTAAAGCAAATATTCCAGACGGCAGTTTCCTCTACAACTATTGAGAGACCACACTACTCTGATAAAGACATGTCACAAGCTAACACCTCTCTCCCCAGTTCTGGGGGAGGGGAAAACAGCAGAAGCTTATAATATATTCAGGTCAAATCTCAGCAAGAATCTCTATTTTTTAAACAAAATATCAACTTGGACTTTCTGAGAAAATCTCATATTAAAAACAGGAGGGGAGACAAATACTCTCCCAAAGAGAAATGTTCCATGATGAAAGCTTGAGTCTCAAACAACATTAAGCTGGGTATTCATTTATTGTTTTTATTTTCCTCTAATTTCCCCTCCTCCCCTACTTCCTGGCAGGCATGGGAATTTTATTCTTTTCATTTATTGTTTTTAAAATTATGTCCGAGGTATTTTTTGTTTGCTTGTGTGGGGGGGGTGTTGTTTGTTTTTATTTGGTTGTTTGGGGGTTTTTTTGGTTGTTTTGGGTTGTTTTTTGTTTGGTTTTTTTTGTGGTGTTTTTTTGTTTTTTTTTTTTTAGTAAAAGAGTTCACTTGGAATTGGTGTTACTTTATGTGATACTAAAATAAACAAGGAAGAAAAATGATAAAGCACTAGGCTTGGCATCAGGTCTTTTGGTCTCATACTTCCTACATGTTTTCAACAAAGCAACAAAGTACCTGCATGTATTGAGGTTTTGAGCTTGGGTACTTGGGTTGATTTTTTTTTCCTCTTTGTTTGTTTTTAAGTAGAGAACTCCCGAAGTGTGATGATTATGGGAATAGAGGACAAAGGGGAAATTAACAAACCTGGAAGTTCAAACCACTGCTTGACATAAATCTACTGCCAGGTAAGCCATGGCAAGAGGCTGAACAGAGCCTCTGCACAGAAAAAAATGAAAGATCCTCACAGATTTGCTCCAGTGCCAGAGCTGCAAAGTACACATAGGACTGAATGTGCAGTAGCACAGAAAGAAATAACTGGGGTTATAACATAGCACCAAAGTATAAGGTCATGGTCCCACATTAGTTATAGCTCATCACAATAGTCACATAGGACTCAGGTGTTATCCATGTTATTCTCACTGTTGTTTAAATAGATAAGGAATTCTGTTGAAGAAGAAAACCAAAAGGAGGTTTCTATTTCTTTCACATGTTAAGAAGCCAGAGGGCTGGGGCTGGAAATACCAGGTCCGGTGTTTTCTCCCCTTCCCTAATAATTCATTGACTCCAGAACACAGCCATTTCACAATCATGCACGGAGCAATTATTATCAATTTATTTTCAAAAGGTACAATATCAAGTGCCTGATGGTGAACTCCAAGGTAACACAACACCTGGGAACTTCAGAGCTTGCAAGACCAAGATAATAAGTGAAGCAAGAAAGGTAAAGAACATAAGTGGATATGTGGGAAGAAAAGGAAACATTTTTTATTTAATAACAAGGACCATAATAGGTTTTATGCTGCATATATTTATCTGCATATTCGAATTACAATTTAGTCTGATATTTGTGTTGTAAATGCACATCTGGACCTTGTCTATTCAGCTGCATTATTATTTGCTCTGTTGTTTATTCCGAATTTATTTTTGCATAGCTTTGTACAATGCTTCCTCTTCCCAAGGGAGTTGTTCCTACCAGATGATATTTACATGTACATCTCCTGCCTGGATTCCAGTAGTTTTTCCACAGCTCTATCTCTCAAGTGTCAGGAACAAAGTTTAAACATACGACCACACAGAGTTACATTTGCACTACAGGATTCCAAAACAGAAGAAGAAATGTGAATTTACTACTGTTTTCAAATAAGAAAAATACACTATAATTACATGCTGAATAGGAGAGAAATTTTTAATGTTTCATATGTCCCTTATGCTCGCAATTTCATGTCTTTTTAGCATCTGCCCCAGAATATTGAATTGTATGTGTCTGTATTGTGTGCTACAAGAGATCTTGAGCTATAATCAGAATACACCTTCTAAATCACCAGGCATACATTTTTTCCTTTATGACTAAACACCTTGTCACATAGTGTGAAAGAATCTGCATTTTTCTAAAGCTTTAGAAAAGCCACTAAAGATTAGAATACTGCTAACCAATGTTGTTAACACATTAAAATTTAGGTTCCTTACCATGAGGATTTAATATTTTCTCAATAGCTATTCTGAATCCTTCCAACTATACAGCTAAAGCAAAAATGTAAGCCCTGAGAAGGAGAGTGGCTTGTTCATAAGAGAAATGTAAAAAAACATTTTCAGCAATATTTTTGAGAAGATTCAGCTGTTGATATTATTTTTATTAGCCTTAAACCCTGTTATACATATCCTGCCAAATATCTGTCTTAAATCACTTTCATGTAGCTATTCAAGGGTATAAATTTATAGTTACATTGGATATTAAGAACACGCATAACAGAGTACAATTTATTAGCACACAGTTCTTCAGGTCTCAGTAAAACAGAATATTCCAACATAAAATATTTTTATAGTTTATCTTGATGCTAGCATGTCTTTTATCCAATCAGCTTCCTTGTCAAGTATTAGTCATGAAACATGGAAGACATAGGCTGTGGTTTTACCCATAGCTGTTAAAATCCACTTGGATAGAACTATTTAACAGCAGAGTTTTAAATATATATAAAATATATATATATATATACACCTACCAACATGTTATGAGAAGGCAGTCAAAATGTTAACCATTTTCATGTAAGGTTAGTAAACACGGAAGCCACTCAAGAAAAATGGATGAAAAAAGTCATTTACACAAGCCACAACAACAAGCACCAAACACACTGGGAGAGGCTCCAGGACCATAGGGAAAAAATCCCAAAAACCTATGCTGAGATAAAAATATCCTCCTATGATTTTTGAAGCAAAGTTTAAGAATCGAATCAAGATGACTTTGTGCCCAGCCCTGCTGTGGTTCCTTATCTGCATTTCCACAGAACAGCTTAAATCCTCCAGTTCTTTGTGTAATGGAAAACAAAAATGATACCCAGTGCTTAGCCAGCACTCTGAAATCACCGTTGGTCGTGTCAAAACATAAAGAGCATTTCCAAGACACCCACTGATACCTGACAGATAACACTCACTGGAGTAAAAGTTAGACAGTACCTGACACTCCAGCTTCCAGAAATAGATCCCAACTGCTGTATCTCTTGCATGAGTAGTGCCATTCTTAATCATACAGTAATTTTTACAACTTCCCTTTGTAAGGTATTTATCTTGAGCTATTGAAAATAAACACTGTTGCAAAAGATATGGCAGAACTGCATCTCTCTTATATTAATACTGAAAATGCACAACATGCTCTGATCTTGTTAGTTTTTTTATATTGGGTAAGCAGGCTTTTTACTTGAACACCAACATAACCACATTTTACCAGCCACCTAGCACCAGTTACATTCAACCAAAATGCGCAATTTTGCAAGTGATAAATAACAGGTAAGCAAGCAAATAATACTGTTCTGAAAAATTTTTAGAAAAATAAATATTTAATAAATTATGCAAGAATATCTAAACCAACTTCTCAGAATCCTTCCACTCCTGCAAGTCTTTCTTTTTTCTGGCCAACATTGTAGAACAAACAGTACAAATCAGAGACGAGATTTTTCATCTCTAGAACCATACCGAAATACTGTAACTACTAGGCAAGAAAGTCCTTTTTCATACACTCACTTGATTATTTCATTCCCTTAATAGCGCTTCCATGGAAAGACAGTCTGCTAGTCACCTGCTTCCCCTGAAGAACTGCACAACCTGAAGTTGCCACTAGCTGAAGATCAAGCTAAAAAGGGAATGGTTATAACAAAAGTGAAAATAGAGCTTTGCATTTTCCATTCACACCAGAAACAAGAGGATTATCTCTTATGAAGAACAGTTTCATTGTCTTCTACCATTGCTCTCTAAAGACTTAGTCATGAATGACTTAAAAATGGATTTTTTTTTCCTTCTAACAATGCAATATTTGTTTCTTGCCTTTCAGTTGACATGCCCTCATACTGTTGTGTTCCACAGAACAATAAAGCCAGTTGTAGAAACGAAATGAGTCACAAACAGCACGTGGCTTGGGACATACAAGACAGAACTGACTATATCATTTTGTCTCCTCTGCCAAAGGGTGTGACAAAATCATGTTTGTTTACTGCTTGAATTCAAAATTTAGCTGTTGATGTGAACATACTTTTGCTTTTCAAAGACATTACATAATGTACAAAGTTGCTCTTAATGTATCAGTCCTAAGTTAGACTTTGGTTAGCCCTCATGCTTGCCCGATACAAGACACTTTTCATGTATTGATTATTCAACCCATAATATGGAGGTAGCAAATCTCCCTGCTAGAGTAGGAGGTCAGGATTAGTTCCTCTGTGTAAAACCATGTTGGCTGTTATGGCAACACAGTTTTGTTATTCAAGATACATTAATCTTAAACTGGAACTGCACTTCTCCTTCTCTCCTAGAACTCTGATCACTATGTACCTACAGAAGCAGACAAGCAGCTAGAAACCCAGTTTTTATTGCATTGTCTCTCTTTGCTAATCTTCTTTCTACTCTTTCAGAAAGTCATCCTGGAAATAAAAGTTTTAAAATATTACTGGAGTATTTCTTTTTATCTGTTGTGTTTTAAAGGTGAACTATCACATTCCACATCTTGCTAGTCTCATTCCCCTTGTCAGACCACATGCCTGTTATACACAGCCTATTACACAGTGGTAGCCTGAGGCATTCCTACTCATATTAGGCACTGGATTAGAAAATACAGTAAACCAAAAAATCATTAGAAATATTTTTCCTAACTAGTAAATTGGAAACTAACTGCTCTAGATCAGGAGAAGTAGTCTGAGCAGAAATTAAATATTCAAAGGAAAATATGTTACCTGTCCGTCCATTCCTGTATGAAGCTTCCATTGCTACCACAGACAATATTTCTATCAATTCAATAAACCAGGAGCAACAACACTCAGTGTTTCTGTCAGTACTACCAATTATTATTAGTCTAATATTCTTAAAATCTAAGTCTGTATCTAAAAAAAGTGAGTATGAGTGCCGCTAAATGATCTACCAAATGCAGATTTTTTTCCTCAGACACCTCTAGCACAACATTTCTCTAACAATGTGGCGAGGCATGGATGGTTCCACACCCAAACTTTTGCAGGTCAGCTCTGTCAGGAAAGGTTCAGCTGAATTTTAGGTGCTTTGTGCACATATTCCCCCATCTTTAGTTAAAGAGAGAACTGTGTGGAAAAGGCAGCCTTGTGAAGCTGTACCAGAAGACTTTTGGAAATCATCTGTCATAACTGTCATATCATGCTGACATTATGAGAAATGACTATTTTTCTTGTTCTTTTGTCCTCAAGTTAAACTTTTCAGTTCATAATCTATCCAAAATAAACAAGTTTTGAAGATACAAAAAGTCTCAAAGATCAGATTTAACCATGAAATAATGCAGAAAAGAATTTTCTATGATTCAATTATGAACACACATCTAAATGCCTTTAAACTTTCTAAGCTCCAGTAACTAGTTACATGCAGGTTCTTTGCTACCTCCTACTGTTACACACAGTAGTAGGACACTAAGCTTATATGTCACATTTTGCATGCTGGGTGGTCTAGGAACATCTAAAGTGAGTTACCATACCACGGTTGGTAGGCACTTAAGCTGCATTAATGCACTTCTGTGAGACTGTATGACCCTATTCAAGCTGTCAGAAGGAACATAGCTCTCTGTAACAGTGATTACTTAAATTTCTATTTTTCATACTATCTACCAGGCATGTGAGTCTTTTTATTTGTAAGAAATGTTTGCTATAAACCTTGCCTTCACCAAATTTTACAATTGTCTAAAAAAAAGCAGTTGGTAAGTTAGATACATAAGTATGGATAGTCTAGGAGATCAATAAAAAGGATTATTTTCACTGAAGTCTGTTTCAGCATCACTCTCAGCAGAGGTGCAAACAAAAATTGACTGTATGAAAAAGAAAGAGATAATTCTAAGATGCACCTTTCACTGCAGAAGGGCCTTAAGAACATTGTCTTATGAAATAGCATTTGGCTCACTAATTTAAAAATACTTCAGAAGTAAAATAGCCTAACTTCATTGAATTTGGCAGATCACACCAACTTATACCAGACACGATTATGTAAATTTTATTCCACTAATGCTCTGAGAGGACATGAGAGGAATAAATATTTATTGACTGATAAGTGTCTAGTAATTCATAAAATTTAGAGATGGACAGACAAAAAGATACTATCAGCTATAAAGAAAATATCCACATAGAGAGTTAGGAAGCTCTAGGTTATGATTCCTTAATGAGGACTCAAGACTCTTATTTAATTACCAGATATGGCATCGAAGTGTGAAAGCTTAAAAAAAAAAAAAATCCACTGGGAGCTATTAGTCCTTCTTCCTCCTTCCAGTTTATCTGCGTAGTTCTCCCCCTTTAGATGAGATTAGGTTAATTAAATAGGCCAAACTCTAGGGGCTTAGTTGTTTATGAGCACTGCTATTTAAGAAACAGATGCTCAAATTTCTTCAGAAATACAAATTCTTCAGTTACTAATTCATGTTTGTTTTAATGTTTAAACATTTGCTATAAAAGTGCCCTGATACAAGTTATTTAAGCTATATCTAAAACCCAAGAAAAAACAAAAGGTGAGCCAGTCTCACTCTGTCTGGCAGCAGTCAGTCAGAGTGAAGAAAAGAAAATAATATTGTGCAGTTTCAGAAAGGAGACTCAGACTCTCATACTTCTGCTTTGGCTAGGAGCAGAGACAGAATTATTTCACACCACAGGATGAATCAATAAAAGCTCCTGACTCCACGTGGGGGGTGGGAGGAATTGAAAAAGACATCCTCCTGCTGTTGAAGCAGATTTACATGTCCCCAACTTTCTTAAGTCTTGCAGACTTTACTTCAAAGTAAATTGTTTGTTGTTGCTGTCATGGAAGCATTTCAAGAGCTGATCTGACTATAATGTTTTGAGTCTAAAACAAGAAAGTAGAACAAACAGTGACATCGAGTGGCAAGGCTCCTGCAATACATTTCTGAAAGTCCTTGTTAGAAACTTCAGCAGCCCAGTGAAACTTTAAATTCTTAACTCATAGCTATTAATATTTAAAGCAGGTTGCATAAAGTGGAAACACTACTTTTTTTTTTTTCTTATTTGTGCTTGGATCTTCAATATTTCATTGGAAAGTATTCTTAAATGAAGTTAAGAAAAAAAGAAAGGATAACAAACAACATATAGCCACAGTTCACATGAAACATGCCTAACAACTTTAGAAGAGTAAAACCTATCAATTTTTTTAAGCACTCATAAACACATAAACACATGAACACATCATAGCACCTCTGAAGTTATAAAAAAGTACATTTAAGCCACTTGTAATTTTTACCAAATCCTCCTTCCTTCTTGGAAATTTTCCAATGAGTTAAGATTCAGGAGATTGTAATTGTTCTAAGTCTTTCAGACCTGGAGAATAGTCTGAGTGATGTGTATCACTAATCACAGAACTCCAAAGTTTGTCAATGATACTTAGCCCTGCTGTAAGCTTCTTAAAACACACACTGAACCATTTAACAAAGACTGGCACGACTTTTACAAAGACTGTACTTGTTTACTGGTTTTAAATATTTTTTTTTTCCTAGGAAATATTAGAATTCACTGCTTCTAGTCTTCTGTCAGATACATAGCTAGTGTGACAAGAGTCTTATTTATGGCTTGAAAGCTCCTAGGATATCATAATGCTCAGATAGTACCCAGGTGGACTGTTAATGACAGAAGAAATATGGCTCATACTTCCTTGGATTGCAGCATCATACTGCGTGCAAAGAATGGTAAGACATGGGGGACATCACAGAAGTTAAAAGGGATTTATTCATTAACTTCACAGGTCCTGGGCAGGCTATTTTCTGGGTAGTTCACAGCATGCACTGGATTTTGAGAAATCCATATTTGCTAGAGAGGTATCTTTTCTCCTCTCTTCGCACTAATCACAACACTTACTAGCTGCAAACTCTAAAATTTCATCCGTGCTTTCTGGAGAGCACATATCCTAGCCAGCTTCAAAAAAAACCCCAAAAAACACAAAAACAAAAAACAAAACAAAACAAAAAAAAAACAAAAACCCCACTGATATCTTTCTGAACAGCATCTGGGACAGGAGAGAAAAGTGGATCTTGAAACAAATTAATGAAAATGTGCCATTCGGAGAGACATGATATATCTTTGGCTTCATGCTGGAAAGCTGATTATATTCATTGTTTTATGGCATGCTACATCTGTGCTATTTGTCAGTTTAAGCCAAGACAAAAAATATTCTTTAGCAAATTTATACACAGCATGAAACAGAATATTCCTGTGTCCCAACCACCCCTACTTTGTGTGTGTACATATAGATATACTATAGAGTTATTTTGTTCTCTAGAGTGCTGTTTTCTAAGTATCAGAAAGCCACTTATTGCATGTTCACCTGTGTTTCACACATCCCTATGATTTCCCATGGAAGTGCTTGTTAGTACAGCTCCTCTAGTTTGCCTCTTGCAGCTGAGTAAATGAGGGCTTCTGAGTATGAGTCAAAGACAAGCTTCATTTAATTTCCCAGTGATTATGTCAAATCAATCAGAAAAGGCAAAGAAAATAGTCTTATTTCATCCTTCTTCTCCTAGGTTTCTACACCCCAAGAAACCCGGAGGAGAAAAAGCTAAACCAATTTATGCAAAACATCTAAAGCAGTTTATGCAAAATAGCCTGTATTTTATTTTCTCTTGTCTTATCATCAGGTCATTCTAGGAAGCTGCCAAAACAGATACCAAATGCTCAAAAATGAAGACATCTCTGAAAATAGAGTATATTCTAGCAACTTGTAAAGGTATATTTACTGCCTCTTGACTCCACGATTATTTGTCTTTTACACAAATAATAAACCTTTTATATAAACCTTTTGGCTTTCAAATTAGTGTCTATTTGAAAATAATCATCAGATACTTGTGTTAGCAACAGTATTTTCATAATAACAGCAAACAGATTGGTTTGCACATTATTTCTGATAACTTTCTATAATTCTTAGCTTCTTTTAAAATGTTATGATTTAAAATGAGCTAGAAGTGCTTTGTATGGAAGAAGCTTGGTCAGTCTTGTTTTGAATATATAATTTGCTTAATTTACACAAGAGATGAGAAGAAGATTGGAGACCTTCTTGACCTTTTTTCTAGAAGCTTTTCCAAAGTTAAATCTTCAAAGTAACAGTTCTTGTTTCGTTTTTTAATATTTCTTCCTAGGGGTTTCAGTGCCTAAAGGTACAATTT